>NC_061065.1:8796350-9106350 GCF_021917145.1 Hypomesus transpacificus | reverse complement strand
AGTGAGCAGGGAGGAGGCCGGCTTGCTGGCTTCTTATTGACAAACAAGGAGTGAACAGCTCACCCTGCAGGAGGTCTGCACCCTGGGTGGCTTTCACATGAACCAGGTGGCCTCTTTGTATGTGTGTGTGTGTCTGTGTGTATTAGTGTATGGGTGTGTACATCTGGGAGCACCCTGAAACAGCCCAGAAGGGAATGCATGAGGACAGGTGGGAAAACATTCTGGATTGAGAGTCCAGAATGAGTCCCAATCTCTCTCTCTCTCTCTCTTTCTCTCTGTCTGTCTGTCTGTCTGTCTGTCTGTCTGTCTGTCTGTCTGTCTGTCTGTCTGTCTGTCAATCTTGCTGTCTGTCTTTGTGTCTGTATCTCTCTTTCTCTCCCTCTTTACCCATTTTTTCTCTCTCTCAGCTCATTTTTGCCTTTATTCCCCCGTCAACAGTTCGCTCTCCCTGTCTCTGTCTCTGTCTCTCTATGTCTCTCTATGTCTCTCTCTCTCTCTCTTTCTCAGTCTTTCCACAGTATCACTGCTGCTCCTCTAACGTCACATCACTGATCACCAAGCAGGGAATGATAACAATCATGTCACTGTCTTTTTGTCCTGTAGGATTGTATTTGGCCCTGAGGTTTTACCTTGAGTGAAAGACACAGGAGAAAGATGACGTTGGCAGGTAAACAGCAGATACGCATGCCAGATCCCTGGGAATTGAACGTGACTTAGACAAAACAAACTGTGATGACTCTTTGGTAAATGCTGCTTTCTGTGGTGTGTGTGTGTGTGTGTCTGTGGTGTGTGGGTGTAACTGTGGTGTGTGTGGTCACCATGCAGCATACAAGGAGAAGATGAAAGAGCTCCCCCTGGTGTCTCTCTTCTGCTCCTGTCTCAATCCCCAGACAACAGACAAGCCCACATACAAGGCAGAAGGTGAGGCCACACACACATTCGACACACACATACTGTATATCTGTGAGGTCCATATCAAATAATGATGTGTTCATTTAGCAGGGGGATATGAACGTGTAACATTTTGATTTGCTGTCAAATGCCCTACTGTGGATCTACACACATTTTCTATCAAAGCTGCATATCTATGAGGTATATATCTGAACTGTGTTTCTATGAAGTCTAAATCTAAACTGTGTATCCTGCCTGGTCTCTGACAGATGCGGTGGACCTGGGCTGGTGTGCCATCAAGGACGTGGAGGTGAAGGAGCTGAACAAGCGGACTTCAGGACAGGCCTTTGAGGTCATCCTCAAGCCTCCCTCGTTTGATGGCGTGCCAGAGCTCAACGCCTCCATGCCCCAGCGCAGAGACCCCTCCCTGGAGGAGATCCAGAAGAAACTGGAGGCCGCAGAGGAGAGAAGGAAGGTGAGGAGGGGTGATGAGGAGAAGGAGGAGGAGAATCAAATATATATTTGCACAGGCGCATGCTTTTGAATATATGTATACAAACATGAACACACAGAGACACCTCCTCTTATGCAGACACACCAACACACACATATACACACACACACACTCACACACATACTATGCGTGGTTGTGACTCAGGTGTTGGGCACCTCTACAGTGATAACGCTCTATGTCGCCCCCTAGTGCCAAGAGGCAGAGCTGCTGAAGCACCTGGCAGAGAAGCGAGAGCACGAGCGGGAAGTGATCCAAAAGGCCTTCGAGGAGAACAACAATTTTATCAAGAACGCCAAGGAGAAGCTGGAGCAGAAGATGGAGGCCAACAAGGAGAACAGGGAGGCTCTTCTGGCGGCCATGCTGGAACGACTGCAGGAGAAAGTAGGTTTTCTTTTTTCCTTCTCATTTTGTCTTTTCATTACGTTCAGGTTTATATAGGTATATGATTTTTATGTATTTTACAACAATTCGATTTTCTACTGTGGTTTCTAAGTGGGTTTCTCATTGTCATAGTCGGTTTTATATATATATATATATATATATATATATATATATATATATATATATATATATATATATATATAAAACCGACTATATATATATATATATATATATATACATAAAGAAGTAGATATCTTTAGTCTTATAAAACAACCTCCCCTGGTCATTGCTTTAAATACAAAATTATAAATGATAACAAATAATTTTCCCCTCCAAAGAAGACATCTAAATTATCACAAAATATGTCATCTATATTCAACTATCCATCTATAATAACTTTCAAGTGAGGTGCTTATATGCATGATACTTTTGTTGGCTTTCTATAGTTTGTGTCCCTGGGGTTTATGTCATTAATGCTAATATATGCGTGAATTACATTGCTGTCTATGTTTGTTTTCAGGACAAACACGCAGAGGAAGTGAGGAAGAACAAGGAGCTGAAGGAGGAGGCATGTCGGTAGAGGAGAGACGGAAGGAGAGAGCGAAGGAGCGCTGGACTGTTCACTGGGAGTCGAGAAAAAGCAAAGTTCGAGATTGTGAGAGGAAAAAAAAGAGAAAAACGAAAACAGAGAAAAAAAAAGCTACAAATGAGGTGTGAGGTGATTCTGCTGTAACGATTCAAAACTCTAATCAACTCCCGTTGGGAAACTAATCTTTTAAGTATTTCATGGGGTTCATCAGGAAACATTATAAAAAAAGCATTGATGAAAAAGTTAAAAAAGATAATTGGTTTGTTTAAGTACCTGAGCAGGGGGCCAGTACTTCAGAGTGTGGAGAGATGCTGGAACAGGTATAGATATGCAGGAAGGGGAAGTGGGTTATAACACTATGGACTCAGTACAACACCTCACCAGGTCTACTACTACCGTCCAATACCATAAGAGTGTAAATCACAGTGCTTATTCCTCTGATGTATAACCGCTAGCACACACACACACACACACATACATTCACACACAAAGACATACACACAAACACACCGTTACACAGTACACATAAATTCTACTTGTGTTAGATACAAGTCAGGCTTTTCCAACTACAACTATCTTATGCACAATCACTCATGCTCTGCATTTTTTAAGGGTTTATCAGGAATTTCAATAAATTATTAATGAAAAATAAATAAATAAAAATAAAGTTGTCCTTTCAGCCGGAGTACAAGAAAGAATTGCTTGAAATCAATACACTCGTTCTGTCATCAATTCTGTCACAGCCTACTTTATTAACATTAGATCATCATTACAGATTACAAATACATTTTGATTCACTTTTAACTTACAGCACAAGAATGCCCTCTGATTTAGATAGACATCACTTTTTTAAGCACACAAATCAGAAGCACATAGTTGTAGTAAATACATGCATGAACAGTAGGTAAAAAAATAAAAAGCTTAAGAAAGGACAAAAGGAAGGTGATTTTAAGGGGACGTACAGGTGGGCTTTGTTCACGGATGCATGGACCGGCGTGCTGGGCTGTGCTTGTCCTGTGTCTATGTACCCTTGTCTCATGCTTGTTTTTAATTTCTTAAAAAGAGACTGAAGAAAACTGAAGAAAGGTGTATGGGTCGGGGGAAGGAGAGGAGGAGGGGAGGGGGGGAGGTTGCCTGAGTCAAACTGACAAAAAAATGGGAAGCCAGATGAAACTTTCGGTCTGTATTTGGGGGGGAATACTGTTGAATTTATACTTGCTGTCTATGTGGCTGAATTGTTTTTGCTTTGGCATGGTCAGTAAAGTCTTTTGTCAAAAAATCTTGTTTCCTCTGACGTCTCTCTATGTCCTATTAGATAAGGGGCGGTGAATCCAATACACCAATATCACTTCAATACTCTACTCATACATATACTGGACATTCCCTATCTATTTTTGATGTTTGATCTGTAATTTTTCAGACAGAGGGAGGGAGGAAGGAGGCAGGTAGGAAAGAAAGGATCTAAAGAGGGTTCAAACCTGACCACATTCTTCTAGATTTCCTCTCCATGAACAGTGAAAGCTAGTAGTAATCCTGCTGGATAATATTGGGAACTACACAGGTGCAGCCCACGGTTACAATCTCACTCTCCAACCTGAACACAGGGTTGTTACTAGTTGTCGGTCCCTTGTTTCCCCTCCTCCGGCCCGGGGAGGGGATCCTGCGCAGGACTAGGGTCTGGTAGGAGATAGGCTTGGATTCAAACCCCATGTCCTCCCCTCCGTGGGGGAACTCACAGTAGGAGCTAATGCACTCTGCCTGGGACAACCGCTCGGGAATGCGGTCCATGTCATGGATGTCTCTGGGGAATGGGATGGAGAGATGGAGGGACGTTAAGCAGACGCTTTGAATGCGAAATAACCTCCAGAGGATGGGGAATCGAACCTGCCTCCTGCCGCAGTGAAAAGCTCTGTAGACCCACTGAGGTAAATCTGGGCTCACCTGTATGTCCAGGGAGAGAGGGACTTCTTGTTTAAATGTGTGACAACGTCAGGGGGGGTTTTCAGACTGGAATCCAGGATTAATTTCACACCCTTCACACCCTTGTATCTCTTCTTCTGTAGCTCTGTCTTGGCAGCAAGCCCTAGCATCACCAGTCCCAGAGTCAGCAGAACTCTGCACGTCTGCCAGGACACAAAAGTTGTGTTAGAAGTGCTCCTTACCAAATCTAAAATCCAAAACTTCATTTAACAATTTTTTGTTTTTTAGATGTAACATGTAACATGTTGTTGCAATCTCTACTTTAATAACTCAGTGCATGTTGGGTACAGCGGTACAGTGCAGAAAAGTTACATGAGAAGGAGGTAAAACTCACCATTAACAGAAGCATTTCTTTTGAGGGTTAGACTGTAGACATCTGTGACTGTGTTCCTTTTGGAAGGTGTTTATATATAGGCAGACAACAGTGTGTTGACTAGGCTTATAGCATTTCCTGCTTTGAGTTGTCTGATCTTGAAGAAGATAAGACCTTTTAATTATTGAGTTTCTGGGAAGTGCCTAGTACCAGCAAATTCTAAATTTGTTCGCTTTAGACCAACATCAGCCCTGAAATCACATATTAACTATAACTTTAAACACATATAAGATTGTATTTCATTTAAGTAAAATGTGAGCATCTTCAGTCACATCTTCAGTCACATCTTCCCCACAATTATTTAATTGCATTTGACCTCATTTTGACTCGTCAAATGGGGTGTATAGGCTACAAGTCACTGCTCTCAGATGTAAGAACAGTCGTCCTGAGTGCTACCTCAGGGGTGGTGTGAACAGGGAGTTTCTATGAGCTGGTTGATGTGGTTAAAACTGAAGAGAGGAGAAAGGTGAAAGCAGCAGATATTCTGCTGAGTCTGCGGACCAAATGATGCGGGACATAACAGCACCGTGTCCATTAAACATTTTACATTTACAGGTTCTACTCATTTATCAGGCGCTTCTGTCAAACCCGACACACTGTAGATTATCACAGACCTGGGATCAGAAGTGCATAGTTCTAATGTTCGCAACGGTTGGTCAGAACTGTCTGTATTTCACCAGACAACCATTCCTTGACTACCCAACAAAATACTGTTAGAACTGCACTTCTTTACAATAAGCAATGCATCACAGGTGTCTTTGTACTCTCTTTGTATTCCATCGGTTGCATGAAGGTTGACAGATCTTTATCTAGGTCTATAGGTAGTAAGCAACCAAACCAACTGTCTATGACTATGACTATCATTTGCAGCAATTGACTGTACAATGTAGACAAATGCTGACGACAGAGACAACAGGGCACCCAGCGTAACACAACTGTCAACCCACACTCCCAAGTTACAATATAGGCCAGAGGAACTGATTAATTTCTGGTAACAGCACCGTCATCATGACTCACCAATATCTGATTAAAACTGAAAGAATACGGTCACGAAAGGATCTCTCAATGGTAGTGTGGGTGGTGAGAGGGCAGGGGAGTCCAAATAAGTCCAGGTCTTCCTGGTTTAACCAAAAACAAAACAAAGGGAGGAGAGCGGGATGTAGTGGGGAGATGGAGCGAAGTGACTGTGTAGTCACAGCAAGTTGGGAAATTATGGAGAACCAACATGATCATCCATTGTAAACAATGTATGGGTGTTTAATTTGGCGCTTATCAGTAATTCTGTGCTAAGAAGAATTTTTATCATGACAGTATAGAGCTCTAATCATAGCGGTCCTTTAACAACCAATGTTCGTTTTGATGCTTATCAATCTGCGCTGAGATTGTATGAGAATCAGTGTCGACACAGATAATGCACTTTCACATCTAGATAGGAAGTGACCCCAGACTACAGTAGAGTCCGCTGGGTCGTTAGGCTAAGCTACAGTAGACTCTACTGGGTAGCTAGGGTTGAGTACAGTAGAGTTTGGGTAGCTTGGCTTGGCTACAGTAGAGTCTACCGGGTAGATAGAATAAATAAATGAAATGAATAAATGTAGATAGGGTTGAGTACAGTCGAATTTGGGTTCCGAGGCTGGGCTACAGTAGAGTCTGCTGGGTTCCTAGGCTGTGGGATGACTGCTAGAGTCAGGGTTGTCAGGTGTCAACCAACACTTCAGAAGTAGTCCAATTCCACGGGAAAACAGCACACCTGGAAACACTGGCTACAGTAGTTTGCCCTCTGCTTCTGATTTTGTAGATAAGAAGCTGATACAGGATGTTCATATGAACTCCCCACAACGGTACTAGAGCTCCGGAACATGCTTTGTCATTTCAGGAGCCTGACGTGTTTCATTGTCAGAAACCACATGGGGGAACTTCTACCAGGCTCCATGTGTAGGAGTGAGTTTCTGTTCTTAACACCAGCTTGAGACTCTGTGCTTGAGACTCCTGCTTGTGAAAATGTTCTGTATATCCAGACACTTTACTGTTCAACATTTAAGAGTTTATTTTTTGTTTTGCTGAACAATTAGTCGCCTGTTTACAATGACAGCTTTGTTTTTCTTTTTCTTTTACAAAATGTAATATTTACACATGACAATGTCTTCTTTACCATAAAAAATGCTTCATAACCTTAAAAACAAATAAAACATGTGTATGAATTGCAACGCATTGATTCAGGTTGTACATGAGTCATACCCCAATCATCTCGACTTCAACAGTGAACACAGAGAATGAGTTTGAAGTCAATAAAGAAAAATGGGTACATGGAAAAAAAACATCTAAGGTCCACCAACGGACACAATTTCAACTGACAAATAAAAACAATAAATCCAAGTGAAAATCAATCAGTCCTCCCTTCAAAGTGTTCTTCAACCCTCCCACCGTCTCAAACCAGGAGACACCTCAGCCTTCTCGTCGATCTCCCAGGAGCCCGCTCGACAGTCGAGATGGATGGCGTTCTCAGATGAGGAAGATGATGTCGTTGGCCACCATGACCTGGTTGTCGTCCTGCATGCGTGCGAGCGCGGCGCGGACCTCGTCGGGGGTGAAGGGGGCCTGGCGATCCTTATTCATGCTGGACATCAGGCTCTGCATGCCCACAGACTGAGCATGTGCAGTACGGAACACCTCCAGGAGAGAGGACTTGAACTCCTTCAGCCTGGACGAGGGAGAGGGAGAGAGGGGAGGGAGGCAACTACAGATTAAAATCAAATCTTGATTTTGTAGCATTGACATTGTTATTTTCCACTGTGGATGAACGGTAAAACTAGTCAATAGAATTGAAATACTGTCAGAACTATGCACTTCCGATCCTTGATATCCTTCTGTACTTCACATGCATTATTTGAATGCCTTCCTAAATAATTAATAAATAGTCCCACCCACCTCTCAACAGAGACAGCTGTCTGTCCTTCCTGGCTAGGCGGCACCACGTCATCCATAGGCCCCGCCTCTTCCTGTGTCTCGCTGGGTTTGGGGGTGCCGGCCTGAACTGGTGGACAGGTAAACAGAGGGAGTCAAACCCAATCCGAGTACAGCAGAGCGGATCAGAGTACAGTGAAGGATGAGGGAGTCTCTTACTCTCAGGGATGTTCTTCTCTCCTGAGAAGTCATAGGGGTCGTAGGGTTCACTGCTCTGGGACGCACGGCGACTCCTGCTGGCCACAATGCAGAAAGGTTAGAATGAACCCCTACACCCCTGGTAGATCTGATGGAAAGTTCCTTGAAGAGAGACAGCCTGACCTCTTCTTCTGGGAGCGCGGCGTGGGTTGAGAGGCAGACACCTCCTCTTCCTCCTCTGACCCAGAATCCCCTTCCTGTCTAGAGCGCTTCTTTTCTTTCTCCAGAACCTACGGACCCAAAAAATGTAATAATGAACGGATTGGTTCAAACGTACAAACAGGTTGCTGACTCGAACAAAAGCCGTATAACCATTCAGGTGACTATTCCAAGCTCTTCTACAGTATCAGAGGTGAAACCTCAGGAGCTATCCACTGCTACTAACTGTACAGCACTGTGGGCATTAGCATGAAGAGGCACCACTAACTGTACAGCACTGTGAGGGTTAGCATGAAGAGGCACCAGACCTTTTTGAAGTAGGCAAACTGGACGAGCTCCACGGCAACCTCCGAGTCTACCAGCTCCACGGTCTTGCTCATGCGGGCCTTGGCGTGTGCGGTCGACAGACGGATCAGGGTCTCCAGGGTACGGGCCGTCACCGGGGAGGTCTGGGGAGACAAGGCCACAGGGCAGGTCAGTACAGCACCCTGGAGTATGTTCTAGTGTGTAAGTTCTAGCATGTATGTTCTAGCGTCTATGTTCTAGCGTGTATGTTCTACTCTATATGTTCTAGCGTGTATGTTCTATTATGTATGTTCTACTGTGTATGTTCTAGTGTGTATGTTCTAGTGTGTATGTTCTACTGTGTATGTTCTACTGTGCATTTTCTAGCGTGTGCCTGTATGTTTGTGCCACTAAATGTGTGCGTGTGTGTTAGTGTGTCTGTACCCACCATGGCGATGTCACAGCTCCATGGAGAGGTGTGTCTATATATGTATGTGTGTACTAGTGTGAGTGTGTGTGCGTTTGTACTAGTGTGTATGTGCTAGTGTGTGTGTGCGTGTGAGTGGTACCAACCCTGGCAATGTCTAGGCCCATCTGTTCCTGACTCCTCAGTCTGGTGTACTCCTCTGCGATGTGATTGGCTGCTTCCTGAGTCAGCACGGGGGTCAACACCTTAGCGATGTGGATGTATTTCCTCATGAACTCCTTACTGACCACCTTGTCCCTGGAGCACACGCACACAACTCCCCTTTAGATACAAACCTATGCTTGCCATGTGGTTAACATAAACACACAGATTATTACTACATTGTGTGTATATATGTAAATACATACACACAATTATGCATGTGATGTGTGAGTGCCTGCGTATGAGTGTGTGTACCTGTGTGTATATGAGTGTGTGTGTGTGTGTGTGTACCTGTGTCGCCGGCTTCCGTGCAGCAGGTTGTTGTGTTTCTCGTACACCTGCATCTCCTCCTGCTCCGCCTGCACAGCATCAGGGTCCTCAGTGGCCAGGATGTCTACTGCCCCGCCCATGGCCATGGCTGGGGTACAAACACACAGTCAATTACAAGGACACGACATCTCTTGACATGTGTTTGACAACAAGGTGGCCTGTATTGCACAACAAAGAATTAAACGTCAAAGCCGCCAATGCATTTGATCCTAGGGGTTCTCCTGCCCTCTGGTGGTGAGAGTGTGTGTGTGTGTGTGTGTGTACCGGCGCCCTCGTGCTCCCGCGGGTCTCTGTAGCGGTGCATGCGCAGCACGTGGTCAGAGATCTGCCGGTCCTGCTCTGGGTCCATCTGGTCCAGCACGATGAAGAGCAGGTCGAAGCGAGACAGCAGAGAGTCCTGCAGACCGATGTTCTCCATAGGAGTCTTGTACTGGTCATACTGCAGGGCAGGGAGGAGGGGGTTCAGACACATATATATACTGTATATATACAGTATTAGTTACACAGTTAAGAAGTTGTGGATTCATTGAAAGGTAGTCATTATTGTGTCAGATGCATTGAGTGTTTGAAACCCAATTCTCCTGTCTGATGTAGACTGGAATACGCAGGTGTGTGTGCATGTGCATGTGTGTACCACGTGTTAGCGTGCGTGCGTCTCTCACCCGGCCGTAGACGGGGTTGGCGGCGGCCAGCACGCTGCAGCGTGCGTTCAGCCTGGCGTGGATGCCTGCCTTGGCGATGGTGACACGGCCCTGCTCCATCACCTCGTGGATCGCCGTGCGGTCCATGTCCGACATCTTGTCGAACTCGTCGATACAGACCACGCCCCTGTCCGCCAGCACCATCGCCCCAGCCTCCAAGCGACGCTCGCCTGAGAGAGGAAAACGATCCGGTCATTCCATTCCCTTTATTCATCCCGTAAACAATTCCAAGTGTTCAGATAACTCCGTGAGCACAGTTAGATAATAGGTATAAACAGAAGTAACACAAATACTATTTTATATCACTACTGTCTGGACCTTCCCAGTGTCTGTGTTTTCTATATGTATAAGGCTTTCAGAAGAGTGTGTGTCTCCTACCGGTCTCCTGGTCGGTGGTGACGGCGGCGGTGAGGCCGACCCCGGAGGAGCCTCTGCCGGTGGTGGCGATGGCCCTGGGGGCCGTCTGCAGCACGTAGCGCAGCAGCTGGGACTTAGCCACCGACGGGTCACCTGGAGGGGTCAGGGGTCGGGGGTCAGTACTCTCCTCTACCTGCAGCTCAGGGTGTGCAACTTATACTGGAGCAAACAGCTTTGTTTTTTCCCCCAGAATGCCCTCTGTTCCTCGGTACCTATGAGCAGGATGTTGATGTCTCCACGGATGCGTGAGCCGTTCTCCAGAACCTTCTCCACCCCTCCCAGCAGCATGCACAGAATGGCCTTCTTGATGTACTCGTGACCATGGATACTGGGGGCCAGGGACCGAGCCAGTTGGTCAAACACGTCCTGGACACACACACAGTCTGTTTAGCCACACACACAGTTTATATGGCTACAAACTGTATATATAGCTACACAGCACAGTCGACAATGCTGGTGGCACCATGTGGTATTACTATCACTGGTACTAGATCATGTGATCTCACCTTGGACCGTGATTTGCTGAAGTTCTTGATCTTGGACACGTCGTCAGCAGAGAAGAAGGGAGACACTTCCTTACACATCTGCTTCACCTGACAGGCTATCATTATGGTCCTGAAGGGGAGGGGGAAAGATAGAGGGAGACAGGAAGTGAGAGGGAGAGAGATAGTGAGAGAGAACGACAGAGGGAGAGAAGGAAAGAGAGAGGGGTGAAAAGAGAAAGACAAAGAGAGAGGGAGGGAAAGTAAGAGACCATCAAAACACATCAGACACCTAACCGAAGAGCGATGCTGCCACGACCACGACCAACAACACAACACAAAAGCTGTAGGTCTGACTGCAGCCGCGGGTCTGACTGCAGTTGCGTCGCAGAGAGAGAGGGGGGTCCTGAGGGGGCCTACCTGAAGGTGCCAGAAGTGTACCCCCCCTTCTTGCTGGGCAGGCAGCGGTAGGTGCCCACCACCTGCACCCGGTCCCCGGGCTTGGCCACGTCCACCAGGTCGTTGTCCAAGATGATGTCCAGCGAGCGGGGCAGCTGGCCTGCAGGGGCCTTCTCTGGCATCTCCTGCACGGTCACCGTCTGGTGGTCCTTGTAGATGGACAGGCCGAACTCTGTCTCCAGGGGGTTGTTCTCCTCGTCCTGGGGGAGGGGAGGGGGGAGTGGAGGGGGGAGACCAGGGGGTTAGTAGGCTCTCCCCAACGGAGAGAGTGAGGGACACGGGAGGGATGGGCTGGGTCGCGAGGGTGCAGAGAAAGAGGGAAAGGAAGATGGAGAAAAGGAGAGGGTGGGAGACAGAAAGAGAGAGATGGAGAGAAAGAAAGGAAAGGGAAAGTTTGTATATCCTCAAACCTCCGACATTTAAAACACAATATTTGCATTTTATTAATTCAGCAGAAGCTGTTATTCGAAGCGACGTACAAACAGTGCATAGAGAGAGGACAGCAGGAGATCAAGGATCAGAGATGTGATATATAAACAGGAAACAGGGAGGAGTCTACCTTGGTTGGGTAGATGGCGCTGGAGGGGAAGGCGTCCAGGGAGGTCAAATCAGAGTATTTGCGCTCTATGGTCTTCTTGGTTGCTGGACAGTAGTGGACGCTACGAACCACCTTGGGACGCACCAGAGAGCCTGGAGAGACAGGAGAGCTTTACTGACAGTCTGGCTCAACTCTGCCAGCAGGACATATCAGCAAACAACTCAACACCCCACCTGCTAAACCTCGTCTGATACAATACCGACAGCTGTGTTTTAATTAATGTATGTGTTGTTGCGTGTAGGTTCTAGGTATTGGGGTGAAGGATATAGGCTGTGGGAAGTGAAGTCGCAGCGGGCATTAGACACTCACACTTGGTGATGATGCCTTCCACACACACCAAGCTGCCCAACAGGCGAGCAGTGAGGGTGCGAGGAGTGACGTGTTTGTGGCCAAAGCTGCCCTCCAGACCCACAAAGAACTCCTCGTATTGCTTGGCATAGGTGGCGTCCACTGAGGCCACCGCATCCTTCAGCGCACGCTGGAACGCTATCAGCTCCTCGAACGCATTGTTCATTAACCTGCAAGTTTGGTTCGGAACGCAGGTGTTTAGTACTTGATGGGAGAGACTTGTATTATGTTTTCCGTATTGACCTTGGCTGTTGGGTCCTTTAAAATGTTTTTTCTGAAACTTCCAAATGTCTACAGCTAACTCGTTTTCTTCAACAGATATGAATAATTACAACTTTATAATTACTAGTAAAAGTCGGGCGAAATAAAATGCAGCAGATGAGTGTATTTGAATATAAGGAAGTGAAGCAGCAAACCTGGCTGCCCTGGCTTCGTTCCGGCGTCTCAGGTCGTTGATGTTGACAATGAGGCGACAGTTGTTCTCGCTGATCATGTCGCGGACCTTGCTCTGGTACACGCCTTGGTCTTGCTGCAGAAGAAGAGATGCGAGAATATCATGCATTTGTATGCTAATGCATACATTTATATTGTACAGTAAAGCAGCTTCTGCCAGAATATAGCTAACTAACAAGTTATTTGGCTGCAACCGGTAACGTCAGCAAGCAAAAATACCACACTAAACCGTTTTCTAAAACTATTCACTACGAACCCGTAAGAAATAGAGCGGGGACTAACATACTGCAAGATTTCTGTTTACTGTAAATCGTGATTACTGAGGCATGCCCAACGCTAATTAGACTTTTGCAGAACATGATTATTCTGTCCCACTGACGCATGGCGTCTTCTCTCGGATCCACACAGGGAGTAAAGTATATTAATTTTCAACTTACATCGTCGTCCAGGAAGTCCAGATAATCTCTCTGAGCCTCTCTCATCTCTTGATCATCAACGACGTCGGTCGCCATTGTGTAATAACTTTGTATGCTGATTCCGTTTTTTGACAAAAAAGTTTCCAGTAATTAATGTTGTTCGCCGTTGCTCTGAGAACCCAACTACTAACTTTTCGCGCCACGCAGTGCAGCAGGCATTCGGAAGAGACTTCTGATTGGTCTAAACTACACACAAGACTTTGCATATTTGGCGGGGAAACATGGGGTACCTCCGTTTTATCTTTCTTGACCAATGGTTTTGATAGATATATTTTCCGACTTAGCAGAGTAAAACCTTAAATTACTTATTAGTCTGCGTTCTTATCCATTAAAAACTTTGTATCAGAAGCTTTGCAAAATAGAAGTGAATATAGGATTTTATAGCGACATTCAAATGTCTGGGTCATTTCCTAAATTGGGCTAAAATTGTTCAGGCGAACACTGGCGTATAAAACGATGAACATTTCCCTACTCGCGGGAAAACTGAACAGGAAATGGGCGGATAAAGCAGGGATAACCGAGAAGCTCAATTTCAGATCTAGATGGCGCTAACTTGCGTACGCAGTATTTATCTCAGTCACAATCTCAGTCCCAGACCAGCATACATGACCAGTGTATTATAACGCATTTAATTATGATTACAAAATCATGAACAGCCTACAAAAAATCACATCAGACAAATAGGCAAAATATGCATACCTCCTTAGACCCTGAATTATTGCGTGTGATGCACACAGTTTATCTACACTGCACTGTTGTGCACGCATCGAAACGATATGTCACTAACAAAATTATGTAATCACACTTTGGCTAGCCAATTGCCCCTTGTCTGCTTTTTCTCATTTTTTTCTCATTCTCAGCTGACCCAGTCTCCGCCCAGTCATCAGAGACAATCGCATTTTCAGCAGTACATCGGTTGGTCCTCTAATGAAACCACACGATTTGTCAGAATTCAGGACCGGAGACTTCTATCTGCGCATCTCTGTCGGGCATGAGCAGCGATGGGCAGGCAGCTTTGAAGCTTTGTGATATTCTACACTAACCTTCAAGCCGCAGCAGCAACAGTTGTGTTGTGGAAACCGAGAGGAGACAGGTAGGTGATCAGATGCTGGTTTCAAACAATCAAATCACTCTGACATCGGTTTACATAAATATGTATAGTATATTCAGACCGACCTGCGTAGGCTTCATTGCCGTGGCTGCATTAACATCCTTTCTTATTCAAATTCAGTGTATCTTTTTGTGGGTTAAACCGTTGTTGTCAACAAACCCATATAGTCGAAATTGAAAGAGTTTTGAAATTATGTTTTTTGGAGGAGATTATGCGCTAACTAACCCCCACTAATGAAAATGACAGCACATCATATGTTAGTTACAACTTCTAACATATACAAAGTCTTCATAAATGTTTGTGTTTGCTATGACCAGGTGCTGTGTTCTGTTGGGGGAGTGGAATTATATGCTGGAAGGTTTACAGGTGTGACTGCATTGCTTTCCATTGTTAGACAAAACAACAAGAAGCCTGTCAAATCCTGTTCCCAGAGAGCTACACTCCTTAGGGTGGTTGTGCTGTCTTCGACTGTTAGTAATCTAATTCCACAAATCAACCTGTTAATGAGAATCATTTGCAGTAGATTAGGCTGGGAGTAAAAAACCGACTGGACGGCATTCTTCAGTGACAGGGTAAACCTGGTCTGACCTTAGACATATAGAAGCAATAACAAGTGACAAATGTTTAAGGGAGGGTTGAAATATGTTTTTTGTTTTCAAGGTTCTGTGTTGAAGCTCCCTCTCCACTAGATGGTAATGTTTGTGTAACCCGGGCATTACATTTGTGTTGCAGGGATGTAGTTAAGGTGTTCATTTTTAGACGATGATGAATATCTGGTCTTTTTCTACTCTTATTATCACAGCAGAGCACAACGTAGTTCCTGAAGGACACTCCATCGCTTTACCTCCTCCATCTGAGCTTCTTCACCCCTACACCCCCCTCCATCCCCATCACTACACCCTCCTTCTCCACTCCTCCATTCCTCCACCCCCTCACTCCACCCACCTATCTCTCCACCCCTCCACCCCCCTCTCTCAACCCCTCCACCCCCCTCACTCCATCTTTCCACCTCCCCTCTCCAACCACCACCATGTCCGACACCCTGACTCTGAGCGTGAGGCAGCTCAGCCGTCTCCCCCACATCTCTGACCTCCTCGTCTCCCTGCCCTCCCCCAGCCCCACAGTCCCCGCTTACCTCGTCCCCAGCCTCTTCAGGGAGCCCTACATCCTATCGGGCTACCGGCCCGTGGGCCAAGACTGGCGCTGCTACCTCCTCAGTCTGTTCCAGAGGCACAACGAGTCTCTGAACGTGTGGAGCCACCTGCTAACAGGGCCCCTGTTGCTGCTGCGTTTCTGGGCCCTCGTAGGGGCATGGGGTCCCAGTCTGGAACTGGCCTCCCTGCCCCTCTGCCTCTACCTGCTGTCTGCCCTCACCTACCTGTGCTGCAGCGCTACAGCCCACCTGCTGCAGTCTCACTCGGAGCTGGCCCACTACTCGTTGTTCTTCCTGGACTACGTGGGGGTGGCGGTGTACCAGTACGGCTGCGCCCTGGGACACTACTTCTACTGCTCGCAGCCTGCCTGGAGGGAGAGCAGCGTGGGGTCCTGGTACCTCCCTGGAGCCTTCCTCCTGGGGTGGCTCTCCTGTGCTTCCTGCTGCTTCGCCAAGTCGCGTTATCGCCGACCGTACCCGCTCCACCGCAAGGTTTGCCAGCTGGTGCCCACCAGCCTGGCGTACCTGCTGGACATCAGCCCCGTGGCTCATCGCCTGGCCACCCAGACCTGGAAAGATGACCCAGCGCTGCCCCTCCATAGCTTCCAGGTGGCTTTCTTCCTGCTGGCCGCCTTCTTCTTCTCCTGTCCCATTCCTGAGCGCTTCTTCCCAGGTCGCTGTGACATCCTGGGTCAGGCCCACCAGATCTTCCATGTGTTTCTGTCACTGTGCACCGTCTGTCAGTTGGAGGCCATAGCGGGGGACTATAGCCGGCGGAGGGATACGCTGCTGGAGGTGTATGGAGAGAGGAAGCTGTGCTTCGCCGGTGTGTCTTTTGTAGTGTTGGTGTTCTGTAGTGCCCTGACTGCTTTTCTCATGAGGAGACAAGTTCAGAGAAGACTTGGCAAAGGACAGGAGTGAGGTGGAGGAGAGGAATGTTTCTTTTATTTGTAAACAGTTTATTGTTTTGAAAATATGAATATTATGAATTTATAAATATATTTTTTCATGCTCATACTATAAATTATGGAAATGAGTTGCCTTAAATATAATATAATTTGGGGATATTAATGCGTTTCCACAGCATCTATTAGTGGTCATTCTTGAATGAAAAATGAAGTACAGTAATCATCTCAGGCAGACTTTCTTATCAACAGGCTTGCGTTTGACTCTAACGTCTGATACAATGGACCAGTCACTGTTAAAGTAGCAGTCAGCAAAATATTAAATCTGGATTAAACTGTACCAAGCTTTAGCGAGTTGAAGCAGGGGATTGGAACAAACAAAGGGCAGTTGTAAGAAGTGGAACACACTGTAATTTGGTTGTGGGAGGGATGGAGGGAGGATAATTTCCACCTAATCTGATTATGGATGAGTGAGAGGTCTTAGAGGAACTCTAGGGAATTGAAAATTGTTGAGAGATGTGTTAACTCATGGGCTTGCCTGCATGATATTGTAGCATAAAAATGTCAAGCAAATCTCAAATTGGTCATAAATCAAGACTGCATACTGAAAACAGCTGTATTCCTGTCAGACTGTGCTTCCTTTGATCTCATGATATCTCCTCAAGTGCTCAGGATATAACCTATTTCAGGGGCTGCATTCCATGTCAATGAAGTGGTTTCCTTCCATGTTTCCTCATTCCCTAGCGACCACAGATCTAACCATGCATTCCATCAGTCTCAAGAGAGTCACTAGGGGTGATTCTGGTTGGTTGACTTTAGATACTAGGTAATCATAGATTCGGGGGGGGCGGGGGGGGGGGGGGTGAGACACCGCTGCATTCCCACCTGGCAGGTCTGTGGAGGTTTTTGGGTGTGACCAAGGAAGGGCCCTGATCAAACGTTCCAGAATCAGTCATACAGATCTGTGAAAACTCGACAAACCCATTCAACTCGTGCTCTTGCACTATGACAAACACTTGATTGTGATCAGCTCCTTGGTGAGTGATCTGGTGGGTTGCAGCCAATCCCATTAGTTTCTGGTGGAGGGAAAGGATTTATGCCTGCTGGCAACTCTTGATGACTAGTAGAATCTCTTTTTGATATGAGAATCAGTCCCTTGTCTCAGATATGTTTGTGAATTATATTTGTTTTTCCTTCCTAGTCCTAGTCACTGTAAAACTGAACCCAGTAGCAATATGGTTATTTGGACTCCAAAGAGTCAAATTGTTGTGTAGTTTGCTAAAGTATAGTAAACTACCTGTAGAGGGCAGTATTGTCATACACGTCATTGATGTAGACATGAAAACAGTTTTGCTGTATTTGATGTAATAAATCATTAAGGACAAAAAAGGATGTAATCAGATTTTAACATTCACTCAACAGCTGTGTTTTGCTTAGCGTCAGAAATGTGACTGCACCAGTTGCCAACGCCTCTTTCATGCTTCCAAGCTGGTTTGTTTAAAGCACTGGTATGTCAGCTATCATGATGCACATCAGTGATGAAGACATTAGACTTCCTGGAGGGCTGGGGAGACAGCATAAGATGTGTCCAGGTGAAGGACATTTCTCAGTTGGATAGATCAGAGGGGAGAGACTGGTCTACTTTTCTTGTCAGCTGCCAACCAAGGAGACGGAACCAAGAAGAACTTACATCAAGCCCACAGAAGGTAATAATAATAATAAGAACATTCTTTTAGCAGAAGCTTTGTAAAACACTTACTATAAAGGGGCTCACAAAGTCAGTAGCTACGAAGTGCTACACAGATCTTCTTGTGTTTATGTAGAATGCCTGGTGGCTTGACAGAGGTGTGTTATCCTTGTATTGTTTAGGTGTAAATGTGTACTATGAGCCTTCATCAATACTGCTAATGTTCACACCAGCTGGTACTCTACGCTTGATGATCTGAAATGATTGAGCTAAATCTAGATTTTTCCCTCTGTATGTTACGTGACTTAGCAGCTGTTCACCACTCCTCCTGTTTGACCCTTCTTCATCCCACAGCCGAGAAGAAAAGATAGGACAGAGAACAGAAAGGGAGAAGTAGAGACAGATAGACCATGGCTCCCATGGCAGAGGGTGTTTCTGACTGGACCCTGATGGGATCCTCTTCTCTTGAGGTGTGCACGACCTCCCTCCTCCTCCTCGTCAGCCTCATCACTCTCCTCGCCGTCTGCATTCGCTGTCACAGGTGAGCAGCCGGCTGTCCAGTAGAACCAGAATATTTGAGTTAAATACAAAAAATGTTGTTGCTTGGGTTTTGCAAAAACTGATTGTGGGGAATACAGTGCCCTCCAAAAGTATTGGAACAGTGAGGCGAATTCCTTTATTTTTGCTGTAGACTGAAAACATTTGGGCTTGACATCAAATAATGAACGTGAGACCAGAGATCAACGTTTCAGCTTTTATTTCCAGGTATTTACATCAGGATCTGATGCACAACTAAGAAAATATCACATTTTGTTTGAATCCACCCATTTGTCATGTGAGCAAAAGTATTGGAACAGATATACTTAAAACATATTTAAGTGAATAAGACTTAATATTTAGTTGCAAATCCTTTGCTTTCAATAACTGCAGCAAGTCTGTGACCCATTGACGTCACCAAACTTTTGCATTCTTCCTTTTTGATGCTTTCCCAGGCTTTCACTGCAGCCTCTTTCAGTTGTTGTTTGTTTTGTGGAGTTCCTCCCTTCAGTCTCCTCTTAAGCAGGTAAAATGCATGCTCTATAGGGTTTAAGTCTGGAGATTGACTTGGCCAGTCTAATACCTTCCATTTCTTGCCCCTGATGAACTCCTTTGTTGTTTTGGCAGTGTGTTTTGGGTCGTTATCTTGCTGCATGATGAAGGCTCTGCCAATCAGTTTGGTTGCATCTTTCCTTAAATTGGCAGACAAAATGTTTCTGTAGACTTCCGAGTTCATTTTGCTGCTGCCATCATGTGTTACATCCTCAATGAAGATTAATGAGCCCGTCCTAGAAGAAGCCATGCAAGCCCAAGCCATGACATTACCTCCACCGTGTTTCACAGATGAGCTTGTGTGTTTGGGATCATGAGCAGTTCCTTTCTTTCTCCAAACTTTAGCCTTTCCATCACTTTGGTAAAAGTTAATCTTTGTCTCATCAGTCCATAAAACTTTGAGGTTCATCTCTGTACTTTTTGGCAAATTCCAGCCTGGCCTTCCTATTCTTCTTGCTAATGAGTGGTTTGCATCTTCTGGTGTAGCCCTTGTACTTTTGTTCATGAAGTCTTCTGCGAACAGTAGATAGTGATACCTTCACTCCTGCCATCTGGAGGTTGTTGCTGATCTCACTAACAGTTGTTTTAGGGTCTTTCTTTACAGCTCTCACAATGTTTCTGTCATCAACTGCTGATGTTTTCCTTGGTCTACCTGTTCGACGTCTGTTACTTAGTACACCAGTAGTTTTCTTCTTCTTCAGGACATTCCAAATGGTTGTACTGGCTATGGCCAATGTTTCTGCAATGGCTCTGATTGATTTTCCATCTTCTCTAAGACTCACAATTGCTTGTTTTTCACCCAAAGACAGCGCTCCGGTTTTCATGTTGTTTTCACCTCTGAATACAGTCTGCATAGACAAAACCTATCTTACCCAATCTGAACCTGAGTGTAGACATTCAGTGGTATTTATTGATTGAATAATGTATGTAATAGGACACACCTGGGCAACAAAACACACCTGTCAGTCATATGTTCCAATACTTTTGCTCACGTGACAAATGGGTGGGTTCGAACAAAAAGGTGATATTTTCTAATTTGTGCATCAGATCCTGATGTAAATACCTGGAAATAAAAGCTGAAACGTTGATCTCTGGTTTCACATTCATCGTTTGATGTCAAGCCCAAATGTTTTCAGTCTACAGCAAAAATAAAGGAATTGGCCTCACTGTTCCAATACTTTTGGAGGGCACTGTATATGGAAACCAATTGAATCAACAGATTCAAGGGCTGCTTTTGTATTTTCCTTTTTGTTTTCAATTTGTATTTATGTTTTTGTATGTATGTTCGGTAATTGGCATTTGGAGTTTGCTAGGATTTGCCACTCTACTGTTAAAGAAGAAACCAATGGCACTTTTCATATTGAGGATCTACAGTTGATTCCATGTGATTTATATGCTGCCACACCCAAACCCATTGACTTTTCCCCTTTTGGCAAACAGTCAAAAAATAATCATCACTGGGTGGTGCAGGTAAATATTTGAGTCTTGTCTTTCCAGTACTGTGGCCAACTCCCAGTTGTTTTGCTATGTATGAAGAATTGGTCAAGCATGACTACACCTGGGCAGGTGCCAGATCTTAAACACTCAAGATGAGTCAGTCCTCTCCAGGAACTTCCCAAGAAGGACAGCTGCTGACTGACATGACAAATCATTAGGCACCACACCTGCACGTCAGTTGGAAGGTTGTCAAGAAACACTAGATCGGGAAGACAATTGCAGTTTGATCGTTGATTTTTAAATAATGGATATTATGTTATTATGTTGTTATGTTCAAATGTTGGTGAAATTCCAAATGAAAATGGTACTTCTGTGTAATTACACACCTGCACATCAGTGGTTAGGTTGTCAATTGACAGTACAATATTAGAATTTTTTGGTTTTGACAAGAAACACTGAATTGGACAAGATCGGGAAGACAGTTGCAGTTTTATATGTTTAACTGAACCTTAAATCATGGACATTTTATGTGTTAAAATGTGGGTTGAATTCCAAGTGAAAATGGTACTTCTGTCTAATTTATTTCTATGTTCATTTCCAGAAAAACTGATGCCCAGACTAAATCTGAAAGTGCAAAAGTAAGGATGACAATCAATCTTTCAACTATCAGCCTTTCTGTCTGACTGTCCATCTGCCTGGCTGCTTGTCTGTCTGTCTGTCTGCTTGTCTGTCTGCTTGTCTGTCTGCTTGTCTGTCTGTTTCTGTCTGTCTGTCTGCTTATCAGTCTGTCTGCTTGTCTGTCTGTCTGTCGGTCTGCTTGTCAGTCTGTGTGCTTGTCTGACTGTCTGTCTGTCTGTCTGTCTCTCTGCTTGTCTGTCTGTCTGCTTGTCTGTCTGTCTGCTGTAAACGTTGTTGTGCTTCTTATGCCACTCATTTGTTTGCCAATTTTGAGCCATAAACGGTAGATTCCGTGGGGTCAGATGGCTGAGCGGTTAGGGACTCGGGCTATTTATTAGAAGGTTGTTGGTTCGATTCCCGGGCATGCCAAATTACTTGTGTCCTTGGGCAAGGCAATTCACCCTACTTGCCTCCGGGGAATGTCCCTGTACTTACTGTAAGTCGCTCTGGATAAGAGTGTCTGCTAAGTGTTGCAGCACTGCATCAGTAAAAGAAACATCACGTCTTAGACACGGACACGTTTAAGTTATTCTGCTGTTCTTGTTTCAGACTAATAGTCAGAATGGCACAAGCACGAGTCAGAAGACCAGTAATGGAAACAGTGTGAAAGGTATTTTAACCTTTATAGTTTCATGTGTGATCATAAAAAAAATCAATTAAACACATTTTGATGTTAACAGTGCATAGAATATTTAGTAGATTAGACTTTTACATGTAGTGTATTTGCTTGTTCTTGTCCCAGGCCAAGAGGGTGTGTCTGTCACGCAATGGAAAGACCACAAAAGCATGCCTGAAGTGCCCGACATCCCGAGCCGCGTCCGAAACACTCTCCCAAGAACACCAACCAGGTATACCAGTCTGCTCTCTGCGTGGGACTTGATCTGACAAATGTTGTATACCCTATAGAAGGCCAAAACACACGTTTCAGCAAATGTGGCTAAAGCTGATTCCCTTTGTGTATTTCTATCTGTCTGTCTGTCTCTCTCTCTCTCTTTCTCTCTCTCTTTCTCTCTCTCTGTCCCTCCCCCCCCCCCCCCCCCCCCCCCCCCCCCTCTCTCTCTCTCTCTCTCTCTCCCTCTCTCTACAGCTAAGTGACCCTGACCTATGATGTTGAGGACATTTCCAGGGCCCACTCCTCCCTGCCACACCCCTCCAGACCCACCAGACCCCCGTCGCCCCCTCCCATCAACCCATCAAAGTGGGACTCGACCTTGTGACGATTCCAGGACAATCCATAATCTGGACATCAACCTCTGTGCTTCAAAACCCACCCAGCCTTCACAACAGGAGAGCCCAGACCTCCTGCAAGAGACAGAGAAAGAGAGAGACAGAAAAAAATAGAGACAGGAATTTGTGGTTCTTACATTTACATGATTACACTTTGACTTAATTTAATGCCACCAAGTTTACTTCTTTACTCTGTATCCTTGGATGATTATCATGCAATTTGGTGATTTGAGGATTCCTTTTTGTTTTGTAAAATTTTGTTTTGTATTTGATTTGTTGTTCAAATAAGCTTCACTGCACCTGGCTCTCAGCACATGCCCCAGTCTGTAATTGCCATAAAACCAGACTAGGTCACATGACATAATGAATGGACAGCATTCCGTCTGGGTTGGGATTGGGATTGGGACAGGGGTGGTGCTCAGACTAAAATCCCTGCTCTGTGTCTGGCAGAGACGTGGTAGAGTCAACACACAGGACTAATCCAAGGACTCACACCCCAGTGTGTCTGGTATTGCCTAGCACAGTAAAGGCCTACACATCACTCCATATATGTGGTTGGATCGCATTTGGAATTACATTTCTGTCTGTTTGAATGCAATGATTTGTTGATTAAAAACGTGCCAGTTGTTCTTTAAAGAGTTGTCAATGTTTCCTAATATATAACATATAATAAAATAGCAAAATCATGATAATAGGTTGGTGACTATGATTATGGCTTTGAAATGTAACAATGTTAACAAAATATTTAGAGCCTACAGCAAATTATACCCGTAAACTGATGAGCACAAAAATAAATTGCCCTTTGTATTTCTTATTTCCGCCGGGACTGTCATAGCGCTGCGTGCATGCACGATTCTGCTCTGGTAACCTATCACCCAGATCATCCTTTCTGCGTCTCGGCATTACAGCGCAGCAGACTACTGTCTGAGCCCAGCTGTCGCACTCGGCATAGCTCCTCCGTACGATCACACGTACGCGCATCCCATTCCGGTCCATCCCCCCTTTCACTGGACTGAACACCCGGCGAACGGTGGGACACGAGAAAAGCAGTCAGCGGCGATTTGCTCCTCAAACGGGACACGGTCTCTATCGCCAAGAAAGGTAAAACAGTTACTTCATTTGTGTTAACGGATGATAACAACTAGATGTATAACAACATAACTCTAGTTTACTGAAAGCTTCCCCATGTTTTGCATATTCTATCACGGGGGTATTTTCTGCCCGGTGTAGCCTGTTTCTGTAGTTTGACAATGGTGCCCAATTCTGGTCGGTTGGATTACATTGCATTATTTCTGACATTACAATTATTAATGTTCCGGACAAACTTGGACTTGTATTAATTTATTTATATATTTATTTATTTTTGCCTCTTTATGCAAAGCAGACTGCTGCTTTATTTCACTTCCCCTCTCTATCGCTCCTGCCGAGACTCGTGTCCGAACACGTTGTCAGAAAGAGGTGTGTTTCTTGCAAATCAGTTTTCAGCCAATGAGCGCAGCTGGGCCGCCCACGGTTTCTGTGTTGTTTACCAGTGGAAATCCTCGCCTATTGGAGGAGAGAATGTGATAAAATACGGATTTTCCTTTTGATTCTGCCAAATGGTAGCATAATCCTTGTAAATATAATCAAAATATAGAAGTAGGCCTATAATGTCAATACATAATGACTCTGTGAATTGAAGCGAAACAGGAAGTCGACGTTGGAGTTTGTAATACAATACCGTTCACATTTTGTATAGCCTACGATTCCATCCCCGAAGCGTCCGCATGTATGAAAGAAAGCAGTTCAGGCGTTATAAACATAGATTACTGCAAAATGAAGTCAAACGAAGAGTCGTCCTGAAATAGGCCTACACATTTCCCGAGTGACAAAACCATGCACCGCAAAATCACATTAGAGTTCACGTATTTGCTGTTTTTTGGCAACGTGTTCTGCAGGGAGTAAGGTCTGGGACCCGGGCGTCGAGGCGGTGTGAGACCTCCGATCAGGCTTAAAAATGGCAGCTACGGGACCAGGGGCAGCGGATGAGGCCTCGCCTTCACGGCCCCCGTCCTGTCCCTCCACAGCCCAGTCAGGGATGCCCAGCAGGCCCCCCAGGTCGGAGCTCCAGGAGAGTCTGGTAGGTGCACGTGGGTTGATCTCACTAAGCTACTTCACCCTGTGATTTGGTGTCTGAGTTGTCACATAACTGTCTCAGAATTTAGGGAAATTGCATAATTTGATGTTGCTCTTAAAGTGCGATGCTGTTTTTGTTGCACTCTACTATGTAATATTGTAGCTGAGATGTTACTGTTGCACCATGCCTGGTACCCGAGATGTTATATTGCCCTGAGACAGATACAGAGTGTTCCTGGACTCTGACCACCAAAATGCTATTAGAACTTTTCACTTCTGATCTCCCACTGATATCAGAAGACTCCATGAAGGTTTCGTTTGTCAACCAAGGAGGTAGCATAATATAGGGTCTGTTTTCTCCTGTCTCCTCCAGGTGTACATGCAGTGCTGTGGGCAGGACAGCGTCAAAGGGATGCCCAGTACCGGCCCAGCGGACAATCATCAGGGGCCTGTCTTCTTCCCCCAGAGGAGGACAGAGGGGGGCTGGGCCAACCCCCCAGCGCCAATGCAGACTACAACTCCCATAATGCCCAGGTGATCTTCCTGCAATCGAGGACAGCCAACAGTGCTTCGTGATTGCTCTCAGTATTGACTGTAAACGCTTCACGGCATGGTTTTAAGGATCTGAAAAGGTTGTGTCGATACGGTATGCGAATGAAATCCTCGATAAATCTCATTGGTGGTTGTTCTTACTGTTGTTTGTCTCGTACCGTCAGATTTCGGAGTCCAGAGTCGGTGGAGATGGATGAGATCATGGCCGCCATGGTTCTGACCAGCTTGTCCTGCAGTCCTGTTGTCCAGAGTGTCCCCCAGTCAGAACCCACCCCTGGGCCAGGTCAGTTTGACACACACAGACACACACACAATCTCAGTCTCATGCACACACATGGTGGTATGTGGTGTATTAGTCAGGAGTCAGGTGGCTGAGCGGTTAGGGAATCGGGCTAGTAATGAAGGTAACTGAAGGTTGCCAGTTCGATTCCCAGCCATGGGAAATTACGTTGTGTCCTTGGGCAAGGCACTTCACCCTACTTGCCTCGGGGGGAATGTCCCTGTACTTACTGTAAGTCGCTCTGGATAAGAGCGTCTGCTAAATGACTAAATGTAAATGTATTACGGTGCTGTGTGGTGATGGTAACACCAGTGCTGTGTTTGTAGCCGGGCCCCCGGGGGACATGGAGTGCGCTGGCGGCGAGCTGTCTGACAGCGGCAGCAGCGGCTACTGGAGCTGGGACCATGGTAACGTCAGCCCCGCCCCCTCCCCGTCCGTCACAGAGATGGACAGCAGCCCAGACGAAGGGCTGCACATGGAGCCGGAGCAGTGGGAGGAGCTAACTGGCAGGAAGTCAAAGGTGGGAACAGACGGTGTGAGGGTTTGTTTGATTGAGAGAGAGAGAGAGAGAGAGAGAGACAAACAGTAGCCTCATTTTACACAGCCTGTCCTAGGCGAGAATGTTGCATGCACCTTTATGCCGCACAAAAACAAGCACATGGATTCCGACTATTGTTGCTGTGGTTGATTTCACCCCTTTTCAAGTTTGTTTTAAGAGCCGTTGCGTAGCTCCTTGTGCTCTGGTCCTTATCCTCTGCCCCTGGTGTCTGTCTGTCTGTGTGTCTGTGTCTATCTGTCTGTGTCTGTCTGTGTGTGTGTGTCCAGAGCTCCTCCAGAGGGGCCTACAGGTGCTTGTGGCCAGGCTGTGGGAAGGTGCTCACCTCCTCGGTCGGGATGAAGAGACACGTCAGGGTGCTGCACCTGGGGTGAGCTGACCGACCGACAGCTGAAGATGAATAACAAAATACCACATCACTTTATTCATACTGCCTGAACGTGGAAATGTCTTTCTTTCTTTCTTACTTTCTCTCTCGCTCTCTATCTCGCTGTCTCTCACTCCCCCTCTCTCTCACACCCTTGTCGCATGCACACTCACTCACACAGAAGTGGATCAGAGCACTCGCAGAGAGAGGAAGACTTCTACTACACTAAGTTCTCTAGTGAAGTGTCAGTGGACACCGGCCCGGTACCCCAGACCCAGACCCCCCACACCCCCTGGGCCTCCTGTGGCTCTCCTCCCTCCTCAGACCTGCAGATCCCCCCAGGACCCAGACCCAGGTCCAACTCTGGCCCGCTCCAGCCCTGCTCGCTCAGCCGTTCTGCCCCCAGCGGCCTCTGGCAGATCCACACTGAGCACCTTTATCAGGTGGGTGTCTTCACTGGCCTTGACCATTTGTTTACTAATTGGATTGTTGAATAGGTTGTAATTCACTGGATTGTTTTGAATATGTTCCTGCCCATGGACTGCAGATGTAAGTAGCTACATTGCTAATCTTGGCCCAATGTTTGTGTTGTGCATGGTCCCTGTTAAATAAATTAAACTACTACTCTGCATTTTTTTTGCATTAGCAAACACAAAAATGTCAGCAAAATCTGCATATCTAGCTTACATGACCCGAAACATTTAGAGAAAGTATCAGAGGTTATCCAGAGTTTATATCAGAAGTGGATCGCTTGTGACAGAAGACAGTCGACACCTCCCTGAGGCCTGCTAGTCACTGGCACAACTAGCCCAGATCTAGGGGTGAGAGGGGGGTCAGTGCTGCCGGATGAGCTGCTCATTAGTTTGAATGTGTTTTGGATTTGAGAGGAATGTGCTGTGTGCCGCCCTCCCTGCCTACAGGCCTGCTCTCCTGTCCAGGTGACGGTGGCCTCCCAGACCCCCGCCTCCCAGTGCTGGACTCCCCCCATCTCAGTGTGTGGCCATACAAATGCTCAGGTGGGCCATCTGTCAGCCTGTCTGTTAACCCATCTGTCTGTTATCCTGTCTGTCTACCTGGCGTGCCTGCGGATCGTCCTTCTCGGCTAACATCTTTTCCTCCTCTCAGACGGTGCGACCTCGCTGCAGGTCTGTCAGTGTGGGAGAGCAGTGGCTGCAGCAGAACAGCACCACCAGCAGGCTCCAGACCATGACTTCATCCCCCTCCCGCGCTCACTGCTCCTTCAGGTACATCGGCACGCATCGTCACCGTTCTCCGCCTCGTCAAGGTTTTTTTTTTTTTTTATTATGTTTTATGTATTTTGTTTCAAATATATGTGTTTAGCGAACACTTTTTTCACAGCGACGTGCGATTAGTAATGACAGAAGTGCATACTTCTATACGTTCTGTGTGTCCCTCTTGTCCTCCTATAGGAAGGGACGGGGAGAGGCCAAGAAATGCCGTAAGGTTTACGGTGTGGAGCGCAAAGACCAATGGTGCACAGCCTGTCGCTGGAAAAAAGCATGCCAGCGCTTCCCTGACTAAGTGTGTTTATGTGTGTATGTGTGTTTGTGTGTGTGAGAGAGAAAGTGAAAGAGAGAAAGGAGGGCTGATTGGAAAAGAGGTACTATAAAAAAAAGATACATCAAGGTTTGATTCCATCAAGACAAACAACAGCCACGCTTTCTTCCTTATTTCAATCAGTTGTGTTTTTTTCGTTTTTCACTTCCTTTACCAAGAAATTCGTGGAGTGATTCTGTGCACCTTGACTTCAGATGTTTGCAGTGGTGCTAGTTGTTAAGACTGTCATGTGGTAGACTTGCTCTTTCCCCTCCGTAAAGGACCCGTCCCCTTAACCCTCCACAACCATGTAGTAGAAGACTCTGAACATCTTCCAAGCTCTTCCACTCATGGCAACTACAATACTTAATGAATACTTCTATATTGTGTGCTATGAATTCCTCATGAGTATTTTGTATCTTTTTTTCATTTTGTTTTCATTATTATAATTTTTTTCATCACTCGTTTTTCTTGGTCCACGTAAAGGGCAGACGGCCTCCTCTTGATGTTTTTCAGGCACTTTGTTTAAATGTATTTGTCAAGAATAAGCTACTTTCTGTTTGACTCGTATACTCTCTAAAGTTCATCCTGTACATCCTTCTTCCCCATGTTGGAAACAGTATTCTGCTCTGGTCTGTAAACTATCGGTCCTCAAGGGAACTGGCCATATTAGAAGATTGAATTTGTTAACAGCATTCTAATAAAAAAATAAAAAAACTAATAAATCACTGAGAATTTCGAATTGCGGAGAATGCCTCGACATAACAATCCACAAGAGAGATAGCAAACTAATTTATTGTAATTTTCTCTATACAGGTTTCATGAATTTTCGATGACACAATAGAAATGTAATTGTAAAATGTACACTGTATTCTGTATACAATTTTTTTGCGTACAGATGAGAGATGAACTCACAAACACACACACACACACACAACCACATGCACACATGCACAGACACAAACCCACATGACGTCCCCACCCACTCCCTCACTCATACCTCAGTAGATTAGATGATAAATACTGACTAATGGACAAAACAAAATTAACAAAAACATCTTTGATATGAAGTTCACTTTTGTAGACAAATTAGTGGAAATAGTAGTTAGCCACCTGCACCGTATGCCTCACTTGTGTCAGGATCAGACTGAACAGGAAGTCTTGGACATCTATATTTCTAACACTTTGAAATTGATCATAATGGATCATTATGGCCACAAGATGGCAGTCTTGTACAGCCATTCAGGATGAACTAAGTGGGTTCCTTCCTGTCATTGCACTGCAGTGTGTAAACGGGTTCTGTAGAAGGGAAAAGATTGTCTTGATGGACGTCTACCACTGTCAATCCACATCTTACATTGAAACTTGGTATCACTAATGGAGCAAGGGATAATATAATAATAATAATTATCCCTCAAATGTAAATGGAAACCTGCACTGTGCAGGTAACTGATCTGAGACCAAACCATTCATAAGATTTTCTCATTGTGCTTGATGTCTTAAAGTAAAGTGCGTACATGCATTCACTCGGGACTTGAGAGTAGATATGGATTGACCTTTGTGCATCCATGTTAGGTCCTCATGATACTGAGACAATTTTCAATTGCTCTACTGTCATTTTATTTGGTCAGATGTATGTATGCACAAGGTTAAGGGTAGGGGTGGGGGAAGTGGAATCATGTGGATGGTGTAAAGTAAACATTATGTTGCTAGTTACTTCTTTTACACAACATCAGAATAGAGATTAGGAACGGCGTTCTTCTTCTTCTGACACGAATGACTAGATCTATGAGGTCACAGTTCAGGTAGCTATAGAGACGACCGTAGCTGCAATCACGGTTGATGAGGTAACTGGAGAGACAGGGAGGAGAAGGAGGGTGGAGAGAGGGGCAGTAGGACCTAGGGGTGTGGTAATTTGATAGAGGAGGTGGGGGAGTAGGAAGAGGAGGGTGAGACGGAGGGGCATTAGGACCCAGGGGTGAGGTTCTGAGACTACAGTGGGCTCGGTCTCCTGGCCCCAGGTCCGCTGCGGAACCTTCCGGAGCGGCTGCTGATGCCCAGGTACTGCCTCAGCAGCTGGCCCACGCGCTTCTGGTTGTTCCATTTACGGGCCGACTTCCTGATCCCGATGAAGCCGCCGTAGCGTTTCTGCAGGGGCCTTCCGACGGAGCCCATCAGCTTCCTGTATCCATGGCGACCCTTCAGGAAGCCCCCGAAGCGCTTGGAAACGTCAAAAGGGGTCGCATCATCCCCTTTCTGGAGCTCACCCGTCACGCCCTCCTCCCTCTCCTCCAGACCCAGACCCAGACCCTCTCCCTCCTCGGTCGAGCCCAGCTGAGGAGAGTCGAACTGGGCACTGCGTCGTTCAAGGTCCCCCTCCTGTTGGAAGCGTGCCATGCCAGCGGAGTAGAGCAGTTCTCCGTCAGACTGCAGGTCCTCTGGAATCAAGGCGAACTCTTCTCCTGTTCTCTTGGACACAGCGCCCCCCTCTGGTGGTAAAGAGTACTGTGGTAGCTCTTCAGCCTGTTGACACAGCTCCCAGGTAAGGGAGGGAGACACAAGGCCCTCACACTCCAACAGACACACCTGGTGGGGGGGACGGGGGGACGGACAGGAAGAGGGGTTCATGTTTACAGAGACAACGCCCATGAAAATACCAAGATAAACTATTGAGTCAAAGTTGTCACAGTTTTTACATTGACAAGTATTCCTTTATGCCAGTGTTTCTCAACTGGTCTAACCTCCACATTTCTCCTCAGTCATTAAGTCACGACCGGGGGGGGGGGGGGGGTTTATCAGTTTATTCCTCTATTTATCTGTTTAACCAGGAAACTATGTCTTTGCTATTGACTAGGCTGCTGCTTCAGGGCCCTTGGTGTTTGGGGCTGAGTGGCACACACTTAACAATCTCTTCATCTGCTATCAGGCCCAGAACCTCAGTCTCCAGTCAGCCATGTTTGTCAAGAGAACTTGTAGAGCTTTAGCACGGGCTTGACTTGGGGAGTGCTGATTATCTGGGTAAATGTGTTGGTTTGTGTGCAATAACGTCAAGATCAAAACTCAGAGACAAATCCTGTTTGCTTGGCAGATCCCACTGCAGTGAAATCAATTAACGACAGTCATATAAGAAGCTGCTCCCACATCAAAAGACTTGAGGAAGATGGAGCAGATCGAAGAAAAGGAAATTAATTATGTGTTGCAAATGAAATGGGCTCTCCAGGGGATTCTCCACTTTAGATCATTGCAGTAGTATGAAAGTATGTGTGTGTGTATATATGCGTGACTGCCTGTGTGTGTATATGTGTGTGACTTTGTTTCTCTGTGTGTGTGACTGTATGTGTGAGTGTGTTTGGATACATGCCTCAACTGAGCATTGTTTGCGTGTGTCTGAGCGTGTGCCAGCGTGTGGGCGCTGCTCCCTCGCAGTTTAGAGTGGCAAACTATCTCCCAGAAGACTCCATCTGGTCTCTATTGAAAGCTGCATACGGTAATACGACGTGGGAAGCTAATACTGTGTGTCAATCAATGCAGCCAGCCAAAACAGCTGATACTGAGCAGTCAATTACATTGTTTTATTACCTCTCTGTTCCAGGCCCAGCTGTCCCTGTCCACATCATCATTAGCAAAATTAGCATCCCAATTGCTACGTGAACAGAACGCTACTATTTTTACGCAACGTGGTTACTCAGTCCATTCAGCAGATCCATCAAGTGTGCTGTGGAGTTACGCGTTAAAAGTTGGGGAGGAATCGGGTGCTTCAGACTCAAAACAGCGTGATCATTGTTATGGAACATATGGTATCCAAGGCGCTTGCACTCCCATATCAGGAGCATAACACACACAATACACACATGCACACACAAACACACATACCAGAGTGTTGAAGGCCTGTTGCTGGGCCACACGGAGGCCACAGGCCAGACATTCCCCCTGACAGTCACTCCTTCCAGGGGAACACAGGTAGGCCAGCAGAAGCAGGCTCCACACTGGGCTCTTCATAGCTCACTAACACACTGGCTCCAGGAGAGAGCTGCTGGGTAGATGTGGGAGGCGCGCAGGGGACCAGTTGGAGGTCCTGTGACGCAGGTCAGTCTTAAGGATAAGGAGTTGGAGAGAGGGAGAGAGAGAGAGAGAGAGAGAGAGAGAGAGAGAGAGAGAGAGAGAGAGAGAGGGAGGTTAGAGGGTTGTTCTTAGTGCTTAGTGTTAGTAGGAAAGACACTGTGGAGGAGAGATATTAAAGGAGGTTTCACATGTCTACCTTTGGAGCAGACACACAGACAACATCAACCCTAACTTCTAAATTCATGACAATACGATGTTAAGGACAGACTGTACATAAAAGGTCAGCAGATTTGAGAGTTGACAGTTTGTGTGGTATTGATAATAGTGGGGTGACTCATACAGGGTAGCCGCAGCGGATTAAATGAACCCTTCAACACTCTATGGCAATGAAATGACTCCATTAGCTGTGATGGGAAGCCATTAGAGAATTTGATTCGCATTTCTTCACAGTTGAAATGTTTCTACAACGACCAATTATCACTTATGTGACCAAATGATACGCTAAATCATTCATCATCCATTGCTTGAATTCAATGCAAACCTTGGATCCATTGGAAACGTATTTGGTTGCAGAACCCAAGACTCTGTTTTCTTAGTGATTCGCAACCGTGGAATCAACTGAGGAGTAACAGAATCCTAGAGCTAGACTATACTTGTTTTTCCATTCAGAAAGGGGGAATTAACGGACACCCTAGGGCTCTGTCTTATTGCAATGTTCTCAAAAATACGTGCCTATGTTCCTAATGTACCTGGCATCTCTTCCATATGCTTCTTCCTTCTTCTCCAAGTTCCAAAGTGAAGAGTTCACTAATAAAACTAATCTGGTCTGTAATGGATGTAGGCTCCAAATGAGCGCAGAGTTCGGTAATGAGCGGTAAATGAACAGTAACATGCTCGTCACAGACGCAGCTCTGATGCACCTCTGACTCAGACAGCGCCTAAATAAAAGTCTGAAAGAAAAAGTTGGACATTCATATATTTTGGACTGAATAACCTCTTGATATGTTTGACACCATGCATTATGATCTTAAGGACATTATGGCACCATGATTCTTTGTCCATTGAAAAATACCTGAATATGGGTGGGTTATGAATGAGCAGTTCTCTATGGGTGGTCGATAAAAGTCCCTGACCCTATTGTGAGCTAATTATTAAATCCTTTATCCTCCTATTTCATCTAATACCCACTGATATTTCTGATTAACTTTTCAAAAGTAACTTTGAAAAAAGCATAATTATATCCTTTCTGATAATTACTTTTTTAATGAGTTTGTTTTGTGTTCTGGAATTTGCAAGTGCAGATAGTGTGATGCATGACACACACAGGTCTAGTTATACGGTAGACACAGTAGAGTACAAGTTGAATGCCAACCAAATATTTGACAAGGTGACAATGTTTTAAACATGCCGGACCATCGCCTATTTTCATGAGCTTGCTTCAATTTTCCAAAACACTTGTCAGCCAGGTGTGTACTATGCTCAGACATGCAGAAAAATTAAATATGTGTGTGTGTGTGTTGACAGTGTGTGTGTGTGTGTGTGCCTGACTTTGCAATCGCCCTTTGGTTCTTCAGGAGCAAATCTGAAATGCCTAATCTCATAGAATCTGTTTATCCAATTGTACACTTGTGTCCCCCCTCCCCCCTAATGGAATCAGCATCTTGATTTTATCACCAGCCTCCATTCTATCTGCTGTGGGCTTCAGACACGCACAGCTTATTCTTATCCTGTTACAGCCTGGACACATACTGTTGCTTTTCCCCAGTACTTTATTTGAGATATAATTTAACTGTTGTTATTGTCGCAGTGTCCTGACTTTAGAATTACACACACACAAAATATATATTCTTCTTTCTTACACATTTTCTGCTTGAAATATAATGCAACGGTTGTTATTGTTGCAGTGTCCTAACTTTAGAATGACGCAATATTGTAGTTGAGATGACGTTATTGTTGCATTATGTCTGGTAGCAAGTGGTAGCAAGAACAATCTAGTATCTAGTAATTGGAAAGGAGTGCTATAGGCATTAAGACAAATTGTGAAATTAAGTGGATTTTCAGAGAAAGCAATATAAATCTTTGATGTTCTGCATGTGGTCCTTTTCATAGAGTCTGCATTTCGGCCCCTCAAAATTGTTGTTGTTGTTATTATAGTCTATCCAATTAATTGAGTTTATCATCAGAAACATTAATTTTCACCCTTGCTTGCTTCCATATACACATTTACTGCCTGGAGAAAGGCATTCATCTGTGCCAACACTCATTTTCCTATCACGTTCTGAATGAAAATCACAGGCTTCATGGAGTTTCTGTGGGCAAAACAACAATGATGTCATAACTGTTCCAAAGACAAACTGAAAGGCCATCGACTCTTCTTTAGGATAACAATTTGTCCAATTTGAATGTAATATTTATAAAATGTATATATCAAGAGTTTTGTGTTAAAGGAACAAACTGAGAAGAGAATGGGGAGAGGACAACAGGCTGGTGTGACTGGCCATTGTTAACGTGTGTTTGGGACACACAGGGAGAGGAAGTTAGAGTGCAGTGGCAGTAACAAAAGTAGGATCATTTTCTTTCTGTAAAGAAAGGCCCACACCACGTGAGGATACTGCAGCTGTATGTATTTCTGTTATGTATATTTCTGTGTACAGTGCTGTGTGATATTGCAGTCAATTGTTGAAATTACGTTACTTGGTCAAATTTTGGTGCTTTTTTGGTTGTTGGTGTAAACATACCTGTGTGTGCATGATACCTACAGTATATTGGGGAGTCAGGTGGCTGAGGAGTTAGGGTATCGGCCTAGTAATCTAAAGGTTGCCGGTTCGATTCCGGCCATGCGAAATGACTTTGTGTCCTTGGGCTAGGCACTTCACCCTACTTGCCTCGGGGAATGTCCCTGTACTTACTGTAAGTCGCTCTGGATAAGAGCGTCTGCTAAATGACTAAATGTAAATATATGCATGTGTGTACAATTTGTCTTCTGTCATGTCTCACTTTTTAAAGATGCACTTGTTGTACTCAAATACTTATTTGTGTGAATAACAGACAATATATCTAATTTGATCTGATCTGTACTCTCCTGTACACTGCCTTCATCTCACCCAAGATGGGGCAGTGCAGAAGAAATTAGAGGATGACGGAAGATCATTGCACTGTCACTGTCTCCTCGCTGTCTTTTTAACTGAGCTGACACCTGCTCTGTCTGTTGTTCACACAGAGAATGAGATGTACTTAACTGTGTTGAAGCCACCAGCTGGAGTGAAACGACACACAAGGGAAAACTGGTAGAGGACAACAGGTGAACTGTAAAATATAACATGAAAATGCATAATAATCTATTACAACCGTCGAAGGGGGTCGGGGAAAGAGGGACTGACTACCAAGGGCCACAGTGGGGGAAGGGCCCTTGAAAAGCTTGGAATTAAAATGTGTTGAAAGGGTTGTGACATATTGAAAATGGGGAGGGGTCCAAATTGCAATTCTCTTCATGAGACCCAAAATTCTCAGCGGTGCCTGATCACGACACAGATGCACACAGTATCTTATGTGATGATACAGGCAGAAGCTGAAACTCTTTGTTCTTATTTGAGTCCTTCTTTCAGAGACATTGGTCCTTCAATAAACCCTTATAAAGCAATAAGTGACTTCGACAATGGAACACTTGTCCTCTTAAAACACTACAGTATACAGAAAGTATACAGAAAGGAGTATTCTGGTAAATCCATTAAACGGTTTAATGGGTTCAGTCATGTTTCAGAAAGTCATTTAGGAATATGAAATCGCAAACAAGACCCGACTGTTGTAATCAATTAAAATAATGTGTTATGTACCTAATAGCTTCTTGAAAAAAAAAATCTATTCAGCGAGTTTGAGATTATAATTGGGGGATCATTTCTAAAGTGAAAGCCTCCAAGCGTTCTCTTGTAGACACAGTGAGGTCACACTGGGTGTGGTGTGTTCACTGAGCACAAGGAGAGCAGGTGTGGGGTTCTAATGCAGACTAAATGTGTTTTAAAATACGATTCACAATAGTCTAATAATAAACTTGATTCAATATGAATAGCAGCTATTATAGCAGTTATATATGGTACTGTAACTATTAATTATCTCTGGGTTTATGTTATTTCTGATAAGAAGGAATGTAAAAGTATGATTTCTATAATTAACTTGTTACTATTATCTTTTTCAAAACCATGACAATTATGAAGTGCTTATGATAATGTCGTGGGACTGAGAATACTGATGCAGTTGGCCCAGGATTAAGCACACACATATTGTGAGGTGAGAGTAAAGCTACAGGTGAAAATCTATAAAACTCAAAAACAAATCAGATTAAACTCCCCACGTCAATTTAAAGGTAATTACAATTAAAAAAATATTATTTTGATAAACCCTTATAATATTCTACAACAGAATGACAGAACACATTTTGATGCCTTTTCACAAAATTTAGATTTTTCTCGAAGCGTCTTGATGGGTGAAAAAGGACATTTCTGTAATTTAACCCACCAGTTTAATATCTTAACATTTATTTTCAACTTCAGTGTACCAAGTACACCACAAAGAGCAGAAATACGTATTGATCAAATTGTAGGAAAACAATACATTAATTGTCACCAGCGTGAACCAATTCAAAACCATTCAGTCAGCAGTACTGATAAGGGAGTTTGTACAGGTTGTGATTCTCAACCTGTTAATTAAGGTGCTAGTGGACCTGGTGCTATGGGGATATAAGGACAACATGATGAAGGCATGGGCCAGGGGACTCAGCGCTGACTCATGGAAAGATGGAAAGAAACCATAATGTTAAAGAGAAGAAGAAAAGCTATACAAACACTGTCAACGAGAAGCCATTGCCTCAGCCACAAACATGGACTGAAGAAGTCACACACCAAGTTCCCACAGCGATAACCCAAACAAGCAACTAAACGTGAACAAACGTGGGCATGAGATACTCTTTCAACTACAGCAACCTGTGTAAAATAACCCTGCTGTTAGAGCACAGGTTATCAATGAAAAAAAGGCAAGTTCTCACTGTAACGTCAGCTTAGTACCTGTTAAGTGTTTTAGGTATAACCTTATTCTCTTCCCCCTTCCTGTAAACACACTGCACCTGCACAGACGCACAAGTCCTGTGTAGTCACACAAATAGGTAGATACACTCAGAATGAAGAAGAAGAAGAAAGGCAGGTGGCCACATCATCTTTCTTACCTTTGTTTGTGACTTGGTGACAAAGTGTAAGTCTCGCTTAGGTGCTGCAGTGTTCTATCCTTTTCGTTGGGAGTTTCAACTACTGAATGAATGCTTCTTCTTCATCCCTGGCTTCTTATAACGACACTCCCCTTCCCCTAGCTCAGCCCCTGCCTCCTCCCAGCCCCCCCGGCTCCTCTCCTTCCTCTGGGAGGGGGCGGGGGTGGCGTCCACCCTGTTACGCACAAGGTGGAGAGACACTCCGATGCATGCTGACGAATGAGGTCCTGCCTCCGTCATTTCTTTTGTATTCCCAAGAAGAAACTAATGCGTCTAAAAATACACCGCAGTGATCCACTTCAAAGTCCAAGTTGCAAAGTAAAGGATGGATGTCTAAGGTTTCCTTCAAACTCACAAGCAAAGCCACAACTAAGGTCATGACGGGCAATAAAAACTATTTTGAAAAATTGTCGAAACACAATCTCCCTAACGATCAATCTGTGATCGATGAACTTCCGCAACTCCTTCTAAGAGGATACATCAAGGTGAACATAGGACAGTCTGAATCATGCAGCTTATTGTGGATGAATAACAAAGTCTGCCCCTGGGCACACAGAGATCTCAGTGGACTCTGGTGTAATGGTTGCCTCTTCAACAGAGTTGCAAGACGTTCAGAAGCTCAGTCATTTGTGAATTAGAGAGAGAGAGAGAGAGAGATAGAAAAAGGGAGAGAGAGGGATAGAGAAAAAAATGCATTGATGATGACAAAGGATAATTGAAATAATGACCATGATAATCATCATCATCATCATCATGAAGATAATGGCAGATGTGTTTTGTTGTAATTCAGTGGTGGCGGCAGCCTTATGGGTGGATGATTGCTGAGATGAGGATCAATATTTACTTATGAGTGAGCTGTATAAGCACAAACTATCCCTCTGACCGCCTGTTCCTGTAAGGTCTGACACCAATCTCCTCTCTTGTATCCAGATCCAGACACTCACACAGAGTGGAAGTCGAGGTGCAAGGCTGAGGACTCCAGATAAGGACTCCAGAAGCCTGTCAGTGATATCCTCTGCTCTGTGGACAGGGGTTATCTATCAGCACTTACACCTACAGGTGGGAGGGTTGGCCTGGGTGCTCTCTGTGATGCACAAGGTCAAACTCACCTGGTGCCACCATGCTCCATCTGTCACGTACACACTGAGGTGCTTTTGAAGCCTGTCACTGTGACAACATGAGACACAAACCGGCCTGTTCTTATCACTTATGTCAGAGGATGTTTTTTCTCTCTTGCGGGGCTGCAAGCCCGGACTGTTTGGACAGCGTTTTAGGATAATCACAACCCCCGGATCGTTTACTGGTGTTGTGTTGAAAACGTCTATTCATAACCCAGCTTTGATCTTCTGTATCATGCCAAAGAAGGATTAGCAGTAATAAACACACATTCAAATTTGTAATTGCTTTTTAAAAACAAGCGGCGCCATCAAATAAAAATATCAAAAAAGCTAATAATCTATGACATACTCAGGTCCTTGTTGGTTTAACCAACTGTATTCTCCACACTCGAAACAGAAAAAAATCTTAAAATGTATGATCCAATATCTAATCATGACCAACAGTCTTCTTCTTCTACAGCTTTCTATACTCAGTGACACAAACTCCCCAATGTCACAGCTCATCTCCCTCCCTGCCAGCTTCGAGTTTTACTGCCCTCCTCAGCAGTGAAAATCAACAGAGCGTATACAACAGGAATCATTGAGGGCATCTCTGTCCTGCTTTATGGCACCTGTCAGGACAATTTCAACACTGAACCTGTTATTAATTTGGGTTCAAAGTCATTAAATTCATAAGAGAAAATAATCACAGCCCCCCCCCCAATAAAAAGTCAGGTAATAATTAGAATTTTCTGTTTATAGACCAAGTTATCAAATTACTGCATGTGTAAAATACTTGTTTTATTTATTCAGATTTGATTCTAGTTAATTATATAGTGCTTTAAATGCAATATATGAATATGTCAAATAAACCTGCACAGGGATAGTAAAACAAACTGGGCTGAGACAAGGTCAGCTAAGGAGTCGGATTTACAACTACGTCATTCAACTTCTTGCTTGCAATGCTTACTTAAAGATGGGAAAGGCTGGTGACAGAAAAGTTAGATGTGAACTTACATGATAGACCAGTATTCAATTAAACACTGGATGACAACTTGTTTATCTTTTCTCTGTGAGAAGCTGGCCCGAAGACAGGAAGATTCAGAATTAAATGAAAGGTTTTGACCTCAATCAGTGAAATAATTAAAAGGTCCCTTGTTGGTAGACTTCATAATTAGCAAACAATGCATGGCCAAGCCCACATAAATATCAGTCAGTCAAAAACAGTGGTAATTAACATTGTAATTCATATCAGAATCTTTTATGCCTTCAGTGCTCTAACTGCTCTGGGTGAGATATATTCAATCTTGGGCCCCTATATCCTCCAAAACACCTGTGGGTATTTTGTATTGATATCAATAAGACTGTATTATGCACTGTCTGTATGCAGGTATCTGTCAAAGGGAATGAGATATGGTTATAGAATGGAGGGCATTTCCTGATAGATAAAAACAAGCCAAGCGCGACTGACTCCATCTCCTTCTGGTAATGAACAATATTCATGATTCAGGCTCCCAGATAAGAGCTTTACTTCTTTCTCTCTCTTTCTCTACCCCCGTCTCTCTCTCTCTACCCCAGTCTCCCTCTGTCTCTACCCCCTCTCTCTCTCTCTCTTACACACACACACACACACACACACACACACACATATGCTGTGTGTCATCTGTCGTCACGGTGACACACTGAGTCATTGTGTCCAGGTCCAGTCTTTACTATCTCAGAAAGACACATGCTCATTTCAAGTTATCTGTGATCAGCAAATGACGTCGATGATAACTACACAGTTAATTGCTCTGTTAACTGTAAACCTGGGTTGGGTGGGTAAGTGTGTGTGTATGTGTGTGGGGGAGGAAGGGGGGGGGGGGGCAATGACCATGAGGGCTTCCCGTATGCACATTATAAAATGAGCAATGATGCATGGAGGGGGGATAGCATGGGGAGGGGGGGGGGGGCTCAGTAGATTTCCTATTGCACAAAGCCACTGTTCTATACAGTGAAAACGAAAGATAAACCCTTACATACTACAGGAGTCATACTGTGACTATTTGAACATGAACATTTCAGGTTTTTGTGCAGAACAAAAATGTGACTGTGTAGTCTGACCTCCTCATTCTAGTTCCCTCAGTGTGAAAACGTTCACTGAGATCTATGTACTCTTCTCTGGTGGAGTCGTTGTCAAGGTCTGGAACAGAATTGTAATTGAAGTTGATTTTTTCGTACTTTTTCAGTGACTGGAATTCATGATATGTGAATCATACCAAAGTATGAGAAAACTTTTCTGTCTCGCCCAGTGGTGGGCCTTGTTTATGTTTTCATACTTGTGCAAGTCCAATCCCCCCCCCCCCTCCCCCCCTTCTATTTCAACTTACCAAATTGAAAATTGATTGAAATAAGAACGTCTACTATCAAAAGACAATTTGATAACATTGATTCTTCAGCTGTGAAAATTGGAACCAAGTTATCATAGAAGCAGAACGTTCTCTTTAAAAGACAGAATAACTCCTGCTGATGTGTGACTGTTGCTGTATTTTATAGACGATTATGGGTATATGATTGCCTTTACTACTGTAGGCTATGTAGTATGTCCACACCAGTATGATAGATGCATAACGGTATTTGATTCTTGAATTATTCATATAGCACTTTAGGACAGATAATCATAATTAATCACTTTGATTTAGATCTACAGGGAAGTGTGGTAAACTCCTGAAACGTTTTCTGAATGATGGGACAGGGACACCAATCTTCTCTCATTAGTGGATTTGCAGTAATTATGTTTAATCTTTTTTGTATCATAGCCATGTGAAACACAGGTAGGCCTATATATATTGCTCATATATATATTGCATATGTTTCAATGATCGAACATAAATAATGATGCACGAACGAAACCCAGCGAAAATACTTCTGCGTTCAAAATGTTTATTTAAATGATAATGGGCTGTTTAAATTACGCGAGACATGCTTATAGGCCAATCAAGACAAACTAACGTCATGTTGCACCCAATCACTTTGCACGTTTGGCTCAGAGCGCGAATGTCCAAGAAAACGGAAGTGATACTTTTTTGTTTTGATTTGACATCTAAACGGTAGCTACAAAAGTTAGCACTAATTACTTTTTTACTTGCGGATACCTGCAATTTCATGGGTACGTTTGTAGATTGTTCTTTTTCGAAGAAAGCTTTTTATGTCCTGTCTTGAGTATACCGATGATTAAACGATTGCTAGCTCTAGAGCCAGAGTCAGGGAAACTACTATGGATTAGCTAGAGCCACTAGTAGTAAGCAGTACTAGTATACACTTGACCGGTACTGTACAGTGCAGTAATAGTACTTCCAAAGAAGTGGAAACCATGGCTATTAATCAGAAGGTTGCCGGTTCGATTCCCGGCTCTTACTCTAAATCGCTCTGGATTTGAGCATCTGCTAAATTATTAAAATGTGAAAATGTTCCCCCTATTTCTCTTTAGTTAAGACTGATGTTAGCTAGTTCTTAGTGGTACTGTACAATAGCAAACAATATTGGTTTAGCAAGGTACTAAACAATCGCTCTTCACAAACGTTTCCTCTTTTCATGGTTCTTTCCAGCTACCCCACATCTCACCATTCAAATACACTGACTTCAAGCCAGGAATCTCCAAACACAAGTTAAGATAGCCAGCTACCTTTCTAAAAGAGAGGGGAGTGAAGATGGAGGAGCTGTACACTCTGGAAAGAGAGGTGGGACGAGGCAGCTATGGAGTAGTCTTTGAGGGCCACGTCTCCAAAACGGGACAATGTGTCGCCATAAAGCGTCTTCCGTGCCGAAGCCCAGAGGGAATTGAGCTGTACCTGCAGGAGCTGTGGGCCATGAGAGCCACGGCTAAGAACCACGCCAATGTTATCGCTCTGCACGGCTGCCTTCTGCAGACTGGGCCCAAGACCCTGCAGCCCCTGAAGCCTGGCCAGCTGCCCCTGGAGCTGGTGGAAAGTGCCCTGAAGGGAAGCGTGTCTGGAGGCTCTAAGACCCAGGAGAGGGAACACTCGCCCTTCTCTCAATCAAAAACACAGCGGAGAAAAAGCCACTCTGACCGCTCAAGGCCCCAACTTCAAGACAGGACCAACACCTGCTTCGCCAGATCCAGGCAGGACAGGACTCATTCATACTCATCCAGACCGAAGCTTCTGGACAGGACTAACACAGAGCTCTTCAGGCCCAGGAAGAGACCAGCTCCTGAGGAGGAGGAGGAGGCTAGTGGTCTTAGACGCTGCTCAGCCCTCTGGCTGGTGATGGAGTATTGTGACGGGGGGGACCTGAACCAGTATCTCCTCTCTGGAGCCCCAGACCCTGAGCTGAACCACAGTGTGGTGCAGCAGCTTGGCAGTGCCGTGGCCTTCCTGCACGGCCTGCACATCACACACCGGGACCTGAAGCCTGACAACGTGCTGGTCTGCCTCACGCCTGCCGGGCCCGTCGTCAAGGTAGGCAGCCAAGTCCAACTTCAAATCCAATCAGGGTTTATTTGTATAGCCCTGTTTAAACAAGGAATGTCTCAAAGGGCTTCATAGAAGTTGATCAGAAACGCTGATCAACAACTTAAAACCTTGAAAAACCTTGCGTTTTTTACTCTTTGATCATTTAATCATTATGTCCCTGTTTTGGTTTTCATGTGTCCTTCCCCAGGTGGCAGACTTTGGCCTGTGTAAGATGAGCGTGGGGCAGGCCAAGTGTGACCTGACCAGGCAGCACTTCTCCTCCACCTGCGGCTCAGACTTCTACATGGCTCCAGAGGTATGGGGCGGGCTCAGCTACACAGCCCAGGCAGACATCTTCTCCCTGGGGGTGATGTTCTGGGCCGTCCTGGAGAGGATCACCTTCCTGGAGGAAGGATCTACGCAGGAACAGCTGGGTGAGCCACCGTGAGAGGGTGTCTTCTGCTCACGGCTAACGATAATGACAGTAACGGTCAGATGGGTTTGGGAGTGGGTATAGCCAGGGGTGCCTCTAAGAATTTGGGGTCCCTTGAAGAGTTTACTATTTTGGTGTTGTCTGTTTTTTCATACTGCGAAAAAAAAACTTTGCGAGTTCAAATTCCCCTTTTGTATGTCACTTTGGAAAGTGTCTGCTAAATGAAAACATCCCCTCAATAAGGTCTGCATGAGGCAAACGCCGAGCCGGGCAATTGTCTGTATATGATGCCAGATAAGTCATAGCAATGGGAGAGGAGGAAACCGTTTTTGCTATTGGTATGTCAGAAACACTGTGGCGATTAGAGCTAGCCTATTTGCAGTCGCAAAGTTCTACCTAATACCTCACAGCAGTCCGTCCAATTGTTGCTCCCCCGTTTTGCGTCAGGTGATGACGCATCTGAGGGGAAATATCACTGCTCGACTCCCTGAGCAGCCCATCTCCTCTTCGCCTGGTAATCTGTCCTGCCTTGATATTCTCCTGCTCTGTTGTTGACTCCCTAACTCATCCACGGAGGATGCTATTGGGCGGAGCGATCCAGCGATGGTTCGCCAGGCTTATCCTCCCCACCTGGGTGGGAAGAGCTGTCGAAGCAGGAGGGGTTGGCTGGGGGTATTGGAGGCTGCAGGATTAGAAAACATGATGAGACTTTGGAGCTCATCGTTACGTCTCTTCCCCCACAGCTGTGCGTGAGTCCAGGTGGGAGACTCCACAGCCGGTTAAAGCGGGCCATTAGTATACCTCAAATTATCCATTCCCTCTCTTTCCCTCCCCTCCATTTAGACAACGCTCCATTTTTATTTTGTCTGTTCAGTACGAGAGAGGGGGGGTGGGAGGGAGCACAGGGTGTGCAGAAATGTCAAACGTAAAAGCTGTTAACCTTACCTCCTGGTTGTCTCCCATACCATCCTTTAACGCTCACTAAATGATTTAACTGTTGTTAGCACACAGTGAAGATGAATTTTAGTCACCAACGCATGACTCCCTGTTCTCTCTCAGGTGCCTATGTGTGTAAGGGCCGCTGGCTGATGCCGCTTGGGGAAGCCCTGAGCGAGAACCCAGACCTCCAGCTGTGTATCCCCCTGAAGGCCCGCCGTGCTCCCCCTCTACCGCCCCCTCCTGGCCAGGCCGTGTGTGCGCTGCTCCAGGACATGCTAGCCTCAGACCCTGAAGCCAGGCCCAGGGCTGCACAGCTGGAAGGCAGGATCTGCTCTGCTCTGAGCGAGGGAACCGACTGTCACGGTCCTGGATGACTTGAAGGTGTTTAACTTTAATATGAGCTTCCTGTTATGGAGATTGAGACAGTCTCTATCTGCAGTGACAGTGACTTGAATATCCCAACATCTTGATGTAATGGATTATTCAGTGTGTACGGCACCTACAAAAATGGAATGTTTATTCTTACTGCTGCTTGAAGCCTTGCATTGAGTTTTGTCTGGAATTAGAATTTTTCCGCTAACATCAATTGACTTTGGTGATATTTAAAGCAAGAGTTTTGATTTGTTGCTCTGAATTGTATGAAATATTTCAATAATATTGTTTAGTGCTTCATCATGGATTATACTTGAATAATTGTGGCAACTTAAGTTAACCACTTGATGTTTTTTTCAATATTCTGTAACATTACCCAGTATTGCTTAGCAATAAATACATATTTATGGAGTATTGGCTGTTCCTGCCAGGACTGATTATAATCTGTGTTGTTTCATTTCTTGAACTGGGAAATTCAGGATAGCTGTATTATATCTATAAAGTTGGAAGGTGAGATTTCCCCTGAATAATTTCCAGGCTGTCAGTGTTGATAAAGGACAGTCTATATATGGGAATTTTTATTATGGGATGTTTTTTATTTTTTGTTGTTGCAGTCAGTTGCTGAGCAACCAATAACTGGATCTGTCAACCCAGTCAAACAGTGCTTCATGGTCATTCATCAATGCTGTAGTTGTATCTAATTCTGCTGACAAACACTGCAATAATAATTTAAAGATATCGCGGATGTACGTAATTCCCCAACTCCAACCATTTTCTCATTACAGATAAAACTTCTGTTGTTTTTGTTTGTGCAACACCCTCCTAGAAAGTGTTTTACACTTCTGTTTTGTGTGTGTGTGTGTTTGCGCTTTAAAAAAGGCCATCCATCTTTCACAGGAAATTAAATTTACCAATTTCAACTGGTTTGGATCATACATCCGGTATGAGACCAGATCTTTTATTACTGAGCATCGGTCTTGGCCAGCAACAGACCAAACGAGGAAAGCTGACTGTAATTAACAAAAAAACATAATCAACTGCTGGATTAGAAAACCATTTTTCATACCCGCAGGTACACTGAACACAGATCAGAACACCAACTTAACAACATAGATTTGGGCAACCTGTCAGTTCACAGTCCTAAGACATCATGCCAGAGGAATGTGGTGGTCGTAACCATCAATACACTGTTATTAATGTAATGGCAGAAGCCATCAGTCACCTTAAACAATAAGACAATAAGTGCTGGCTGGCAGGAAGGAGGCTGGCCAGCAGGAGAATGAGATGGAGCCACTGAGGTTTGAATCTGATCTCCAGATCTGTGGCGTTTCTCCTCTGAGGGATTCCTGACTTTTCTCTCACGGTCTGGTGACTCAAAACGCTTAGATGGACTCAGTCTTCCCTCAGCCGGTCTCGCGTCCAACTTCCTGCGACAGCCATGACCGGAGACACTGTATTGGTGCTTTAAGACAGTTTCGATAAACTTACTCTGAATGTAATCCCCTGTCCGGTAGTGTTAATATATCGATCATGCTTTTCAATTCATTCGTATTTCCAAAAGTATATTGGGTTGCTGTTCCATCTGCAGTTTCTTTTTGTGGCTATAGCCGTCACTCTACAGAATTCTGTTGATTTTCAACCGCAGGTGCAGCACAAAAACAACTCAAGGAAGACTTACGGACACCAGGAAAGTCATTTCAGATTTCAACACTGATATGGTGAGCGAGCGAGGAGAAGAGACTAAACTATATTGGTTCATTGCTCACTGCATCCTCCTTGGAACAGACTCCCACCGAAGCCACATCACGCTGCTGCAACCCGGAAATGATGTTCCGTGTCACTGGTCTGTCTTAGTCACTCCCGAATATCCGAGGATTCGTCTGGGATGAGGCAGGCCCATGGTTAAGATTCACTGGTTTACTCTTGGACACTTCTCACATGACAATCCTCTTTACCGGTGGTCCAGCAACACTCAGTGATTGCTCATTCGATGGGTCGCTGATAGAGATATAATTGGAATGGCTTTGTCAAATGAGCCAGCAAGAAACCATCAGAGGACAATCATCCAGAGTGTGACAAGCCTCAGACCCCATGAGCCTCTGGAAAAAATCACATTTCAACTGCTGCCATGTCGATGATGGCGGTTTCTCTGATGACAGATTCTGTTTTTCTAATGAGAGAGAGCTGGTGCAGTTTATCTATTTTCTCTTTAAAGACTTTATTTTATTAAAACATATTTATTTTATTTTTTATCCTGAAACGAGTCAGTCCTGATCTGAAAAGTAACTTGGGAAAAAGTAACCCATGTTGAAAAAAAGCAAATACACACGCAAAATGAGGACAAAGGATTAAACTGGTTTTAAAAAGCAATTTATGTATCTATTCTTTCATTTCCTGTCCTATAAAAGAAAACATGAGTATGATTATAAAACGGCGACTTAGATTTCTCCCACAATTCGCTCAGACATAGCCAACCAGTAATGAGAGTTAATTCATAAGGGGTTTCTCTGATCTGACTGTGAACATGATTATCTAACACCATGAAGATAAACAGACCGCTTTTCTTCCAGCACCAAAACAGACCTACAAGCAAACCGTTTTCAACCCTCCACATTAACTTTGATACTTTCTGTAATAAAATGATTGAAATTAATAACGTCTTAATAAATACAAATGTTTCGCAGTTGAGTCCAGGGAAAAAGGTGGTAGAATTGGATACTGGAGTATATTGTCCTCAGTCCATGCAGGGTGCATCCAGGTGCTTCACCATATACGGTCCCTCCAGCTCATAGCCCATCTTCCTATAGTAGTTCCTAGTTCCTACACCTGGGGGGGGAGTTTAAAACATTGCATGTTGCGGAATCACATTCCAGAATGTTTCGAATTCTAGGTGTTTTTTTAGGCGTAACTGAAAATGTACCGGAGATGACAGCTAGCTTCCCAGAGCCGTGTTCTTCTCTGGCTATCCTCTCTGCCTCCTCCATCAGCATCATCCCAAAGCCCTTCACAGGGAGGACACAAGCCACAACAACACTGTTGGCTTAAGCTCAATCGGAGAGAATTTGACTGCAGATCAAGAAGACGCAGGTTCCCCCTGTACATAGCTATGGATGAAAGCCTCTGCTAAGTTAAGTTATTGTGATTATGTTGAAAATGCCATCACAAGCTGTGTAAGTGTGTGTGTGTGTACCTGGTGCTGGAACTTGCTAGGGTCTCTGCTACTAACAGGAACCACGCTGCCATAGACGTGCAGTTCACGCACGATGGACACGCCCCCTTTGAGCTCCGGACGGAATGATTGGGCAGAGCACCGGCGCAGGCGCAGTAGACCAATCAAAATGTCCTGCTCGGGATCCTCGTATGACAGGAACGTCTCCCAGCCTCCGTTGGCTACGTAATCTCTCCTCACCAACTCCACCTGGACACACAGGTGATATCTCTCTACACCAATGCTACCTAGACACTGTTAATATCTCTCAATCTGTTTTTATTTATCCATCTCTTAGTTGCTAGCCTAACTTGTTTCCATGTCAATGTTGTGTTTATCTGTAGGTCTACCTGGTACGGTCGCAGTTTGTGATGGATCTCCTGGATGCCAACTTCTCTTGTTCTCACATCTCGACACTAGAAAGAAAACACAGGACTGGGTTTAGAAAAACAAGGCTGGCCCACTCCTCGTCTTCTCTGTGTGTGTATATATATATATGTATTATATGTCTCACCTCCGTGCCCATGTCCTTCATCCTGGCCAGAGCCAGCTCTCTCAGATTCCCGTGCTCCACCCCTGAGCTCACCAGGGGCATTGGTATGTCCCTGAAACCCACACAGAACACCCTCTTTACCACACAGGTGAAAAACCAAGTAGGTCAAAGCAGAGTCCTGTTATCACACAAAGGGACGATGAAAGAAGAAAAAAGCAATCCAGCAGGTCTGTGTGGTTCGTCCCACCTCTGCACGCGGTACACCCTGGTCCAGGGCGGCACCAGAGCCAGGATGCGGGCCACCAAGTCCACCAGGCCACTGGGGGAGTAGCTCTTGTAGCGGCCGGTCTTCCACAGCTCGTACAGACCTGTGCCTCGGATCACCAGAGTGGGGTACAGCTTCAGCCCGTCGGGCCTGAAGGCCGGGTTCTCAAAGAACTCCTGGAGAGGGAGAGAGGGAGGAGAGGTCACTAAAGGACTCCTGAAGTGGTGACCTCAACGTTTCAGCGAGAGAGAGAAAGAGTTCGAGATTGATGATGGAGAGCAAGAGAGGTGGAAAGTGGTGGGGCCTGTAGAGACAGAGAGGTGGAGGGAACCAGATCTGATAGCGATGATGAGTCGAGAGCGACACTGTCGCTCTGCAGAAAACGCGGCCCCTCGTCTCCCGGCTAGCCCCCGCGGTCCCCCGGTCCCATTAAGCATGTCTTGTCTGGTTTGGATGCGGCTGCACGGCGACAGATAAGTCGCTAGTGCAGCTGCGGAGCTGATTAGCTGGCTGGGACTGTAATAGGATTCCATTATCATGGCTGCCTGCCTGGCTGATGTGAGGCCTGATGCTGGGGAGGCAGCCCCTGCTGTTGTGCTCTGACACACAGAGAGAGCAAGAGCGAGAGAGGCAGCACCAACTAACCTCACACACTTCAGGTAGGGGGAGGGGAGAGGAAGGGTTTGGGGAGGGAGGAAGGGAGGGAGGGCAGGGGGTGGTGGCCGTGTTTCTAACACTGATAAGAACTGGAGCTCCCTGAACAAGGAAGTGGGGGGGGGGGGGGGGGACACGACAGGACAGACAGACATTTGTGGAAACTCTCTGAGGGTGAATACTTTACTCCTCTGGTCCTCTAAGACTCTTGGTATCATGCTCTCCCTCGCGTACTACCTCACACACACAAACACAGAGAGCAATGCTGGGGTCTGCACTGAACCCAACATCACCTCCAGTGAGCTGGTCGTGGTGTGCGAGGAGATATATAGATATAGATATTATAATGTTAAAGTTTGATATTCAGACTCCAAGCAGACTAGACTGGATCTAACAGCACCACAGGCTGCCTCGGCTCACTAATAAGGCTCTATTCATTTCACCTCCATAATGGACTTGGGTTCTGTAATGTAAGGCCATGCGTCACTGCAGTGCACAGCCCACAGACACACTCACTCCCCCCCCCCCCCCCCCCCCCACACACACACTGGGCCTAATCTTCATTTATATTCTAGTCATTATGATCAAGCAATTAGCCGGTGGTCATTAAAAGTGATGGTCTCTCCCATCCTGAGGGGTGGATGGATCACTGCAGAGTTATTTTCCCATCAGAGTCGTAAACTTCAAGCTTGGTGTCTAAAGTTTTATGGACAAAATGTTCAATCTGATATATTATATATTAACTTCTGATGAGAATAGGAATGACCAGCTTCCCTCTGATCAGACACAGTTCTTCTTTGGTCTGAGTGTGTAGAGGTTTATTCTGAGTGTGGATACTCACGATGAACTGCTCAATGTCTCTCTCCATGCCGACGTTGGGCAGGTCGGGCATCATGTGAGCCACCACTTTGAACCCTGCATCTTTGGCCTGGTGAAAGGACTCACACACCGCCCGAACCGTGTGTCCCCTGAAATAACACACACAAGATCAGTGGTTAGAGAATTTGACCACAGATTAAGAGGTCCCAGGTTCAAATCCCCCTTGTATGTCGCCCTGGTTTTGGATGACAGCATCTGCTAAACGAAAAATACTGCAGATTTAAATTTTTCTAAATTCACTTTTGTATGTCCCTTTGGATATAAGGGACAGCGTTATTTGTATGTAGCTTTGGAAAAAAGCATATTCTACATTAATTAAATTCTAAATTGTTATTATTCATCCCTCTATTTTTCTTTAATCAGGATGGGTAAAGCCCAATTGTAAAGCATTTGCTTGTTGATCAAGAAGTCCCAGGTTTAAATCTCGTACATCGCTTTGGATGAAAGGGTCTGGTAAGTTCATTATTATTATCAATCCCATCATGCCCCTGTGCTCTGTTTACTTGGCGGTCAGACCTGTTGGTGTCCCGCGCCACGTCTTCATAGACGCTCTGGACGCCGATCTCCAGACGGGTGCAGCCGTAGCCCAGCATGTCGCTCAGGTGCCTCTTCAGACAGTAGTCAGGGCGCGTCTCTATGGTGATGCCCACACACTTGGTGTTGCTGCGCTCAGAGTACCTGCAAAGAGATGAGACATGACTGCGCAAAACTTCACTTGCCCACCAAGCACGTAAACCCCCCCCCCACACACACACACACCCCCCTACACAACCGCAGCCTCTGTCGGCATATTCCCCAATCACACCAGCCGGATGACCATCGCAGCCACTCTGTATGAACGTCTTATTCCTGCAACCTTTTCTGATGGCGTCAAACATCTTTTCTCATGGTTCGCCGACGGCGTTAAGTCAATCACAGGCGTTTATGCTCCGCAGAGAACAATCAGATTCGCTGAAATTAGTCAATAAAAAGGCTATTACTTGAAATGGTTATCCCTATGTTACACACTGTCTCATCAGACAAACGCAGACGTGGGGAGAATCAGAGATATACTTGCTGTGGCATGCTCTGACACACACACACACACACACACACACTTGTGCATACACACACACACAGCAGAGATAAGGGTTTCTTCTGAGATTGAACACCATTCCTCCCTCTGGCTGATTAGCAGTCAAACAATTACTGTAATCGTGTCATCTTAACCAACCCGCTGACAGCGCCAGTGGCTAAGTAATCCTGGGCGCCCCCTCCACACGCGCGTGCCTATGCTCACTCGTATCCAATATGTCTTATCAGTGGCGGGGAGTAAAGAGTTGACAAACAATCAGAATCGGCCCTCTGGGTCCAGACTGAATGTGTTCCATAAGATGACGTTCAGCCACCTGTCTTCTGTCACATAACCATGCAGCTCCACCGACAACATCCAACTGACACATCCAGCCGATAGATTTAACTGACATCCAACCGACACGTTCATCCGACATGGCAGCTCTAAGGGGATGTGTGATGGCAGAGCTCCCCCTGGTGGAGGCAGAGAGGACTCCTCCTCGGATACGGAACAAGGTTCTCTTTTCTGCCAGTCTTCCAGTTAGACTCAACTGTCTGAGTACCTTTATAGATGAACGTTACTTATGAAACTTCAAGGTGATCCTTTTTGAAGGTGCAGAGTTCCAGGCCCACCTCCACCAGGGAGGGTAGGTGGATAAGGGGGTGCTTATGGGGAGGGTGGAGTAAGATTAGGAGGTGACAGTGAAGGTGTAACGTGGGTGTAGGTGTAAGGTAAATGAGGGAGAAGTGTGGGGTGAGTCAGGGTTAGTGTGAGGGGTAAGGGGGAGAGGTAGGGGGTAGGGGCCAAGGGGTGTTGGGTACCTGACAGCCTCTGCCACATTGTTGGAGGTGTGGCCTGACAGGGCGTCGTGGAGGTTCCTGATGAAGTAATCTCTGTACTCCTCCGCCAGCGCCATGAAGGTCCCGCCCATCACAATGAACTCCACCTTGTCCACGCTGTGGCCCAGCTGCTTCAGCTGAACAGACGACACGCACAGACAGAAGAAGAGTCACCTCTGAACTCCACACACCAGGAGGACCTGAGGGGATGTGACTGGCGAGCGGTAAAGGGTGTGGAGGAAGTGACACGGACCTGGTCCACGCGATGTCTGGTCTGGAGGTACGGATCATAACGAGCCCTGATGGCTCTCATAGACGTTGGCTGAAAGTGCAAGATCAGAGAATCACCTTCCAGTCTTACCAACATTTGACTAGAGCATATCAAATCAACAAAACCTAATCAAAATGTATCTGTATAGCTCTTTTACAAGCAATGTCACAGAGGGCTTCACATACGCCCATAGAACTGTCCCTCAACCAACCTTAACGATCAAGGAAGACAAGGAAAAACTCCCAGAAAAACATGAGATGTTAGTAATGAATATAAAAAGTTACAATAATTGCTTACCTCATAGCCAGTATAAGACTGCGTTGAGTATTCAAAGTCAGAATCGGGCCCACCAGGACAATAGCTGTCAGGGCAGAAGATTATAAACTGAACCCATTAAACATGTGATGATAATGCATGTTGATGTACTGTGCAAGGCTTAATTCTCAGGACTGTTATTCCTAACTGGAGACAGACAGGTACTCACACACAGATGTTTCCTGTGAAGCTGATATGAGGACAACGATGAGGTTTGCACATCACAGCGACTACTGCTATCTGTACACATAACACACACATATACAAACCAAGTTAAGCTTTGGTCAACACACATACTGAAAATCTACCTCCAATGTAGCTAGGGAATACCAGTCACACAGACACATATGACCTGTAAGAACTGAATTGATTACTCAGACGGAGCTGGCAGTGAATACTTAATACAGGTACAACACACACGCACCCCACTGGCAGTTCGGATGGGTTTGGCCTTGAGCTTGGGTACTAGGGCTCGTCGATAGGTAGGAGGCACGGCTGCAATTATGTCCACCAGTCGAGGCTGGGCAGACAAGCCATACTTGGCTGAAGTTTTAGTCTTGACTCTGTTGACGACGAGGAAAACAACATTCAGAATTAACGTCAGTCATAGCGCTTGTTGACGATAGATCGATCCAGTGGATTGCTACTGATACGCAGGGATGTTTCGATGTCAGGAGACAGAATATAAATTGTATTGGAGGCGGGTTTACTTGTTGAGGTTAATATCCTTTCCTTCCTCGTGTGCCTCAACTAGCTGCTTGATGACGTCGGCTATGGTCATCATCATCAGTTCTGCTCGGCTAAGATCACCTGTAGACATGTTTTTGATAATACATTAGAGCAAATTCCCAACACTCACAATGTAGCACAAACATTAATATGGCATTATGGCAGTCACTATTGTATCAAGGGTAGGTATCTGGGTAGGTATCTAGCTAGATGTCTAGAAAGCAAACCAACTCAAACTTATGCTAAAGCTGTTCCTGGACAGGCAAGTTAGCTAGTTGAGCTAGCTGCCAAGCTACGTAGCTGGAAGTCCGATACATGTTCTAACATTAGGAAGCAAGTTCCACAGACTTACTCTTCTTCTTTGGCTTCCCCATGTTAACGAGTGAGTTGAAACCTGAAATTCACAAAATCTTGGATATCAATTTGCTTGGGAAGGCGAGACCTCTGAAAATGTTGTAAACACATCAACACGTTCTAACTTTGCCGTGTGCTGCTTTAAACTGTCGCAAAGTAACGTGAACGAACCAATATGCTGGTTAAGGGCTAATTGTAGTAATAATGATGACAATAAAATATAAATACTATTCATATATATTATGAGTACAGAAGACTGTACGCTGTTTCATTAACAATTTATATTTATTTATTATATTTTAAATAAAGCCGCCTCATCTTAATTTTAATTTCGCCCAAATTAAAACAACCATAACATGCACCGTTTACAATTTTTTATACATTTGTTTTAGCATTTCAGTGTATGTAACATTTTCGCAACCGGGAAATCCGACCTAATCTGCTTTTGCCAAGGTTTCAGGTGACTTCAGTGATCTCTACGGGCAGTATAAGGAAATGCAACAGGTGGAGGAGCGAACAGAATGGGTCGTCGTCGACTGTAAATTTGGACTAAAAGAGACATAATTCGATTTTCTGAATCATCTCAGAATATGTAAAAATAGGTATAGAGTTGTCTCGTGTATTTATCGTCGTCGCTGGTTGAATAATTCTGTTAAAATGTCCCGATTTCTCGCTTGTCTTTATCCAGTCAGCACTGGGTAGAAGAGGTCCACTGGAAGATAGCGCTGGCCGAGACGCTTGAGGGGCAGGGGAATACCTGCGATTACATTCATTCTTAGCTTGGTAAGTTTGCACTACGTTGCTAGTTAGCTAGCTATAAGTAATTGACCTAGACTTTGCGTGCTGCCTTTGCTGAATAGGGACGCACTGTCACTGAAGATAAGAAGGGTAAAGAGCAGGCTACACAATAGAGTGAAGCCTATCATTTCTTAGAATAACCTAGGCTATGTGCACCAGCCTAACTACAGTGGGAAGTTTCATAATTTGCAAGCGTATGGTTTCAAGACAGACTACTAAAGTTAAGCATTAGTGTGGTCTATTTTTGCTTTCCAAATGAATATATGTGTGTCTTCAATTTTTCCTAACCACAGTCAGAAAGTCAGCTGTCGCAATGGATGACACTGGCTTGAGCGATTCGAACGTGAAGGTCGCTGTTCGCGTTCGACCAATGAACAGGAGAGGTAGGTACACTATAACAAGAGCCTTGTGACAGTCATTTTATTTTCATGCGCTGTTCTTTCCCTGTACTTATTTATGTTGGCCGGTGGTGTCATGGGAAGAGGAAGCTTACTTTTCCTTCATATCTGTTCAGGGAATGCCTCGCCTTGTCCATGCCCAGCACACAAATCATGTCTGTTCCAAGTACGAATGTTTGTTTTGTTCGGTGGATTGTTGGCAGACAGTATACGCCAGTTGAAGTAATGTTAGAATTGATCATTTACCTAAATTAGTCCTCATGTGCAGTAGGCTACATAAAGTAAACCTGAACTCTACCCTGTTGTACAAACATAATATTTGTTGACACCAAGGCTGAATGTTCCACAGTGACACAGTGTCAGAGTATGTGTCTTTGTAAGGACTGTATGTGAATGCTAATGTCGTATCCTATTTGGGGCTGCTGAGTCATCAATCACTAGGACCTCCGACAAAAGCTTTTGCCCCCGGGCCTATCTTACCCATTTAATGGTGGCATTAAACACTGCTGTGTACCCTGAATGGAAAACTCCCATTTAAGGAAGCCATTTCTCTTTAAGCACCTGCAATAAACAAAGCATGTAGATTAATTAACCATTTCCCCTCAGAGAAGGACCTGAAGACCAAATGTGTGGTGGAGATCGAGGGAAACCAGACGGTCTTGCACCCAGCCAGTGCCAACCTGAGCAAGGGAGACCCCAGGTAGGCCTGTAGATGTAGGGGACATGGGGAGAGCCCACATTGCATTACACCAGAATAGGACCAGGTGTGACCAGCTACTGCCTGGATATGATAGCCGACAGCTTTTAAGTATTTGTTGGTGGCTTGGAACCATTCTGTGATTACCAGGTGGGATCAACTCTTAACCATGGTGGATGTTATAGTGGGTTCTGTGTAGTGCATCTAGAATCATATTAAATATCCCACACATCACAATGACCTGTCTTTTAACTGTCTTATTACTGACCAGGGGCAGCTGGCTGACCAATCTGGTAGCTACATGTGGGAGGAGGCTTTAATCCAACTCTTTACTTCCTCCCTCCTTACTCCTCCCTTCTCACCCTTCACACCACCCTCCTCCCTTTCCTGTGCCTCTCTTGACAAAAGGTGTGTCTGTTCCTGCTATGCTCTTTTCAGTGACTCAGTCAGCCAGGCAGTTAGGCTGGCAGAGAGTCAGTGAGGCAGGCAGTACGTCAGTCAAACAGGCAATCATCTATTGAGTTAGGCAGGGAGGCAAGAAGTTCAGGCGGGATGGTCCTGAGAGGGTTGGCAGCTACTTGTAAGACCTGTTCCTGCATGTAATCTACCTGAAGTCAGCCCACACACAAATTAATTTTTGAAACACATGATCAATAACATTGGCATTTAGTTTCCAGCTAGACTGAGATAAGATCAGGTCTTGTTTAGAGTTTTTTTGATGTCCAACTTTTGTTATTTTGCCCTGACATGCTTCAATGATGTGATTTGCTTCCCCTGGGGCTGTCAGTGTGTGAACTGGTTAAACAGGCTCTAGAGAGAAGCACTTTAAGGCACTTCCACACAGAGAAGCAGACCCAGAACCAAGGCTGCTGTGTGGGTGGAAATATCTAACCAGTGCTCTCGAATGTCCCTGTCGCTAATGTGTTTCTAACATGTTTAGGAGATGAAACAGCTGATTAACAGCCAGGGAGGGTTGTTTCTGGAAAGAACATGTGGTTGAAGGGTCCATTTAGAAGAAGGAATGGCTCTTGAGCACTCTACTTCTTGGACGTTGTTATTATCATATCTGAGCTGAGGCTCATTGATAAGAAGCCTCTTGAAAGCCATTTAAAGACGCACACGCACTCACAGAAATTCACATGCACACACACACACACACACACACACCCACACACACGTGCACACACACTCCTCCACCAGGTCTGTGGAGCTGTTGGGGTCTGCCTGCTATCTCAGGAATGCACCAGGGAGTCTCAATGTGTCTCTTTCATGGACACTGATGCCACACAGGAGACCCTGTCTCATGGCTGCCAGCCCTGTGCTCGGCTCCAAAACACATACAGCTTTTTAGCCTTTTTTTTCTCCCAGATTTTTTCAGCTGTTTCTACCGCAAATTGATTTTATATAGGCCTACTGCATGCATTAGTATGGAAGCAAATCAGTGATATAATGTTTTGAATTTTAAAAGGCATTGAATACTTAATATTGAAATTCAAACAACACTGAATTTGTTCGTTTTGAATTCACCTTTTGAAATATGAATTTATTTCAATGTAAAAGGCTGCTCAAATTTGAATGGTGAAATTAAGATAACAAAAATTTAAGCTGAAAAAATTCAGATTGTATAACTGCTTGCAGCTAAACCTGGTTGAGAGGGGCCTGAGGAGAGAGGTCTGCAGTTGGACCCTTTTCGGAGAAGTGAGATGGTTCGATTGCATTCAGGCTCGATTGCCTTACCTATCCTTGGTGTCCTGGATCTTGCAATCAGATTTTTGTCGTTGTCTAAAATTGTTAGAATTTTTGAGATCAGAATTTCACAATTTGAATTTGGAAGGTCATGTTCACAAGTGAGAAAGCAGTCAGATGATTGATCTTTTCAAAGGTTAGGATAAAAAAAGGTGAATTGCCCATTATTTTAATGTGACCATAGGAATGTCAGTGTATTTGTGTGTATGTGAATGTATAGAACATACATTGTTATGATCTCTATAATCTGGATTGATGTCCTTCCAGATCTACCGTATTTCTTCGACTAAACGCAGCAGCGTTTATTAAACAACGTTCAATTTTGGTGCTACGTTTATTCGAGGGCGCGTTTAATTAGTAAGAGAGATTTCGTGAATTGTAACTGCAGTGCAGCCATAGACAACTTTGTTGCTGGCATTGTGACAAATGAATCATGAAGCTAAAAACGCAGGTTTCATTCGCTGAATTCCTTGTCTATTTTTTGTGTGTCTATGAGTGCGGCAACTCCCTTTCTCATTGGCTATCAATTAGGTGAGCATTGGTAGTACAACTGTCTCAAATACATGTGTTCTATATTGTGTAGAAATCTGAAGTAGCATGCCTAAACATTCATACACATCAGCTTTCAAACAGAAAGCTGTGCAGAAAGTTATGTACGTGGGTAATAAATACTGGGGTGGAATTTAACTAATTAAATAACCGTTTTCAGATTTTTTTGGTGCAGCGTTTATTGAAGGGCGGCGTTTATTACACAATGTTCATTTTTGGTGCGGTGTATATTCGAGGGCGGCGTTTATTCGAAGAAATACGGTACTTGATGTTTAGTTAAGATAAAGAACTAAAGGATTATACTAAAACTGTTATTGAAGTTGTTTGTTTGACCAAGATTAACATTCTTTTCCCTTCCATGTGTTTGGTTCCAGGAATCAGTCTAAGGTGAGCAATACAAAAATAAGAGAGATTGTATATATACACACATATATGAATGTATATATATAAAAAACTATATAATATACACTTATTATTACTTATACATGTATGTCTTTGTTACTGATCTGGCTCTAGCTAAATCTATTGATTCCTTTTTTCATTAAGGTTTTTGCTTATGACTACTGTTTCTGGTCCATGGATGAATCTGAAAAGGACAAGTTTGCAGGTTTGACAGCAACTTCAAAATCTGTAATATGTAAAATATGTTATATTCATGTTATATAATATTGCAGTGAAATATTCAATATCTGTAATATACATATAGTTATTGAACTGTACTTATCCTGTGTGTGTGTGATGATGCATAGGTCAAGACATTGTCTTCCAGTCCCTTGGAGAGAGTCTTCTGGACAATGCCTTCATGGGCTATAATGCCTGCATCTTTGCCTACGGACAGACGGGTAACTGTCTGGCTGCCTAATTTTCAAATTGCGCATGTTTTTCCAATGAGGTCCTTTGCGTATTATTGACTGAGGACTGATTTGTGTGTTTATGTGTCTTAATGTGTGATCGTACGTGCATGTGTTTATGTGCGTGTCTGTGTGCTTGTGTGTGTGTGTGTGTATACGTATGTGTGTGTGTGTGCAGGCTCTGGGAAGTCCTACACCATGATGGGCTCTGCTGAGCAGCCGGGGCTGAGTCCTCGCCTGTGCAGCGTGCTGTTTGAGCGCACGCTGAGGGAGCAGAGAGAGGGGGAGAGCTTCACCGTGGAGGTCTCATACATGGAGATCTACAACGAGAGGGTCCGCGATCTCCTCGACCCCAAGGGGTGAGATGCTACTGATGGATCACAGCACAGTTACAATTCATTTATCAGACAAGTTTTTATTTTAAGAATTATTTTATTTTTAATATCGTATAGTTTATTTTAAGATATATTACACAATATATTAAAAAATCTGAATTTTTATTTTAAGATAAAAAAACAAAACAAATTAAAATCAAAGTTTTTATTTTAAGATAAATCTCTCACTCCCTCCCTCTCCTCACTCCGTCTGCAGCAGCCGGCAGACCCTGCGGGTGAGGGAACACAAGGTTCTGGGGCCATATGTTGACGGCCTGTCTCGTTTGGCTGTGGCCAGCTACAAGGTACTGTTCACTGTCTGTACACGCATGTCTGTTTTTGGTTAACAATGTGTTAATGTATGTAGATTTCTATTACAGCAGTAAGCTTATGGGCACTGGTTAGCATTGGATAGGTGGAGGTTATCTTATTAAGCTATACACACTTTCTGTCCCTCCCTTTGTCCCTCTATCTCTCCCTCTCTTTATCTCACTTTCACCCACTCGCTTCCTCTCCCTATCCCTCTATCTCTCCCTCTCTTTATCTCACTTTCACCCACTCGCTTCCTCTCTCTCTCCCTCTATCTCTCACGCTCTTGCACTCTCTCATCCCCCTCTCTCTCTAGGACATTGAGTCTCTGATGTCAGAGGGGAACAAGTCTCGTACCGTGGCTTCCACCAACATGAACGAGGAGAGCAGTCGCTCCCACGGAGTCTTCAACATCATCCTCACGCACACCCTCATGGACGTCAAGTCTGGGGTGAGACAGCGCTGTTTTCAGCTAGTAGACACTTTCACCCTGAGAGACGCACAAGTTGCACATCAAGTCTGTACTACAGATAAACAAGGACCTGATTTCCACAGCTCCAGCTGGTTTTCAGCCAGTCTGTGTTTTTTGGTCTGTCTATTGTGAGGATCTATATCCAATCCATTTTATTCATGTTCCCCCCAAACGTCTTTGTACGAGTGTAGACGAGTGGAGAGAAGGTGAGCAAGCTGAGTCTGGTGGACCTGGCCGGCAGTGAGAGAGCAGCCAAGACTGGAGCAGCAGGGGAGAGGCTGAAGGAGGGCAGCAACATCAACAAGTACTTCCTCCGTCTCCCCAGCACTAAACACCTTGACAGGGAGCGGTTATTACACTGGACTGGATTAAGAAAAAACTATCTCCCTCCTTCCCTCCTTCCCTCCTTCCCTCCTTTCCTCCCTCCCTCCCTCCCTCCCTCCCTTCCTCTCTCTCTTTTCCCCTCCTCCCTCCAGGTCTCTAAGTACCCTGGGGCTGGTGATCTCAGCGCTGGCGGACCAGGGAGCCGGGAAGAACAAGACCAAGTTTGTTCCCTACCGAGACTCTGTGCTCACCTGGCTACTCAAGGTACCCACCAGGGCTAATATGAATGTCATACTAGAATGTATTCATTTAGCAGACACTTATATCCAAATCAATGCCCCATTTATGAGACACAAGCCTCATGTCATCCACCTGACTAGTGAGATAGAGAGGAAGGGTTGTTGATCTGTATCTCTAGCCATCTATGAAGGGGGCCTCTCATTACTAGAGCCTCTGATTCTCTCCTTTGCCTCCTCCCCCTGTGTCCTCGTCCTCCTCCCTTCCTGTCTTCCCCTCCTCTCTTCTCTCCCCCGTCCAGGACAGTCTGGGGGGTAACAGTCGGACTGCCATGATTGCCACCATCAGCCCTGCAGCGGACAACTACGACGAGACGCTGTCCACGCTGCGCTACGCCGACCGCGCCAAGAGCATCGTTAACCACGCGGTCGTCAACGAGGACCCCAACGCTCGCATCATCCGGGAGCTGAGGGAGGAGGTGGATAAGCTGCGAGACCAGCTGACCGAGGCTGAGGTACGGCAAGCTGGAGGGAGAGGGAAAGGAAATCTCTGCACATGCTCAGGGTGTTTTGTGCCTCCTGGTCAGGCTGTTTTGTGCCTCATGGTGTTTTGTGCCTCCTGGTCAGGGTGTTTTGCGCCTCCTGGTCAGGTGTTTTGTGCCTCATGGTCAGGGTGTTTTGTGCCTCGTGGTCAGGTGTTTTCTGCCTCATGGTCAGGCTGTTTTGTGCCTCATGGTGTTTTGTGCCTTCTGGTCAGGGTGTTTTGTGCCTCATGGTGTTTTGTGCCTCCTGGTCAGGGTGTTTTGCGCCTCCTGGTCAGGTGTTTTGTGCCTCATGGTCAGGGTGTTTTGTGCCTCGTGGTCAGGTGTTTTCTGCCTCATGGTCAGGGTGTTTTGTGCCTCATGGTGTTTTGTGTCTCCTGGTCAGTCTATGAAAGCTCCTGAGTTGAAGGAGCGCCTGGAGGAGTCTGAGAAACTGATCCATGAGATGACCATCACCTGGGAGCAGAAACTGAAGAAGACCGAGGCCATCGCTCAGGTGCACACACACACACACACACACATACACACACACTCTGACGAAATACCCAAGATGTACCACATGAACCTTGTATGTTATTGTACTTTGTGTGCATGCCTCCAGTGGTAAAGTACAGGTCAAAGCTATTCCATAAGGCCACTTAACAAGTGTCATTTGGAACTGTGTGTGTTCCAGGAGCGCCAGAAGCAGCTGGAGAGTCTGGGGATCTCTCTCCAGTCGTCCGGGATACGCCTGGTGGACGACAAGTGCTTCCTGGTCAACCTCAACGCTGACCCAGCTCTCAACGAGCTGCTGGTCTACTACCTGAAGGTACACAGAGACACACACAGACACACACACATACACACACACACCGTCTGCCTCACTGTCCCGTGTGTGTGTGTGCCGTGTGCAGGACCACACACGTGTGGGAGCGGCAGATTCCCAGGACATCCAGCTGTGTGGCATGGCTATCCAGGCCGAACACTGTGTCATCGACATCACCGTGGAGACCAGGGTTGTCCTCACCCCTCACCGCAATGCACGGTAGGTCACTTGTACACACATGCAACTCTGTACACACATTAGATCTGTATAACACTCTCCTCTCTATGATCTCTCTCTCCACAGCACCTGTGTGAATGGGTCTTCAGTCACCAGCCCGGTCCAGCTTCACCATGGCGACCGCATCCTCTGGGGCAACAACCACTTCTTCAGGTAGGAGAGCAGGGCTTCAGCTGCCCACTGCTTAGGCAGTGTGAGGAACTCTCTATTCTGTCTCTCTCTCTTTCTCCCACTCCTTCACTCTTGCTTTCCCTCTCCCTTATCCCCCTCTCCCTCTCTCTCTCCCCCCCCCCTCCCTCCCTAGGATCAACCTCCCCAGACAGCTGGCCCGTGCTGGGGCGGAGGAGGAGGAGGGAGCGGGGATGAGGCCAGGCCTCAGTGTCGACCACCTGGACGTGGATTTGGACTCGGCCAGCGACGGGTCTAGCGAGGTCAGCTTCAGCTACGAGTTTGCTCAGACCGAGGTCATGATGAAGACCATGGGCAGCAACGGTAAGACAGGAGGAGGAGGAGGGTGGGAGGAACATGCTGCATGTCAAAACAAGACTGACAAAACTTGTTCTTAAACTCCTGGCTTTCCTTCTTTCTCCCCTCCTCTCCTCTCCTCTCCTCCTCTCCTCTCCTCCTCCCTCCCTCCCTCCCTCCCTCCCTCCCTCCCTCCCTCCCTCCCTCCCTCCCTCCCTCCCTCCCTCCCTCCCTCCCTCCCTCCCTCCCTCCCTCCCTCCCTCCCTCCCTCCCTCCCTCCCTCCCTCCCTCCCTCCCTCCCTCCCAGACCCCATGCAGGCTGTGCTGCAGGCTCTGGGGAGGCAGCATGAGGAGGAGAAGCGCTCGGCGCTGGAGCGCCAGCGGCACATGTATGAGACGGAGCTGCAGCAGCTGCGCCGCCGGCTCCACCCAGAGAGGACCGCCGGCCTGGACCTGGCTCCGCCCACCTCCGCCACCGCACCGCCCCCCCCCCGCCGCACACAACCGCGTACGCCGCTGGAGCGAGGACAGGTGAGAGGGGCCTGTAGCAGAAGGGGTTGATTACATTTATCTTCAAGCATGGAATATTTCCAAAATAGAACAAACAATAAACAAACAAAATAAATACTGCATTTTAAAGTACGTGTGTGCATTTATGTTTGTATGTGGATATTGATGTTTGTGTGTACATAATTGTGTGTGTTTGTGTGCGTGGCAGAGAGGCGATGATGACGCGCAGCCTGCGTCGTCTCAGGGAGCAGATCGTCAGAGCCAACCTGCTGACCCAGGAAGCTGCCTTCATCTCTGATGAGCTGGACAAGAAGACCGAGTACCTGGTCACCCTGCAGATCCCTGCAGCCAACCTGGACGCCAACAGGAAGGTGTGTGTGTGTGTGTCTGGGCGTGTGTGTTCATAGCTGTGTGTTCATAGCTGTGTGTGTGTCCCGCTATGCGTGTAGAGGTGTGTGTGACCTCTACACGCATAGAGGAATGTTTCCTGTTCTACACATGTTAACCTATCATAATGATTAGGCAGTGTTTGTCGTGACCTCTCTGTGTCCCTCCTCCCCTCACCTCCCTCCTCCCATCCCCCCTGTCCTCCCTCCCCCTCCCCTCCTCCACCCCCCAGCGTGACGCAGTGCTGAGTGAGCCGGCGGTGCAGGTGAGGAGGAAGGGGAAGGGCAAGCAGATCTGGGCCCTGGAGAAGATGGAGAACCGTCTGGTGGACATGAGGGAGCTGTACCAGGAGTGGAAGGACAGTGACGAGGACAACCCTGTGAGTTCTCACCGTGTCCTCGATCCTCTCCGGCACTGCTGGACCCCTCAAGGCCTCTGTTTGGCCCTCATGAAGCCTCTGTTTGGCCCTCATGAAGCCTCTGTTTGGCCCTCATGAAGCCCTCTGTTTGGCCCTCATGAAGCCCTCTGTTTGGCCCTCATGAAGCCCTCTGTTTGGCCCTCATGAAACCTCAGTTTGTCCCTCATGAAGCCTCTGTTTGGCCCTCATGAAGTGTGGAAAACTATTCTAGACTTACACCGTCTCTCCACTCTTCCTGCTCTTCACCTCTCTCTCCTACTCCTTTCTCCCCCCTCCTCTCCTCCTCCACCCCTCTCCCCCATCCTCTCCGCCCAGGTGATGCGTTCGTATTTCCGGCGGGCAGACCCATTCTTTGACGAGCAGGAGAACCACAGTCTGATTGGCGTGGCCAATGTTTTCCTGGCGTGTCTGTTCCACGATGTCAAGCTGCAGTACGCAGTTCCCATCATCAACCAGAAGGGGGAGGTATGCTCCTGCAAGAAGCTCCCATCTCTCCTCTGGCTCTCTCCCAGACAATGTTGCCTGCTGATTCTTTGTGTGCAATTTGTTGTTACACAAAGTTCATTACGCTTTATTCATTCACCCACCCACTGTCCCCTTACTGCAGCTGAGAAGGTTACTAAGTGTGTGTGTGTGTCACCAGGTGGCGGGGCGTCTGCATGTGGAGGTGTGGCGGGGTAGCGAGGGGCTGGAGGAGAACACAGCACAGGACGTAACCGACGGCGACACACAGGAACGCAAGCTGAAGTGTGTGGTAAGATGGTGTGTGTGTGGTAAGATGGTGTGTGTGTGTGGTAAGATGGCGTGTGTGTGTGGTAAGATGGCGTGTGTGTGTGGTAAGATGGTGTGTGTGTGGTAAGATGGCGTGTGTGTGTGGTAAGATGGTGTGTGTGTGTGGTAAGATGGTGTGTGTGTGGTAAGATGGTGTGTGTGTATGGTAAGATGGTGTGTGTGTGTGGTAAGATGGTGTGTGTGTATGGTAAGATGGTGTGTGTGTGGTAAGATGGCGTGTGTCAAAAAGCCGGGAGGTGAGATGTTTCCTGACCTCCTGGGTGTGACCTCTGACCCCCAGGTGAAGATCCTGCAGGCCACTGGTCTGCCCCGACACCTGTCCAACTTTGTGTTCTGCCAGTACCACTTCTGGGGGCAGGAGGAGTCCCAGTTCATCGCCCCAGAGATGGAGCCCTTGCCCCCCTCGCCCTCCTCCGGCCAGGACCCCCACTGCTCCGTGATCTTCGACAGCACCATGGTGTGTTTCAAGATCCAAATGTGCTTTGTGATGTTTGTGGGAATGGGATTGCCTGTTGCATTGCCTTCAATGCATAGACCGGAGAGAAGCCCACTGTCAAACCCTCCCTCCCTCCCTCAGGAGCTGGAGGTGGCTGTATCGGAGGACTTTGTGGAGTTTGTGTCGGAGGGGGCGTTGGCTATCGAGGTGTTCGGACACAAGCAGGCCAACCACCGCAGGAACCTGGCTCTGTGGGACCTGGGGGTGATCCAGGCCAAGACACGCTCCCTCAGAGAGAGGTAGGACCCTTGGGGCGGGTGTCGTTGGGATTGTATAGATGTGGGTGTGTATTCCTGTATAGATGTGTGTGTGCTTGCGAGTATAGGTGTGTATACTGTGTGTGTCCAGGTGGAGCGAGGTGACCCGCCGGCTGGAGTTGTGGGTGCAGGTGATGGAGCTAAGCGAGGCTGGAGAGTTCACCCCTGTGGAGGTCCTGCCTGCCAAGGATGTTCGCACCGGGGGCATTTTCCAGCTCAAGCAGGTGTGTGTGTGTTTGTGTGGGTAGGTGTGCGTGCATGCTTGTGTGTTGGTGTAGGTAGTGTGTTGGTGGATGGATGGTGACAGACTGCATGTGGCTGCTGTCTCCAGGGCCAGTCGAGGCGTGTGCAGGTGGAGGTGAAGGCGGTGCAGGACTCAGGCACCATGCCTCTCATCACCGTCTCCGTCCTCGCCGTCTCCATCGGCAACGTCCAGGTCCGCCAGGCCAGCCAATCACTGCAGGTATGGAAAGATGGGGGAACTTCTCATTGGCTTACTTCCTGCGCGCGTGGATATCGATCTGCTAAAGAGTGTTTGTGTGTGTTTCAGATGGAGGAGGATGAGATGGACAGCTACCAGGTAGGACGATGGGCCAAGACAGGGACAAGGGGGAAGCTCTGTTTACCTAGAAATGGAAGTCAATATGACACTGTGATTGTGTGTGTGTGTGTGTGTAGGAGGAGGACCTGGAGAGACTGAAGCAGCAGTGGCTGGCGACCCTCACTAAGAGACAGGAGTACCTGGACCAGCACCTTCAGAAGATCGTCTCCAAAGCTGGTCAGATAACATCTCAGACTGTATCAGGGCTGCGCATCAGCCTGTTTAGTATGGTAGCATAGGTAGCATTGTGCTGTGTAATGTGCATAGGACTGATTTCTTTCTGCGTGTGTGTGCTGTAGATAAGTCAGAAGACGACGTGGAGAGGGAGTCCCAGCTGCTGGAGTGTCGTCTGACCCTGACGGAGGAGAGGAACTCTGTCCTGGTGCCTTCTGCTGGCAGCGGCATCCCTGGAGCCCCCGCAGAGAGGTGTGTGTTTGAGTGTGTTTTTATAGTAGTGTTTGTGAGTGTGTGTGTGTGTGTCTTGTGTTCCTTTTGACTGAACTTGTCTATTTTCTCCAGAGTTCCTGTCCCTGGGATGGAGACCCACATTCCTGTTCTCTTCCTGGACCTCAGCGGTACGTTCTGGTCTCTTGTCTGTCGCAACATTTTACCTGTCTGTCTGTCTCCCTGTCTGTCTCTCACTCTTGGCCTGTTTCTTTCTGTCCCCCCCCCCCCCCCCCCCCCCCCCCCCTCACATCCAGCTGATGATTTCCAGGAGAACCTGTCTGCTCCTCTGGCAGGAGGGCTGGATGCCCTGCTGAGCAGAGAGGACGAGGACGACTTCTTCGACCTTCAGATCGTCAGGCACCACGACTCGGAGGTGACACGCTTCTCCCTGCCGGGGGTTCCCCTCTCATAGGCTTGGAGGAGCCATGAGGCCAACCCTCTGTCCTCTCCTCTCTCGTCCAGGTGAAGGCGGAGGCGTCCTGGGACTCTACGGTCCACAGCTGTCCCCAGCTGAGTCGGGCGGGGGCAGCGGACCAGCGCGTGTTCCTGACCGTGCGAGTCGTGGTTCTGCTCAGCCACCCGGCGCCCCTGCAGCTGGTGCTGCGCAAACGCATCTGCGTCTGCCTCACCGGGCGGCAGGTAGGATGACATACACACACACACACGCACACACACATACACACACTCTCTGGGTGGTTGTGACGGTGGTATTGTCTCTGTGGGGGGGTGCAGGGCTTCGCCCAGAGCCTGCTGAAGAGGATGTCTAACCGCAGCACGGTCCCTGGCTGTGGGGTCACCTTCGATATCGTCTCCAACATCCCCGGGGTGAGGAACTCCAGCTCCCAGCATGCTCTTCACCACAACTGTTTCAATCTAATCATTTAGTTATATTATTTATATAGTAATAAACACAAAACCTGATCTGTCCCTGTCAGGATGTGCAGGCTCCGGAGGACAGGGAGATGCTGGCCAGGCTGGCTGCCAGCACGGAGGACGGCCAGTCTGCAGACAGCGAGGCGGCCATAGAGAAGTACCTCCGCAGTATCCTGGCTGTGGAGAACATACTGACTCTGGACAGACTCCGACAGGTCAGTACACACACACACATACACACAGGATACATTTTCCTAATGTTGTATTAGGATAATGTCTCACTATGCATTATGTGTGTGTGTGTGTGTGCGCGTGTGTGTAGGAGGTAACTGTAAAGGAGCAGCTGGTGGTGAAAGGCAAGATATCCAGACGTTGTCTCAGCTCTCCCAGTGTACATCGGGTTAGTGGCAATGATCACGTGATCTATTTCCTGTACCATACACCACCCCTCCTCAGATAGTGATAGCAGATAGTAGAATGTAGCCAGTCCTGTCACGGTGACTACTGACTAACCTACATAGCTAACCTATCCTACTAACTAACTAACTAACCTCTTGACCTCGTCGTAATTCCAGCTATCAGGTAGCATGCGGGACCTGTCTCTCTCGACACACAGACTGGATGACTTCAAGGTACCACTAACTCATCACTAACTGTCACTATCATTAACTCATTACTAACTATCACTAATCATTACTAACTATCACAAATTATTACTAATTATCACTAACTCAATCAGAGCATTTGACCACAGATGAAGAGCTTGCAGGTTCAAATCCCCCCTGTGCATTGCTTTAGATAAACACATTATTATTATGGTGACATGTTCTGTATACACATCCCTCATTAAATGGTATTATTAGTATTATTATACTACCTCTAAGCGTGTTGTTCCCCATGTCCCAGGGCTGGGAGAGTCACCAGGATCTGTCTGTGGTGTCTCAGAGCCGACGTACCCTCCCTGCCTCCTCTCTGCCCCAGGACCAGCACGCTGAGACCGGTACAGCTCACTCCTGTTAGCTCACAGTGTTACTGGTGGATACTCTGCTTGATCTGTCCTGTTTCTCACTTTTTGAAGTGTCTTTTTCCTTCACTCACATTATTCCTCATCTTTGCATTTTATTTCTTCCTGTCTGCTTGAAATCCCTCCTCCCCATGTCTGCCTCTTCCTGCATTCCTGCCTGCTGGCCTGGCATCCTCACCTGTGTCTTCCACTCCTATTCCTGTCTTCCTCCTCCTCCTGTCTTCCTCCTCCTGTCTTCCTCTTCCTCCTGTCTTCCTCCTCCTGTCTTCCTCTTCCTCCTGTCTTCCTCTTCCTGTCTTCCTCCTCCTCCTGTCTTTCTCCTCCTCTTTTCTGTCTTCCTCTTCTTCCTTCTCCTCCTCTTGTCTTCTTCCTCCTCCTGTCCTCCTCCTCCTCCTGTCTTCCTCCTCCTCCTCCTGTCTTCCTCCTCTTCCTGTTACCCTTCTCTCCTTCCTGCGTTCCTATTCTTCCTGTCTTCTTCCTCCTCCTCCTGTCTTCCTCCTCTTCCTGTCACCCTTCTCTCCTTCCTGTCTTCCTCTCTCTCCATGCCCCCCTGCCTCAGGCCGTTCAGGGTTTGCTGCGTCTTATTTCCCTCCAGTGCCCAAACTCCTCAAGTCTCTCTTCCATGGCAAGGAGAAGAGAGAGCAGACTTCCGCCCCTGACCTCGCCCCTGACCCCACCCCTCAACAGGTAACTTGTCTATGCTTGGCCCCGCCCCCGACTCAGATATATATACATAATTATTATGTATATATATCTAATTATATTATGTATTTTTTTATAAAATGTTCTTTCGTACGTTCCAATAAAAAAATCTAAACAGTGACTTTTCTCAGAACCTGCCTCGTATTGTGATCCAGTCTGCAAGTGTTGATGAGTTCATGGATAGTCAGCAACTGGTGAGGCACCCTTCTACTTTCATGCATGTTATTGTCAAAACAGTATTATTATCATTCGTTTGCAGATATAGCATAACATTTCGGTTGCCATAACTCCCACAGGTCCCCATAGCGGAAATCATACCCCCGGTGTTCCTCTCAGACGCTTTGTCAGCCACGCCCCTCCACTATGAGGTCATCACAGAGTCGGAGGACTCCGCCCCCGGACAGTTCAGTGAGGCTTCCAGCGGCTACATGTCCACCAGTATTTCCACGGCGACGTTATCGGACGTTTACACCCTGACGTGGGACACCTCTCCCCCGGCGGGTTCCAGGTCGGAGGTCTTCGACATGACCATAAACGGAGGGCACGACCCTCAACCTAGACCGTCATTGGACGTCTCGAGTCACATGGAGGCGGCAGCAAGGACCGACCTGTTGACGACAGAATCTGCTGACCCTGCAGATCCTGGATGCTTACCTGCAGCCTCCAGTGCTCCGTCAGAGCCACTGGCCCGGTCTGGCTCAGATGGCCCCAAACCAGCTAGATCAAATCAGTCAAACTGTGTGTCATCATCCTCACTGAATGGGTCAGCACTGGTTCTTTCTGATGAAGAACCAACAATACTATCAGACCCAGTGGTGGACTTGGACCTGGCCAGCATAGCACCTCCAGGGTCGGAGTCAGTGGTGCCACAGGGCCAGACTAAGAAGCTGGAAGAACCTCCACTTCTGGACCTGCCGGTAGCGACACCAGCAGAACCAGCAAACCAGACAGATGACAGACAGGCAGAATCATCCTCAGTTTCAGTCTCCTCAGCAGCGTGTGATAAGGCAGGTCCAGATCAGTCTCTGATCCTTGCTCCACCAGAGGACCAGGAAGAACCATCTACCCAGATCGCAACAGGGCAGGTGGCCCCAGCCTCAACCCTAGCTTCAGCCTCAACCCCAGCTCCAACCTCATCTCCACCCCAAGCCCCAGCCTCAACCTCATCTCCACCCCCAGCCTCAGCTCTAGCCTCATCTCCAGCCTCAACCACAGCCTCAGCTCCAGCCTCATCTCCACTCCCAGTCTCAACCCCAGCCTCAGCTCCAGCCTCATCTCCACCCCCAGCCTCAGCTCTAGTCTCATCTCCAGCCTCAACCCCAGCCTCAGCTCCAGCCTCATCTCCACCCCCAGCCTCAGCTCTAGCCTCATCTTCAGCCTCAACCCCAGCCTCAGCTCCAGCCTCATCTCCACTCCCAGCCTCAACCCCAGCCTCAGCTCCAGCCTCATCTCCAGCCTCAACCACAGCCTCAGCTCCAGCCTCATCTCCACCCCCAGCCTCAGCTCCAGCCTCATCTCCAGCCTCAACCAATGCCTCAGCCTCGTCCCAGTCTAACCCCGCCGCAGCGCTGGCTGCGGCCAACCCCTTCAAGATCCAGAAGGTGAAAACGTCCGATCTGAAGTCGTTCCACCGCATCCTGGATGACGAGGAGCAGGGCGGGAGCGCCAGCAGTCTGGGGGCGGAGCTATCCGACCCCATCCAGAGGCTGGAGATCATCTCCGACGAGGAGGGCGGGACCTCCAAAGCTGCCACGGTCGCGCCTGATTGGCTGAAGGTGGGGGAGTTTGTGATCGTAGGGACCAATAAGAATGGAACGGTGCGCTACGTCGGACCTACAGAGTTTGCCGAGGGCACCTGGGTAGGCGTCGAGCTAGACGTGCCAGCAGGTAAGAGATGATGCACACACTGTAGATACAGTGCCCTCCAAAAGTATTGGAACAGTGAGGCCAATTCCTTTATTTTTGCTGTAGACTGAAAACATTTGGGCTTGACATCAAACGATGAATGTGAAACCAGAGATCAACGTTTCAGCTTTTATTTCCAGGTATTTACATCAGGATCTGATGCACAAATTAGAAAATATCACCTTTTTGTTCGAACCCACCCATTTGTCACGTGAGCAAAAGTATTGGAACATATGACTGACAGGTGTGTTTTGTTGCCCAGGTGTGTCCTATTACATACATTATTCAATCAATAAATACCACTGAATGTCTACACTCAGGTTCAGATTGGGTAAGATAGGTTTTGTCTATGCAGACTGTATTCAGAGGTGAAAACAACATGAAAACCGGAGCGCTGTCTTTGGGTGAAAAACAAGCAATTGTGAGTCTTAGAGAAGATGGAAAATCAATCAGAGCCATTGCAGAAACATTGGCCATAGCCAGTACAACCATTTGGAATGTCCTGAAGAAGAAGAAAACTACTGGTGTACTAAGTAACAGACGTCGAACAGGTAGACCAAGGAAAACATCAGCAGGTGATGACAGAAACATTGTGAGAGCTGTAAAGAAAGACCCTAAAACAACTGTTAGTGAGATCAGCAACAACCTCCAGATGGCAGGAGTGAAGGTATCACTATCTACTGTTCGCAGAAGACTTCATGAACAAAAGTACAAGGGCTACACCAGAAGATGCAAACCACTCATTAGCAAGAAGAATAGGAAGGCCAGGCTGGAATTTGCCAAAAAGTACAGAGATGAACCTCAAAAATTCTGGGACAAAGTTTTATAGACTGATGAGACAAAGATTAACTTTTACCAAAGTGATGGAAAGGCTAAAGTTTGGAGAAAGAAAGGAACTGCTCATGATCCCAAACACACAAGCTCATCTGTGAAACACGGTGGAGGTAATGTCATGGCTTGGGCTTGCATGGCTTCTTCTAGGACGGGCTCATTAATCTTCATTGAGGATGTAACACATGATGGCAGCAGCAAAATGAACTCGGAAGTCTACAGAAACATTTTGTCTGCCAATTTAAGGAAAGATGCAACCAAACTGATTGGCAGAGCCTTCATCATGCAGCAAGATAACGACCCAAAACACACTGCCAAAACAACAAAGGAGTTCATCAGGGGCAAGAAATGGAAGGTATTAGACTGGCCAAGTCAATCTCCAGACTTAAACCCTATAGAGCATGCATTTTACCTGCTTAAGAGGAGACTGAAGGGAGGAACCCCACAAAACAAACAACAACTGAAAGAGGCTGCAGTGAAAGCCTGGGAAAGCATCAAAAAGGAAGAATGCAAAAGTTTGGTGACGTCAATGGGTCACAGACTTGCTGCAGTTATTGAAAGCAAAGGATTTGCAACTAAATATTAAGTCTTATTCACTTAAATATGTTTTAAGTATATCTGTTCCAATACTTTTGCTCACATGACAAATGGGTGGATTCAAACAAAATTTGATATTTTCTTAGTTGTGCATCAGATCCTGATGTAAATACCTGGAAATAAAAGCTGAAACGTTGATCTCTGGTCTCACGTTCATTATTTGATGTCAAGCCCAAATGTTTTCAGTCTACAGCAAAAATAAAGGAATTCGCCTCACTGTTCCAATACTTTTGGAGGGCACTGTACCTCAGAGTTAGAAGGTGTTAATGAGAACTATTACAATGTAGAGCGTTTTGCATGTCTGTGAGAAGTACAGCATGCTCTTACCTCTTTTTCTAAATGGCTTTCTCTCTCCCTCGCGTTCTGTCCTAGGGAAGAATGATGGGTCAGTGGGCGGCCGACACTACTTCCACTGTAACCCTGGTTACGGGGTGATGGTGAGGCCTGATAGGGTGAGCCGCGGGGGAAGTGAGGCAAAGAGGCGGAGACAACAGCAGAAACGGCGCAGTGCCAACCTGTCAGGATCCAGCCCCAACCTGGCTGCCCTCACCGCATTGGCCAAAGGGGAGGGTCACGGCGGGACTGCAGCCAGTCGCAAGGGAGAGAACCGCAAGTCCTGGAACAGCTGAGGGCCAATGACAAGAAAGCTTCTAAAGAACTTCATGTCTGACTGACAGTTGACAGACATGACTCTGGCTTACCAGAAAGTTGTATGTTCGTTAGAATGTTCCACGGGCAATCTCCCCGCCAGGAGAATGCAGTGGACCAGTCAAGTCAACCTGTCAAGTGCTGTTGACAGAGTGAATGTGCCTTATACTGTTGGAGAACTGGACATTCTCTGTGGAGGTATGAATTTACTGCTATGTATTGTAAGTTTGCAGCTGTATTTTAAGGACTTAGCACACTACTGATAATGATACTGCTGAATATCACTTAGATTTGTATCCTGTTTGAATCAGGGGTTATGAACCGGGGAGGGATGTGATTGTAAACAGAAGGGAGGTGTAGTTTAATGGTATGAATGGGAAGAAAAACCATTGTGTAATTTATGTAGTGGGATACTTGGGCTTGTTTTTAATGTGATTTGGGATCTCAAGGTATTGGCATAGATACTGTACACTACCATAAGAAAATCTTTTTTTTTTTACCCTGTGTTCAATCTTAGACAGCATAAATGTTTATTTATTAATGGCAATTTCAAAAGTATCTTTCAAGACTTTTATATCAATTTGAAACTTTTAAATAAACTTTATACTGTTCAAGTTTTACACTGTTTGATTCAGCTCTCTGAAAAAATAACGAGGACTAAGACAGTGTAGCGTTGATTCTCATTGATATAGTTTTATTCTCTTATTATATTTCATCATACTAATATAAACACAAGATTAAAAAAATGAACAAAGAAACTGTACAAAAACATGTATATACTACATTTTAATTACAGAACAGTCTACTGTCCAAAAAAGGCACTAAATTCTGAAAATGGGCGATACAGTACAGTCAGAACGTAACTATTGGAGCTTGATACATCATTCAGTCTTCTGGGATCAACACTGACTGAGAGTTTCCCTGTCTGGGAGGATCTTGGTTAGGGGATAATACAAAGGAGACGCGTGCAGTTCACTCAGCCAAGAGGAGCTGACACCCTCCTAACCTGGCAGGGCCACATACAACACCTGCAAGGGACAGACTCAGTAGCCGACTTGAGGTTTGGTTTTCTACCTTAAGACCTGCGGTATATAACTGTAAAGAGTTAGTAACACTGGTTTGAGGGTTTTCTGTGAATCCTAAGTGTATTCGCTCATTTTGGGAACTGAAGCATGGCCGTTTCATAAACGGCTCATGCGTCGCGTTCTAGAACGCTCGTCGGCAGAACTAGGCCTCGCTGCCTCCCAGGGGAGTGGAGGCTGTGGTACATGTCTGGAACCCTCGAGAGAGCAGGTTCTAGAACAGGGGTTCTTAACCCTGTCCTCAGGGAACCCCTGTCCTGCATGTTTTAGATGTTTCCCTGCTCCAACACACCTGACTCAAATAAATGGGTCGTTGTTTAGTTCCATAGAAGCCTGGTAACGAACATGCATTTGAATCAGGTGTGTTGGAGCCAAGAAACAATCTCAAACATTCAAAACAGAGTGTGTTCTGGAATTAAGTGGGCACTGGGGCCTATGCTTTGCGCAATACAACTCTCCATCTGAAACAACTGGGGTCAGCTTTATCTTCTGGGGTCATGTATAAAGGAAATGCAAACGGTCAAACAATACGAGACAACGTGAACAAAAGCTTGGTTGATTGACAAAAACGAATGATTAAAACATGTTTCAAACAGTTCATCATACACCGTTTAAAAAAGGATTATAAATACGAAACATTTTTTTAATGTGCCGCTTACATTTACGGACACAGACCCAGTGTCTAGGTCAGTCTGAGGTGAAGTCGCCTCAAGCAGCTGAATGATACCACCCAGAAACACAGTGCTCCTAACGTACTTCCTTTAAACTAATAAGAGGTAGCGACAGTCAGAATAATTTATAACTCGCTGGGTTTCTAATTTAACTGGCTGATAATAGCTATTCGTAGAAAAGTGTATTCTCTGAAATTAATAGAACTCTGCCAATGGTGCTAGCAATCAAATTCACTTTGAAAAAAGCTGAAAGCTGAAATAAACACTTAAACAGAAAAAGCCACTAAGATTGTTTCTCAGGTCAAACTGAAGACCTACAGCAAAGTAACATGTACCTGAAACACTTACCTCTATTAAAATGATCTGATTTCATATATATATATATTTTTCCTCTCAATATGATCCTCTCCTTTGGCTTTTAAAACAACAAAAGATGTTCCTTAGTGTTATAATTCATAATCAACCTCAGCAATTTGGATGCCTCTGCTTACATACGATAATTTCCCCCCTGTAAATCTGGAGGCCGCCAGAGAAACACACAAAGAAAATAAACGCATACCAAGAAAAAGAAAAAACTGTTAAAAACAGGTACGATTTCCAGTTGGGAACACAAGCTCTTGGGTGCAGGGCTTATAGAGTTTCAGGGTTCACGAGCGGTCTGGAACTGTTCCGAAACACACCGTTCTCATTCTCCACAGACTGACTAGATGACAAAACTACATGATATTCCTCCATCCATTCTTTCCCTCCATCGACTGATCAGCCATCCATCCATCCCATAAGTGGTGTTCAGGCTCCATTGCTCTACCAAAGCATTGCACAATGAAAAGGGTTTCAGGGTCTGGTAGGTGGGGAACCACAAGGGTGTATGAGAACCGTATATACATCAACACTCTGAAGGATTTGGAAACAGATGAGCCTGGTTTGGCTCTGTCTAGTGCGACCTAGGTGCTGAGGCTGGAAGGAGGAGAGGAGGGGGTGGATGGAGAAGAAGCTTCAAGTGGGAACTTCTGTGTGTGAGGGGGGAGGGGTCCAGAAAAGCCCCCCCCCCCCTTCCTCTTTCCTTCCTGCTCCACATCTTTCCTCAGATGAGGGAGAGGAAGGGAGCGTCTTGGGTCTGTGTGTGGGTAAAGAGAGGCTGAGAGTCCACGGTGAGAGGATACAGTGTTGGGATAGCTTCATGAAGATATTTACTAAGATTTCTCTATTATGTTCGTCAAGTCTCTTTTCCAAATCCACTTTTTAGTCACACACCTAGCACCATCTCTCTTTCACCTCCCCCCTTTTCCCTCATCTTCTTTCCTTCTCCTCTTCCTCTCCTGTACGGTGCTCCTCCACTCCCCCAAGGGCTCCTGGTCAGGTTCAGTCCTCCTCCAGACTCTCTGTCTTGATGTCGCTGGGGACTCCCCCCGTTCTGGACAGGGCCAGGATGGTGTGGTTGACTGCAGCCATCTCCACAGCCAAAGAGATGGGGTCCTGGTGGTCAGTGTGGGCAGTTCCATCATCCTTGGGGAGGTGAAAATACAGCTGTCATTTCCAATACAGCACCATCACAAATCAAGACCTACTATCTATGGATTACATTTTTTATTTTATTTTGGGATTATGATCCAATCCATCAAGTGTTTATATTTATATAATATATCATATCACATCATGTTATATTACATTTTAACGTCTTTATTTGTTAACGTTAACCAACTTGTTCTTTGACTGGCTGAATGGATGTTTCCGTCGCCATTTTAATGTGACATGTCTGATCAAGTCTGTGTCCATCAGTCTGTGTGTTACCTGTGTGGGAGATGTAGGCTCCAGTCTGAAGAAACTGAAAGGTCTTGTCATAGGCCTCTTGTCAAAATAGGGAAGGTCACAGGCCTGCCAGAGGAATCACAACACACCTGCTCAATACCGGCCAACTCAGCACCTGTTAATAATGTGGTCAGTCCTTTGTGGCATGGGATGGGTATAGCTGAGTGGTAAAGTACTTGGCCACAAATCAAGAAACCGCAGGTTCAAATCCTCTGTGTGTCACTTTGGGTAAAAGCGTCTGCTAAATGAACACATATTACGTACATTGATGTGTTAAACAGGCAAGATCCAGAGCTACAGGGGGGGATTTGATCTACAGTCAAATGCTTAACCACTGAGCTACACCTATACAGTCATTTACTGCAGCGTTCGTGTATTCCCATTCCCCCATCTCTGAGATCTGTTGATGGTGCGAGCGAGAGGTTCGGGACTCTGGTTCTACCTGTTCTGAGAAGTCGTTGCCATCGATGTCGTCGCTGTTTGAGTGACCTCCGGGACTCTGCACATCTATCCCATGACTCTCCAGGATTGTGGCTTCTTGGAGAAACAAGAGACTGTCAAGATCCGCATTAACGCTTGGATAAAAGTGTCTGCTAAACGAATGAAATGTAAGATAGTGTAATTAAATAGAGTAGTTTCCAACTCATGCTAGAGTTAAGCCACTCCTGTAAATATTGGGGATATGGAGTCCCTCCAATTGGTCATCAACAATAAGCATGTCGGTAAGAAAACTATCAGGTGCTCTTCTGTCGTGAATCCTTTATTATCAGCCGTCAAATCTCCACTACGTACCTATGTTAGCCCGTCTCTTGATCTCTTTGCGTCGGTTGGCAAACCAGTTGTAGACTTTGAGGGAGGTGACTCTCTCCAGGTCTGACAGCTTCTTCCCTAGAAAGCAGATGGGAAACGGACAATACAGAATAGCAAACAACGGAGATTGGTCTTTAGTAGCCTCTTTTGATTGCAGTCTTCATATCCCCTGGTTCGAGAGGGCTGTTCTACCTGGTTTGAGAGGGCTGTTCTGCCTGGTTTGAGAAGGCTGTGCTAGCTGGTTTGAGAGGGCTGTGCTACATGGTTTGAGAGGGCTGTGCTACCTGGTTTCTGGATGACAGCGTTGCAGGCATTGGCGATCTCCTCTCTCTTGGCCTCATCTGGATACTGGTTCTCATTGAAGTAACTAAGGAAACAGACCAAGTCCACGTGGAAATGATTCAGTCATAGGTTGGTTTTCTATTTCATGCATTATGTAAATGAGTATGACAGAATCTGGTCATGTTTATTACAATATCTAATAATCTAATTTGAATCTCCTCCTCATCCCATAGTTCTCTCCATCCATCCATCCATCCCTCACCTCTCCATGACAGCCAGACACTCCTTCCTCCAGGTGAAGCGGCTTCCTCTTCGCAGTCGGAAGCCTCCGGGGGCGGTGCTTATGGGGGGCGGGGTCTGCCTCCACTCCATCTCATCCAGAGCCAATGGGGCGGGGCGCATGTTTAGAGTGGCACCTGGGAAAGCAAGTCATAGAGTTATTTTACAGACGCGCACGCACACTTAGAACATCTGCAGTTCAAGCACACACTAAGTATCTCTGTACAACCGAGCATAGAGAGAATTCTCAGGAGGACACCTCCTAAAACTGATTTTCTTTTTTCTTCTTCCCTGAATTTTTGTGTATTTGTCGTGAAGCTTGTGTGTAACTCTCACACCAGTAGAGACCTCTACAGAGACAAACATCTACTGGAGGTCAAATCATTCTCCATTTGGGAGGTAGGGTTGCTGTTCAAGAGCAGGCATTGGATCCTGGGAGAGATTCTCAAGCGGCTCCTCTGCAGTGACAGAGGTGTGTGAAGGACTAGTGAGGGCCGGGCGCTGGGCAGAGCGCCTCCAGAAATAGTGCTGGGCTGATTCTGCTGCTGACGAGCTTGGCAGAGATCCACGAGGAGCAAGCAGCAGAGGACAAGGAGACAGCCGCTCGCTAAGAGAAGCCTTTCAGAATACGCACACTGGGGCTGAACTCTGACACACAAACACACGCTCACTCTCACACACAAATACACAAAGACACACGCACGTGGATGGACACAAGGACACTCTCACACACTCTCACACACACACACGTCATAGACAAAGACACACACACTCAGTGTGTTGAAAACCGCTGTAGAGAAGGGTACCTGGAGTGGTCTTCTCCATCTGGTACCAGCGGTAGAAGGCCCTCTTCTTCTGCTCACTGAGGTCAGAGCCATGCTGCAACAGCCAATGAGAGATCCTGCTCTGGCTGATACCTGGAACAGCCAATCAGAGTGATTAGGGAGAGAATTTGAGGATGTGGGTGTATGTATGCGTGCATCTGTGTGTGTGTGTGTGTGTGTGTGTGTGTGTATGTTGCCCTACCGACCTGTGACCTGAGCCACCACAGCCTGTGAGATTCTCCTGTTCCCCAGGAAAGCCTTGATCTCCTCCTTTACAATACTGCTGTCCCTCCTGCATGCACACACACATTCAGTACCAAAACACAAATGTTGTTTTATCTACACAGTCTCATGGAAATGTATATACATAGGAGTTACTTGTATTTAAATATTTCTATTTTTAGAATCTTCACTATCGACCTGCTGCGACAGTAAGAAACAAGTCGACAAACGCGAAAACAATTCAGTTCAATTTTTAGGCTAGAATCCCACCCTCTCCATATTTCAGAGATAAAGCGCATCACGGCTTTTAACAACCACATCCATATCTCACACCATTTGCTGAGACTGCAGCTAAAATTAGTCTGCTCACAAAGCTTGCTTTTATCGACAGACATGACGCTAAATCAATGTAGCTCTGGCACTGGCTGGCTGTGCGTGATACAGGACTGAGGGCGAGATGAAGGGTGTCAACAGGGGGGGGTTCACTTTAGATGGTACCGGTGTTAGGATCTGGTCTTGGACAACACAAACGCCCCCCTCCCCATCCCCCTTAGAGCACCCAGACCGAAGCGATGCAGAGAAATGCGGACTGAAAGTGTTTTTAGAACACTCCTAAGCTTCACTGTGGTTTAAGAAAAAAGTATATCTTTAAAAGGGGAGGGGGAGCTCTGACCGTCAATGAACAGCACACATAAAGCTCAGTAGTAAGACACAGGTGTGGGTAGCTTCTATCTAGTAGGGAAAAAGGGAACATGCCGGAGAGAGTTTTCGGTTGTTGTTCTCCAAGGGTGAGACTGTCAAACACTGAAAGTGGTTAACACCATGCCACTGCAGACAACAACATGAACATGTTTTACATTGTTTCTATAACAGTGCAGCGATTGAATAGCCAAGACCAACCCCACCACCCACCCTCCACCTGACCCCACCACCCTACCCTGATCCCTACTTGCCCTTTGACCCCATCACTGACCTCATGAGCTCCTCCACCTTGTCGTCGATGTCCAGATCTTCCTCTGTCGCCTCGAACCCAAACGCCCTCGCCGCCGCCGCGCTGTTCATTGGATACCTGGGTGGAGACAGCTTCCCATTGGGCGTGGCCGCCAGACTGTCCCGGCCAATCTGAGCCAAGGCGACCAGCGACACCGGGGACGGTAGAACAGACAGTGGGGGCGGTCCAGGGGGCGGCGAGGTGTCATAGCTGTTGCTAGGCGACGGAGACAGGCCTCCGTGGAACTGCGTCTGAGTAGAGGTGGAGATGGTGGAGGACGGGCCGTTGCTACCGCTACTGTTGCCGCGGTCGTTACCATTGTTACAGGACAAGGAAGTGGAGGAGGTTGTTGTGGTGGCAGCATTGTTGTTGTTATTGGTTGTCGTCGAGGTGTTGTTGTTGTTGTTGGAGGCGGAGCTGCAGCTATTGGCCCCGCCCACGTAGGAGGTGCGACGTCCGAACTTATCCCCGTGCTCGCGGTCCAGCCGCTCCAGGGTGTCCAGGGCGTGCAGGATCTCCTGCTTGCTCATGCCGCTACGCCGCAACCGCTGCAGCAGGTCTATCTGCTCGATGGTGAAGCGTGGCTCTTCCGAGAAGTCACACATCCTGCCGGGGAGACGGACAGAGATGGAGAGAAAGCAGGGGAGATGGAGATGGAGGAAGAGAGAGGGGGAGGGAAGGAGGGGGAGAGTAGACAGAGAGGGGAGAGGGAGAGTGAAAGGAGGAAAGCAGAGAGGGGAGGGTTGAGGGGTGGCGTATGAGAGAGAAATTAAAAATGAGAGAGGGAGGGAGAAAGACAGCGAGAACAAGAATGTGTGAAAGAGAGGAAGATGAGAGGGGGGGAGAGAGAGAAATAAGCTATTTTAGGGAACGGCATGCAATAGAGTCACCTTGACAGCTAATGCTATCTTCACAATCTGCTGTGTGGATGGAGGAGTGCGATGAGAAATGCCACTGTCGGCCCCTCCAGCACTCCCCTCCAGCATGTTACACACTAACACTTAGCTCCTGATCAGATCAATGCGACTGAGATCAGACTGCCGCAGGGTTCCCATCTCTTCAGGCGTTGCTGGAGATGATTGGTCGATACATCCCACGCTACAGGCTGCATTACATCTCCCCTCAGGCTCATGTTATACAGACCATAAGAACAGGAACTAGATTACAGGAACTACCTTCCAGGCTTTACACGTATCCATTATGACCTGAGGAAAGGTGATCTGGTCTGATTGGCGTTCTGCAGTGTCCTCCAGGTAATTTGAAGCCAGCCGGTCCCTGTCTGTACACTTATGGGTTAATGAACCATTTTTAACCAGTCCAACTGTTTGTTTTCGTTAGGCCACAGCAGTGCGAGCAATGCATCTCTGAGAGCAGGCTGTTACTGAGTAACAGGCTCGGTTTAGGTTGGGTCAAGTTAAAATAGTAATGTCTCCCTGCTAACCGTTTGTCTGCTGTGGCTGGTGCTGAGTTTTTCACAGGACTATTGTAATTATTACCTATCATCGTTAACCCAGAGGCCAATTGTCCAGACACTTCACATCAACCATAAACTTGGGTTAGCTAGTAAAGGTGGGTAAACCGGAATATAGGTACAGCATATATGTTGTGTTTAGTTTCAATACTCTTCCAGTGTTTCCCATACATTGATTTATTTGAAAATGCCCACAATTCACAGCATTGTGACGTGAAACACAAGGGTTACCAGGGGAAGCCCGGTAGCGAGAGAAAGGTCCCAGTGTTGTGCCCCCAGAGGCACCCCCACCTTGACTAGGAAAGGGTCCCATGTATGAAACCTACTCTGGTTACTCATACTAGTCCCCTCAATGTACTGTGAAAATAATTTGATGCTCAGAACAGAAATTGTAGGGGGTGCATTTCAAGGCAGGGGCCAATGATTCTAACTGTATAGCCTATTGAGAGGTCTAGTATGAGTAACCACAGTAAGATCCATGCATGTGACACTTTCCTAGTCACACTGTCTTCTGTACTCGTCTGTCCCAGCGTGGCTGTGAAACTTTAGAAAGCAAGTATCGGGACACTTTAGTACGAGAAGAACTAGACAGACATACACTTACACACAAGCATACACCCACACCCGATGTAAAGCATGTCTGTGTCGAAGCACTGACGATAGATGGGCAGCAAACCCATGAAACGGATGATCACATCCTTCTTCTGAGATCTGGGCCACAGATCCAATACTTCAGAGCTGTCCAAACCAGATGACACACGCTGATTTACATCACCAATGAGGTTTTTTCTTTACTCCATCTGCCCGCCTCAAAAAAGATTAGTGTAACACCTGAACGACATGAAACCATCGTAAATGGAAGAATTATATTAGCATATTCCTCTTGGACATTATTCACACGTAACTCAAGTTTAACAATGTCAACATGATGTAGGTTATTTCTCATCTTTGTTGAGACCTAAGTAGCCATTTCCCTTCTCAGTACTATCTCTGGTTACATTTTGATCATTTGACATCTGGCTGCGTTAACGCGTGCATCAATGCAGCAGCATAGTTTTACATCTGCGGAACGCCCTTTCTGCGGCCCTACAGGCGTACAGTAGCTAGCTTTTCTGCTTTCTTACCTAAATATTGTCACTGGGAGTCATATAGCTAACGGTACAATATCGTTTGCTAACTAGCTAAACAGTTAATTGTATGTCAGACTATCATTTTGTCCTGATGATACAAAACACATTGAATTCCCAATATGAGTCCAGCATGCATTGCCACATCCTCTTTATATTAACGTTCTACTAGCCTGTGCTAGTTACAATTCAAACACGTATAATCCGCGAACACTTTGTTCTAACTTGTTAGCAATTGTCTCATTCATACATGACTTGGTTAGTTAAAATTACAATTTAAAAGGTCTGATGACGTACAGTCAGTTATCTAGCACATTGCTCTACAGTCCGTAGGCTTTGAGTGGGTCACTAAACGGAGCAACCCAGAACAATATCGGAAATACAGTGTAGCTGCCAAAACTCAAATGTACTGTAGACTCGGCTCCACGTGAATCACTTAGCAAGCTAAAGACTTATATTTTATTTTTTCATTTGAAACACACGTCTATGTAGTTTTCTGCAAATGTTCTACAGAAAAGGCCACTTCCAAGAAAATAACCCGAGTCCCCGAAATGTTGACAAATTCAGCTATTTAAATAGCTAACGTTAGTCAACCAAAATATCAGACTTTCTTACCTTATGAATCTCGACGTCTCCGCTGTTCTCCTGACATTAAATATTACAGCACCACAATAATTTTGTGGACAATGTCAATGTTCAACAGTAAACATCGATCGACGAAAAGAGCACGCCCAGCCCTGCTAGCTTGCAGGCTACTTGATTTGAATCAGAGGACAACTATTTTGCCTTTGTTTGATTGACACAGCCATATTTACACCAACACCTCTGAAATGGGTGGGATATGCGTGCTGGGATATGTAGTTTACAGTACAGCACAGACGACAATTACTCATTTATATTGTTTTGCCCCAAAAACTACAAGACAATTAAGTCAAGGGGACTACCGGATTGTTCTTAACTCCTCATGTCATTACTATCACAATAGGTCAACAACAAAAACAATTCGAAATAATTGAAATACATTTTCTTAAAGCTCCACTCCCGAAACATTCAAGTTTCGGCAGTTTTTAGATAAATGTCTCCAAGTAAACCAGAACTTCTGGGTACATTATTTTTCATCACAACTTCCGGGCTGGAACGATAAAGTTGTTTTAACGTGTTACGTCATTTCCTAGTGGAGACAGCTGATGCAAACGCTCAGCTGCTTGGCTAGATACATTACTAAATCGTCGAAATAGTAAATATTTACTTATAGTAATATACTAGTTACACGCAATAATGCATATGAGAGTATCTGAATTATGTTTTCTCTTGCATACCATGTTGGTTTTTGCGTGGTGTTTCAATGACATGGAATCGGGGCCTGCGGGGCTAGCTGTTCAGGCGAATGGGGATCGCTTCAAAATCGAGGGTCGGGCAATAGTTCCTGGAGTAAAAACTCAAGACTGGATTTCGACAGCTCGAGTTCTTGTGGAAGGCGAGGAGTATGTGGGCTTTTTGAGGTAATATAACGTCTGTAAATACGCGTATTTGTATTGTTTGCTGTAATGGCAAGCTACGTGCTGCTTGACGTTTTGCCAACTACAGTAGGCTAGCAGGCCTATTACATTATCCCGGTCACTTCCCTATCAGTCAATTTGACCCAAAAACGAGTAAGGTGATTGTTTCTTGTACATTAATTGCTTTTACTTTGCAATGTTCATAATTCACAAAAGTTTCTAGCTAGCGGACGTATGTATGTAATATTGTTGTAAACATATACGTAAGCTAGCCTGTCACATTGACACCGCTTGTAAAAACCCTGTAGAACTATAGAGGTCGCCTGTGTCAAGGTTTTAAATTGGTAATAATTGGATACATCTGACATTTTCCACACCCTACAAACTATGACCAGTACCTACAACAAACATTTACATGTCACACAGAAATGTTCTGAAGAATGTATCTGGAATTTGAATGCAGCCCTACCCTGCTCATCAGTCTGTGTGCATCCCTGTTTGTTTTTTACAGAAGTGATGGAGGCTTCGTTGTAAACGATGTGCCTTCGGGATCATATGTCGTTGAGGTCATCTCACCCGGATATAAATTTGAGCCAGTCCGAGTAGACATAACATCTAAAGGCAAAATGAGGTATTCAACTTAATGAGGTTTTCATGATAGATGTTTGTTGGTGTAAGGGACATTCACCCTGAACTAAAATATGGTACACCTGTTTTTCCTCCTTAATCCAATCTTTTTAAATCTCTTCATAGGGCACGTCTTGTGAACTACATCAAGACTTCAGAGGTGATCCGCCAGCCGTATCCTCTTCAGATTAGGTCTCCAGGCCCTCATACCTACTTCATGAAGAGGGAGACTTGGGGGTGGACTGACTTCCTCATGAACCCCATGGTGAGATTGTGATGACCACAAACCTACAATCCTCCCCTTCTTTGTGTTGCTTAGATACGTAGTAAGATGGGTGGGCACAACGTGATGACGAGGGGGATGATAAAGGTATGGAGAAGACTCATGAATGCTGTTTGTTTGTCCATGTCCCCCCTCAGGTAATGATGATGGTACTTCCTCTGCTGATTATAGTCCTGCTGCCCAAGGTTGTGAACACCAACGACCCTGAGATGAGAAAGGTAAAAGAAGAAACTTCCTGATCACTGTCCCTATAACGAGGCATGCCGAGTACATTTCAGGGTTCCTTCTATTTGACAGCGTATCTCCAAGCGAGAGGTATCCCTCCTGATAGAGGTCCTTTGACCAAAGTGTTGTGGCTTGCTTACCCACTCATAGTTTGACCTCATTGCCCCTTTATCTTTCAGGAAATGGAGCAGTCCATGAACATGCTGAACCCCAACCCTGAGCTTCCAGATGTCTCTGAGTTCATGACCAAGCTGTTCTCGGGCTCTAAGGGCTCTGGGAAACCAGGGGGGGGAAGCAAGGGCAGCAGCAGACCTGCAGTGAAAAGAAGGTAGTGACACCCACTCAGACCTGGTCTGAAGAGCTGCGGTATCCCGCCATGGAAGCAAGATTTTTAAGAGTTGTCTGTTGTACAGTTTTTCCCACCTTCTTTGAGAGTCCCTTTTTTCCAGAAGTCTTGCAAAATAACATGGGAAGGAAAGCTGTCTTTTTTTTCTTTCTTTTTTGCACTGCACTATTATAACCTTTCGATTCGACCTGAAAGATTTTTACACTTTCTTTTGATGTTTGTAACTGTCATTCTGTTATGCCTGCTTGGTTGTTCTCATACCTCTCATTCAGGTACTTTATCGCCCAACTTACTGTCGCTAACTCTCTGGTGTGTACTCTTACTAACTGCTGCTGTATCTCAGAATCATATGTCAAGTCTACTTCCACTACTTGAATGAGAGCTTATATAAACTATTAAGATTTTTTTTTTTTTGAGTAAATACGACTGTGAATGAATCGGATGGATTGAATTTTAATTCTAATAAAATAAAAAAACAGACTTATTTAAATACCAAGGTTAATAAATTGTGATAAAAGCTTATGCTTGTCTAATTTTTGTGTCCTTGGGTTTAATGGATAGGATTAGCCTTGATTTATTATGGGATGTATTTGGAGGCAGTACATGGAAGTACACTCCACATTGTATAAGTAGAGGAGCTGATCGCCGTGCAATACATTGTGATTGATAAAAGTCTACATCTAGGCCCTAGTGCTTGATTTAAATGGCATAGTCACAGTGTATAGCTAAGAATGTGTTCAGTTTGCTAACTGCCTCGCATATCATACAAATAATTAGTCCTGCAACAATTTTCACTATATGTCCGCAGAACACAATGTTCTCTTTTGCATTCTTCCCTAAACACAGGATTTGTGACATGGTTAGGGACTTCAGTTCAGCTTTGGTCATATTTCCAGCCAAGGGAACCCTTGTCAGATTCCTCCAAGTTTAACCTTTACTACTGTTGCTGTGTAAGAATATTACTTTTTTACTTTAGGCCAAACTTGCTATAGTTGTCTACAAAGTACAGTTCACAATGGCTCTGAATGCAGAGCCTCCGTCCCCCCCATACACACCTGTGGCTCAGTAGACAATGGAGTGCTGACATGGAAACTTCTAAAGCACTCCACATATTTATAGAGCTGACAGTATCTGAGAAACGGCTGGCAGTGCCCTGTGCCCTAACTAGACACAGGTTCTTCAGCACATTGTAAAACACTCACACACACATTCTGTCACACACTGGCAGCCCTGGGTACAGCATAGAAACAATAACCTGTGGATTAACTGTCATGTATTACAAATACTTGTAAACCCCCACAAACTGTAATTGATAAATATTACATTCAATCACGGCCGTAATCATAATATATATTGGGACACCCCCCCCCCCCCCACCATATTCAAATCTGGTCAAAATGTGTGTCCCCCCCCCAATATATTGATATAAAAATATAAATGTGCTACGCTCCAACAGGCAACCACACATGCTGTCCGAAATTATCATAATAAAATGATTTCGTCCCTCCCAATGTTGACTCCATGGCTACGGTCTTGCATTCAATTCATTTTAATCCTGAAGGAAATTCAAGAAACCAAGACAGATACACTATTGCTTGTTGTTTAATAAGAATTACAGCACTGGGTTTATATTGAAGGATATTACACAATCATGTTTGAAGAATGCACAACAGCAGATATAACGCCTGCAGTCTTTGCCAGACAGTTATTAGTCTTTGTTATGATTTATAGTGAGAAATGCTCTTCAATATCGAGAATATTCCTATCGAAATTCATGATGAACAGGCCTATCAACATGCTGTCTGTTTGTTCTCTGTCAGCAGCTGTTTCTGCAGGCATGTGGCACACCACCACGTATTACATAGTGAGAAGAGGAAGACAGACAATACAATTACCCCACAGTCAAGTCCTGATTTCCCCTCTGCGCCAACCACTTAGGTAATATGTAGCAGGTCTGGAGTTAAGAGTAGTGAAATATTAGAAGGTTTAAGACATGCATTTAGAGGGGCCTCTTGACAACAACAGGTGTGAACATATCCCGCAGGGAGCAACTGTTGCTTGTCATGAAAATTGAACAAATGTACAGGTATTAGTCAGCAAAAGTAGTCACTCTAAAACACTCTATAAAGACTTGATTTAGGCTTTCATTGAAAATTTGAAGATCCACAGATTTTCTGTAATAGAGAAACCAAGTGAGAAATGAATCACTAATGTCCGAAGGTAGAGTAAATGATGAGAACGCATTTGTGGTTAGCAGCTGTTTTGCTGTCCATTAGAGCTGATGGTTCAGTTGACCAGGACATGCCAGGGAGGTGGGCAGCTGTCAGACACCAACATACAAGGCCTGTCTGTCTTACATAGCCTTATAAGGATGAGGGCCATTCAAAATACACAAACCTTTTAAGACAGATACCACTTATCCTGATAAAGACCTGGAGATGAAGATTTGGGGTTACCAAGAGGTACCCTTTCACATATTACCACTCTCTGTATAATAAAACAGGCCTAGTGAGTAAAACAAATGTGTACATGGCACATACAGATAAGGGCCGGGTTTCCCAGATTTGTTAAGAAGCTCGTAACACTCTAAGAGTGTTCTAGAGCGCTCTTAGAACGTTCCTAAGAAGATCTTAGTGTTAAGAGCTTCTTAACGAATCTGGGAAACCCGGCCAAGAGCTGGATACTCTAGAAAAGAGCTGAATTCCTCCCACCTCCACTCTGCTAGGTCTGATTGACTGGGGTTGTGTCCAGGGGAATCCTGAAGGGCCGATTCCACCAGCCATCTTTGCTGCTGTGAAATAAACTCTAAATATAGAGGCCTCCCAGCAGCCAGCAGGACTACACCGAGTTCAAAAATGCTCACACATAATCCGAGTGTGGCAGCTCTTAGTGGAACACAGGTTCAGTGAGTGCCTCCAATACCTTTTTGCTTGAAGTCATTCTCCCAAAATGACACATGCACACATACACACACAATGGCAGCCCTAGAATGTTACACATGAGCTGACCAGACTGATACCGAGTTTGTTCCATGATACCATTTTGAAGAAATTCCTTGTTGATCTCAAATCATAATAACTGAATGTTTTCAGGATTGTTAGAAATCTGTTTCTGAGAATGGAAATGTAATGGAAAGTAAGGTTGGCAACTCCCTTTGAGGTAAAGCTTCAAATTGAGTATTTCCCTATCTTGATTGTTGAGGGTGGCTGTGTGGGGGTGGTGGTGGGGTCTTGAAGGCTCAGACTCAATATAGAAAAAAGGCTTCTGTTTCCTGATAGGGTACAATACAGAAGCCGGGGGTGCAGGGAGAAAGGTGGCGAATAAGGAGTTAGGGCAGTGGACTCTCCACCCTGGCTCTGCAGCGCTGTACAGTCAGTGACACCTGTCACCCACCATGACCCTAAAAGGAGAGAGCGGAGCCAATCAGAGCCCAGCTCCTGCCAGGACAGCCACAGGCTGTCCCTGAGGTCTGTCGATTGGGGGAGGGTCTCGACACCGACACTTGCCCCCTCCACCCCCTCCCCACCTTCCAGCCCTCCTCCAATCTACCACCCTACTTCTCACCACCCCACCCCTTCTTTCTTCCTACCCTCCTCCAATCTACCAATCTCCTCCCCCCCCCCCCCCCCCATTCCTCCCTTCTTCCACTCCTCCCCCAGTCAGGCACTCTCTTTCTCTCCCCCCCCCCCCAACACACACCTCATCTTCCCCTGTCAGTCTCTCAGCTGTCTGGCATGTTTCGGACTCTCTTCCGCTCCGACATGCCACAGAGCTGGCAGACCAACATAGGCACTTTTCCATAAGCTATGCAGAGTGTCCCACGAACTACTCCTTAACAAGCCCCACCATAAGGGTTCTAAAGTTACAGATACAATCCTCTGGTCCCCAATCCCAACCCCCTTAACACAACTTGGTCACATTAGCACGTGAGGACAGTTTGACTAAATTGAAGAGAGATGATTAGTATCCATGAATTCTGATCACTATGCATACAGTCTTTATTGTTGTCTGATGATGGTATTGAAGGTAAAGGAGTTCATACCGTTACATTTACATTACATTTAGCAGACGCTCTTATCCAAAGCAACCTACAGTAAGTACAGGGACATTCCCCCAAAGGCAAGTAGGGTGAAGTGCCTTGCCCAAGGACACAACGTAATTTTTCACGGCCGGGAATCGAACCAGCAACCTTCTGATTAATAGCCCTACTCGCTAAGCGCTCAGCCATCTGACCCCAGTTCATGCAGTTATCAAAATGTAAACAAACAAGACAAATGGAAGCAGATCATTTCTGTTAGTCACTCCCTCATTTTACACATGGAACACATGAAACCCTTTCTGTCATCAGCTTCCTACTAATTGTATCACATCTTCACAATGCCCTCGACAGGTTCCATGAAAGATTGAATGTGGTCAGAGCTTATAGGAAAGACTGGGCTCACACCCGAGCCAGATCTCTCCCAGACACTGACTGGAGTTCCTGAATCATGAAAACTAATGTCAAGACTGCAGGGCATTTTTTCACATCATATTTCAGTCCCCTTATCCATATTTTACGCCACCCTCCCTCCCCAATAATCAAACCTCTGCTCTACTGCCAACCCTTTATTTTTGTCCTGGGGCGGGACTGCCGTCTCCAAGGAAACATCGCCCCATTTTAGCGGCATAGTGTCCCCTCACAGCGGACCTGACACAGGATACACTTCTTCGTGAACCATTTTTTAGCAGCTCTTATTTGGGCTTGTGTGATCTTCTGAGCCCGCCCCCAGGCCCCCGGCCCCCCGGCCCTGGAACGGTGGGGCATATTTAAGGAGCACCCCTCACCCTCGCCCTTTGTCCCAGTGGAAACTCCAGTCTTGCAGTACAACTTGGTGAGTGTCTATGCCTCTGTCACAGCAGCTGATTGCCACTTGTTTTCTCTTTGGACTACGACAGACAGGAAACTGAAAGGATGTTATTATCCAAACTTTGTCAGCTACTCAGCAACTATTTTTTCATAGTGTTAACATTTTACAAGCGAAACGACAGATTTATCCTACAGTAGCGTGTTTGATACGTTTATTTATTTTTAAACAAGAAGCTAGTTTTGAAACTTGCCATGGATGCTTACTCTTTCAGTGTTGTAGTTAGGCCAGGCAGGGAATCATTGAGGGATGGGAGAGAGGTCAGGCCAGAGGAGGATAGAGCGAATGGTGTGTGGAGGACAGAGTGGGCTTGTTGTTTGTGACTGACAGCTCTTCTTGGCTGTACATGTGTGAAAGTCACCTGCGGTCTGAGGATAGGAGGTAGGAGCAGGGCGGACGCTCAGGAGTTCCAGGCCTGCAGTTCTCTTCATCCCAGCACAGGGCAGCCACAGCCTTGGAGGAAGGAGGGTTCAGGGGGGGTGGGGGGCTGCAGGAATCTAAGGGAAAGCTGGAGATGCTGTAGGGGCTTGGGGGAATAGGAGGGCTGGTGAGCCGAGGAGCCAGGAGAGACTACAGATGCGGAAGTGCGAGGCTGGAGAGACTGGACAGCTAGAGAATCAGGAGGGAGGACAGTTGTCAGCAGCAGAGACAAGCCACAGAAGCTGAATGTGCTGAGAAAGGCTCAAGAAGGGCCAGTCAAGGAGGACGGGAAGGATTGCAGCACATGCTCCAGGGCCACACACAGGAGTTACTATGTGGTGACAGCTGGGTCCCCACTGTCACTTGTCAAAAGACAAGCTTCTTCAGCTGTGAATGAGCTCCGGTTCAGATAGGGGGTGGGGGAGAAGGAGGAGGGGGCTGGGAGATCAGGGAAGGAGAGGATGAGGGGTGGGGGGGGGGGGGGGGGGTTCTGTCTGGCTGACGTTTAGAATGACAAGGGCCATGGCTTAAAATAGCTTGGTGGTGTGAAGGCTTCTACTATGCCCCTTTTTGGCTTTACATGGGAGGGTGGAGAAACAGGCGGAGGAGATAGAGGTGGGGGTTCTGTTCCATTCAAACGGGTTAGGTTACTTTTTCCTTTTTTTCACTAGTGTTAATTTCTTTCATAAGATAAAGTTGTCCTATAGAACAAAACAATTATAATCACCAATTCAACCGATTTCATGTCTAGATGTAAATAAACAATACGTTTGTATTTAAATCAGTGACAAAGTTAACTGAGATTAGAGGTCTAATTTGGTGGGAACCGTACAACAGTATGTTGAGTAAGCGGTGATTGTACCTTTTTAACTGCTTGACACGTTCGAGCCGTCTTTACAGAACAAGATTAGAACTACAGACTTTATGGAAGACTGCTGTCGATACGTAAAAAGCGCAGAGGCCAAACTCTAACCGGCGTCGCTCTTCTCCTCCAACAGAAGGCCACCCAACACAAGACCAATCATGTGTGACGACGATGAGACTACCGCACTCGTGTGCGACAACGGCTCTGGGCTTGTCAAGGCTGGGTTCGCCGGTGATGATGCTCCCCGTGCTGTATTCCCATCCATCGTTGGACGCCCCCGTCACCAGGTACGCAACTTGTAAATATTTTGTATCTCCGTCACTTCAGTTGTTATTTGTTAATAACCTAAACGACATGATGAAGTTATGCAAGTACATTTGAAGGAGAACAAACGACAATTGCATCTACGTGTAAAGTTGAAGGATGATTGTGCGAAAATGCGGTGCCTGACCCATTCTTCCTCTCTACAGGGTGTGATGGTGGGTATGGGTCAGAAGGACAGCTACGTAGGAGACGAGGCTCAGAGCAAGAGAGGTATCCTGACTCTGAAGTACCCCATCGAGCATGGCATCATCACCAACTGGGACGATATGGAGAAGGTGGGTAGCTTAGAGAGGCCATCAACTGTTTAGTAACAACAAAAAAGTGAACGTATATATGTAGAAATAATAACATGATAGTAAAAAAATAATCAGGAAATGTAGACAGCTTTATGATCTCACTACATTAGTGGTAATTCCTTGTGAGTTCTGCACGCTATAGTGCTCTAACCAATTCTTCCCGCCCCCCTCTCCTGGTCAGATCTGGCATCACACCTTCTACAACGAGCTGCGTGTAGCCCCCGAGGAGCACCCCACCCTGCTCACTGAAGCCCCCCTGAACCCCAAGGCCAACAGGGAGAAGATGACACAGGTGAGTGTACCTCACCACGGCACCCATCGTTTATCGATTACAATATGGATATAGTTATGTGTAAGTATTTAGTTTGCCAGGGCTGTAACGGTGTTTTGCTTTGGTCTATAATATGCCTCCTTTCTCCATCTCTTCCTAGATCATGTTTGAGACCTTCAACGTCCCCGCCATGTATGTGGCCATCCAGGCTGTGCTGTCCCTGTATGCCTCAGGTCGTACCACTGGTGAGTCCCCGTAGTACTTACGCTCACTGGACACCATAGTAGGCCATAGCCATACTAGCCTACAACACACAGCATAAGCCAATACAGAAACATAATAGGCAACTATACATACTATATAACATTTCATAACTTTTCCATCTATTAAACTATTTAAATATACATTTAATATATTGAACCTGAAGATATTTTAGTAAACATACCACATTTTGTAACCTACAGACCTACACTTATAGACACTTTTGACCTGTTTCATTCATCCATGTTACATCAACACTGTTTGCAGCGGCTGTCTGTTTTCCGTGCCTCCACTTACCATCTGTGTTTGCCTCCGACAGGTATTGTGCTGGACTCCGGTGATGGTGTGACCCACAACGTCCCCATCTATGAGGGTTACGCTCTTCCCCACGCCATCATGCGTCTGGATCTGGCCGGTCGCGACCTGACTGACTACCTAATGAAGATCCTGACTGAGCGTGGCTACTCTTTCGTGACCACCGGTAAAAAGCCCACCACGAGAGACATAGCTATACAACACTATCATAATTTGTTTAGTAGTTTATCGTGTGGCAATGTGTTAACGCGGAGAGACCCTGCTGTTGTATAATTTGAGTGAGTAACGCAGTGCGTAACAGAAAGACGGGCCTACTAACACAGGTTCTGTTTACGTTGGACTTGCTCTCGCGCTGACTCTGTGAACTTGCCCCCTTACAGCTGAGCGTGAGATCGTGCGTGACATCAAGGAGAAGCTGTGCTACGTCGCCCTGGACTTCGAGAATGAGATGGCCACCGCCGCCTCCTCCTCTTCCCTGGAGAAGAGCTACGAGCTGCCCGACGGACAGGTCATCACCATTGGCAACGAGCGTTTCCGCTGCCCCGAGACCCTTTTCCAGCCTTCCTTCATTGGTGCGTTCACCTAGTTTTCATTTGAGATAGCCTACTTCTAGACAGTAACAAACTTTCATAGTTCTACAGAGAAAATACCCAATAAGTCCTTATTACTCGATGCTCTACTGCTCCCTAGTGCCCAACTGAAAACCTCACACTCACATTCAATCATTTTTACTCGCGATACATTTTCACTTTGGCTATTTACGAATTTCAGTGTAAGGATTCAAATTGCGGATTCAATTTGGTGTTTAAATGTTTATGGCGTGGATTGAACGCACGATGTAGGGCATCAAACTGACTTGCTCCTCTCACCTGCACAGGTATGGAATCTGCCGGTATCCATGAGACAGCCTACAACAGCATCATGAAGTGCGACATTGACATCCGTAAGGACCTGTACGCCAACAATGTGCTGTCCGGTGGTACCACCATGTACCCTGGTATTGCTGACCGTATGCAGAAGGAGATCACCGCTCTGGCCCCCAGCACCATGAAGATCAAGGTGAGAATCAGCGACACCACAACATCAAAGCAATAAAATCTATTTACGGGCCACAGCTACACAACGTGTCAGATCTACACGTTTGTCCGCTGATATAAAGTAGGATGTTATGGTTCAGGCCAGCGTTTGACGCATTTTCTCTCCTCCCTTTCCCAGATCATTGCTCCCCCTGAGCGTAAGTACTCTGTCTGGATCGGAGGCTCCATCCTGGCTTCCCTGTCCACCTTCCAGCAGATGTGGATCAGCAAGCAGGAGTACGACGAGGCAGGCCCCTCCATCGTCCACAGGAAGTGCTTCTAAATCCAACATCACTCCAACCACATCCACTCCTCTGTCTGCATTTGTACTGTGCCGTTTACTGTATATACATGTACTGTTGTAATAAAAATAGTTGCCTGTAACAGTAAGCAAGGGGTTTTCTGGTGTCTGCCTTAGTTTTTTTTAGAAGCTAATTCATTGAATGCCTTGAGTTTTAACGACAAAATAGAATAGCACATTTTCAAAACAAAAAGGTATAACGACAAGATTGTATAAAGTCTGACTAAAATATACTCCATCAAATCCTTGATATAGCCTAAGTCTGACTGGAACACACTGTATACAGTATGTATGGCGGTAGTATGATACTAGCAGTCGGGAACAGCTTGACCTTTCACAAAGCCTTCAATTATGAAACTCCTTGGCCAATTAGCGACGCATCAAACACCTGCTCAACACTGGCTACGCGACACGAGCTGTTGATGAAGCCCGATAAAAAGTGTTGCTCAATCGAACGCCTATGACAATTTGCATGATAACACTTATTACGCTACATCTTGAGTAATATAGAAATATGAAGATTAAGGAACGTAACGTCATTCCCGTTTCTGTATCTCATTACCTTCATGTTGTTTATGGAATCAAATTAAAGACCATTCGGAGAGAAAAAGAAAGAAAAGTTGCATGGGGCGTCAAGGTTTTTGGAGTACCGCTGGAATGTTTACCGCAGTGTTCCATTGCTGAGGATATTATTGTACCACGGCAAGTAGGCTATAATTGACCTTGTTTCATAATGAAATGAATTGCGTTTCACATTTCTACAAAATTGATCAAATTGTCGTCTGTGTTTTTATATCAGCTTTTTGGTGGACGCTTGCACGCACCTATCGGAACATGTCTGCACTGTGGGACTATTCAGGAAATCTGGCTCTGTTCTTCGTCAGAGAGCCCTAAGGGTCACTGTGTTTCATTTTCTTTTATTTATACCACAAGCAAAACTACCAACTTGTAAGCACAGGATCATTGACCGTTTCAAACTGGCTCTCTATTTCAGGCCAGGTTAGATCGTGGCGAGGCCTGTCTATCCACAGCCTTCCCATGTGAGGTAGCCTGCCTCCTGAAACAGTTCTGCCGGGAGCTGCCCAAGCCCTTGTTCCCCTCTGACATCCAAGCAGCCTTGCTCAAAGCTCAGCGACTGCCCTCTGTCTCGGAGAGAACTTCTGCCATTCAGCTGCTGTCCTGCCTCCTACCAAAGAGAAACCTTTCCTTTCTGCGTTACATCCTCAAATTCCTGTCCAAGGTTTCCCAGAGGTGCGTGCTGAAACTATACATAACCTGAAGAACGTTGGCTCTGGGGATTAGCTTAAGGCTCCTGTGGTTTCCACGGGGTTGAAGTCACCTACTGCGCCACATTCCGATGTAACAGACTCCGCCCTTTCTGACATGTTTTCCTCTTCAGATGCAGTGAGAACCAGATGACCCGCAGTAACCTGGCGTTGATCTTTGCTCCATGCCTGATGTCACTGTGTAACACCGCAGAGGAGCTGGGCGGACCCATTCACCTGAAAACAGAGGTGGTGCTGTCTCTAATAGAGAACGCCTACACATTTGGTATGGGCCTCACTCCTCCTTATATGTTACTGTTACTGCATCTAAGGGGGTGGGATGGGTCAGGGGTGAGCATTTGGCATTTGATTGAAGATCATGAGGTTGTAGGTTCAAATGTCTTTCTATATGTCGCTTTGGATAAAAGTGTATGGTAAATAAATACATTTCGTAAAGAAAGTAGTGGGGTGTTGATGATGGTGATGATGGAGGATACATGCCATCTCTGTACGCAGGTGTTATCCCTGAGTTCATATTGAAGAGTGTTCCAGTTCTGTTAGACCTGGAGGAGAAAACCCACTCTGAGAGAAGCACAGTCTTGGAAGGTACTGAAAACCAAACACACAGTCCTCAACATGGCTTAGTTCAGGATCAGGATGACAGGCTGCCCTCTGCCTCAGGTCTGGATGAGAGGCTGCCCTCTGCCTCAGGTCTGGATGAGAGGCTGTCCTCTGCCTCAGGTCTGGATGAGAGGCTGCCCTCTGCCTCAGGTCTGGATGAGAGGCTGCCCTCTGCCTCATGTCTGGATGAGAGGCTGTCCTCTGCCTCAGGTTTGGATGAGAGGCTATCCTCTGCCTCAGGTCTGGATGAGAGGCTGTCCTCTGCCTCAGGTCTGGATGAGAGGCTGTCCTCTGCCTCAGGTCTGGATGAGAGGCTGCCCTCTGCTTCAGGTCTGGATGAGAGGCTGTCCTCTGCCTCAGGTCTGGATGAGAGGCCGACTCCTCGGAGGACGCCATCTCTCAGGAGAAGCCTGGGGATGGAGACCTTCCCCAGTGTTCTCATCTTCAGGTGCAGCACTCCTCACACGGGTAGGAACAAGATGTACAGTTTGGGATGTTTTGGCCTTTTTTTTGAGATGTGATTGCTTTTATAAAAATATCTTCATCTGTAGCTACTAAACCCTGGAGTCATCCAGCTTCTTTGAGCAAATCCCCTTTGAACAGCCACACAGGGAAGAACAAAGAACACGGTTCAAGACAAGGTAAACATTCATCTTCGTGCGTTGTGGTATGGGAGGAGGCAGGTATTAATACCAATTATTGTTTGATTTTCGCTCCGGCAGGACAGAGTCTGAGAACACGGCTGTTTCACCTCTGAACTGACCAGAGTAGAGGGGGATGGTGACTGGCCATCTGTGCTCTCTATGGGACACCATGGAGAAGTCGATCTGCTTTGTAGTGCCATCTTTGCAGCCACAGACCATTGTAATGCTGAACTGTATTTTATTTGGTCTTGCAGATGTTTTATATACATTATATTTATCATCTATATTTTAAGAATATTCCCCTGTATAAGATGTTTACTGCAAGGTGAAAGTTTACAAAATATATCAATAAATATTTAACGTTTTCAAAATCTCAGTCATGTCATTTGAACAGTTTAGCAAATGGTGTAGTCCCACCTTCAAACGTTGCACCGTGTACAGAACGTTCCCCGTAATTTGTACTACAAGCTTCCTTCATAGGCCTACACTTAATTTCCGGCTCTGATCGTCTTGGTCCGTCAACCAATCAGTACGAAGGAGAAGTGAGTGAGTGGGTGTCTGTGCCTTGGCAACCGCTAATGGTCTGTATAACTAGGATCAGCATCCTCTAGCTTCACTAGCTTCCCGCATCCAGAAGACACGGTAGGAAAAATATTAATCTCGGTAAATACAGCACTTATGAAATGTATGTAAAAGCGCTCCAGTAGGTGCATTATTGTACACATTCAATGAGTCGATTGGACTTACGATGGTGACAGTGGCCTGTGTTTGTTTTTGCCTAAACGTGCATGAATGGCGCACCTTTATTTTTTGTTTCCATTGCTCATAATACGTGGCAAATCTTTTGCTATCAGGTGGGATGTTATTATCTACAGGAGCCACTGAATCGTTTGCGCGGAATTTTCGCATCTGTCGTTTATATGCCCCTGAATATTTTGTTGTTATTATTATTATTATGCTATTGTTATTCTAGCGTATACTTAGCATATATCATTAATATAATGCTATAGGCTATAGCAAGGTATATTAAGGAAGTAAATCATTCTACACATATTACGCTCAACTGAAGTATTGTCCTTGTTTGTATGTTTATAGTCGAAATTTGAAATGGGCTCGGCTGTCAGGTTAAATCGGACTACGCTACTGGCGGTTCTAGTATGTATGACGGGATTGACATCGGGGCGCAACACCCGCACGGCGGACCAGGTGTCTGAAGCCGACATCCAACGCCTCCTCCACGGTGTGATGGAGCAACTGGGCATCGCTCGGCCGAGGGTCGAGTACCCCGCTCACCAAGCTACCAACATCGTCGGCCCTCAGAGCATCCAAGGTAAGTATTTTTGATTAGCTGAAAACATGTTCAAATGTCCATGGTTCACGCAAGTTCTTTATTTATATTCCACCAGGTGGCGCTCATGAGGGGCTGCAGCACCTGGGTCCCTACGGAAACATCCCCAATATTGTAGCAGAGCTGACAGGAGACAACATCCCTAAAGACTTCACTGAGGATCAGGGGTACCCTGATCCTCCCAACCCCTGCCCACTGGGAAAGACAGGTGGGCTAGTCACTCATTTTCAAAGCTATTAAAGCTAAATCATAAGAACAACTCAGTGAACCTTGTTGCTGATAAAGATGTGTGTTGTGTCTGGATACAGTTGCAGATGGATGCATGGAGAACTCCCCTGATACGGCAGAGTTCAGCAGAGACTTCCAGAAGCACCAGAACCTGTTTGACCCGGAGCATGACTACCCTGCTCTGGCCAAGTGGGTGAGTAGAAACAAAGAAAGTAGGGAATTCTTAAATTACGACAAAAAATGTTTTAATTTATTGGTATTCCCTTGTTCTTGGTAGGTTGATTAGACAGATCCGAAGGATGTCACAGGTTGTTTTCTGAAAAGGCATTAAAACACTCTGTTAACAGTTAAAGTTAAATGTATTTGCTGTTAAACAATGGAAATTGTTTGTCTGCATTGATATTTTTGTTTTTTCCTTTAGAACAAGGAGCTGTTGTACCAGAAACTGAAGGGTGGCCCAAACAGAAGAAAAAGGGTATAGTGCTTTTTACCTTTTCCTGAGTAGTTTAATATCTACCAACTCTGCAAAAACAGAAATGGCTCAAACTGACATTACTGTATGCTCAGAAATGTCACCAAATGTCGACACCGTTGTTAAGGGTGGTTGAGTGAATAACTGTGTGTTAGTTTTCCCGCATGTTCGATGTTAAATTGAAGATGACAAAGTCTCTCGGATGACTTTAACTTCTGAAAGTGTATTTTTGTCCCTGTGTGTAGAGCACTAACCCATACCTGCTGGGACAGCGGCTGGACAAAGTTGTTGCCAAGAAGTCAGTTCCCCACTTTCCTGAGGAGGAGGAGGAGGGGGAAAACACTGCCATTAAAACAACCCCTAGCAAGACCACAACCTGAAAGCTCCTTTAACGCCCACTCACCTTACCTTACCTTACGTATCGTAATCACCTGTCAAATCTACTGATCAAAGTAGAAAAGTGTATGAAAATGTATGAAGTATTGAGAGTATAATGCTAATTAAAGAAATTGCTTTTTCATCATGGCATAGTATGACCTATATGTTCCAATACAATAATCAGTTGCAGTATTGATGTGGTCAGATGTTTGGTTACATATATTAACAAATTCAGTTTGTATACAGAAGTTATTTACATTGAATTCCAGATATGTCAATCATAACACATGTCTATTTTCTAAAGTCAGACTTGGTGGAAATTATTATAAATTATTGTCATATTATTTCAGTTGTATGTGCACTGAACTGTTACTGCTTTCATGAACTACATTATTAATCAATTATACTGTATGTGTGCTGATTTGAACACTGTAATTTGCTGTCGTTTTCCAATTTGCATACTGCATAAACTTCCACAGTTTCTTTGTTGTTCATTGCAAAGTCAAATAAATAATTTAAGCTGCAGTTTTTCAAGTTTGATAATTATCTTTCAATGGCAAGGGGCGGTTAAGAGGGCGTATACCCTCCAAACCATTTAAACAAGAGACAGCCGAGACGTCTTTCTCATTCATAAACGCATCTTTCAGGAATACTCAACTACAAGGACCGCTTGTGATTATCAACTAGCTGACGTTATCCCTAGGAAAAAGGTGAGCCCTTTCAGATATTGAAACTAAATTAATGTTTTTATTAGTGGATCATCAAATGGGAATATGCGCAAGTTGCGCCAAAAGTCAATGCGTAAATGCATTGTTGTCCCACTTTTATTTGAATGAGTGTCTTATTTAGCTCTCTATTTGTCTCTAAGGATGAAGATATCTTCCATTTTCACCGTGGTTTTCTGGTTGCTTTTATGCCCTCCGAGAGCTCCAGGAGCCGGGGTGTTCCAGGGCGTCTTTCCTCATCCATATAAGTACAACCCCAACGAATCCGAACGATCCCCACAAACGCCAAAGCATGGGTTTGTAGTCCGCGGAACGAACCCGGTGACGACAGCGGACGAGGTGCTCGAGTCCAGCCAAGAAGCCTTGCATGTGACGGAGCGCCGCTATCTTAAACTGGACTGGTGCAAGACGCAGCCGTTAAAGCAGACCATCGACGAAGAAGGATGCCTCAGTCGCACCATCATTAACCGTTTCTGCTACGGACAGTGCAACTCTTTTTACATTCCCCGCCACATCTACAAGGAAGAGGGGGCATTTCAGTCGTGTTCCACCTGTAAGCCTAAAAGCTTCACCACAGTGTCTTACGTTCTCATCTGCCCGGGGCAGACGCCGAGCACGAGAAAGAAACTAGTCAAGCGCGTAAAACAGTGCCACTGTGCATCCATTGATCTGGACTAATTCCACACCGCTTTAAGTTGTGATTTTCATGCGATCACTCAAGTAAGTGGGGAAAATATGTGGAGAATACCAAAACATTCCCACTTCTCAAATACAAATATGAACACAAAAACAACAAAGTATTACTGTCTTCCTGAACTCCTTTAATAGCAGCTATGTAGACAGAAACACAATTTCCAGGGACATACCCTGTTTGGCATTTACTGCAAGCTTTCAAATGGCATTAGCATGCTTAATTGTGGTCTTTGGCCAATTAGCATCCACCATAGTTATGTGGCCATGTACTGTAAAATATAGCCCGATATAATGAGAAATGATTTGGCATCCTCATAGCTCTTTTCAGGGCATGTGTGTGTAGAGATGTATATATAAATCTTCTGCAAGATCATGTGAATGGGATATCCTGTGTTTTTCCACTGTGTGGAATGATAATGGTTGTCCATCACTGCAGGAGACATGAATGTTCTTGAATCCCATTTCACAACCTGCACTGTCACTATATCTTTGTAAATAAAATAGTTGATGAATACAATTTGTTTTGTATATCTTGTCAGACCATCTTTGCCTGTTTCTTTTAATTAAATCAATGAGGGGTGACAGATAAAAACACATTTGGAAATGTGAATATTTTACAGATCTAAAGCTATTCTTAAAATAAAAAGTTAAAAACAAATCATATTAAATTCGGTAGTAAACACATTATATTGACATTAGATCGATAGACATTTAAGATAGTTTAATTCAAGAAAAGTGCTTCATTGTGATGGGCTGAATCCTCCATTCTTCAGTTAATTCATAGAATAATCATATCGTTCATAAGTAATTTGAATATGAGTATTTTGAACGTATTGACAGTACAAAGAGACTCTTCCGACCTTCCTCTGAGATACAAGTCTGTTTCAGCAACTGAACTGAGTAGACATGTTGATATTTGAGCTTCTGGACCATGTGTGTGTGTGTGTATGAGAGTCAACAATCACAAGGGGGTTCATCTATTGTCCCCTGATCCAGAGGCAGGTGAGTTGGAGAGGATCGTCTCTTCGTCTTCTCAGCTGGCACTCAGACTGGCTTCTTTCTGTCGCAGTCTCTCTTTCTGTGAGGGCACAGAGGAAGAAGCTCATTTTACCGAAAGAGAAAAAAAAGGCCATGTGTACATTATTACTATTGACAGATTTAAGTCATCTTTACATCTACACACATCTGCTAGTTGAATCTGTAGTTGCTAGTTATGAACATGGAGGTGGCCTGCTGCAGTGGTCTTCAACCCTGGTCCTCTGGATCACCTGCCCTGCATGTTCTAGTTGTTTCCCCACTCCACTGATTCAAACGAATGGTTTTCAGAGTTTGACAAGGATCCATCAATTCGAACCAGGTGTGTCAGAGAAGTGAAACATCGAGAACATGCAGGGCATTGGGTGAAAGACCACTGGCCCCCTGCTTCTCTGCTCACCAGACTGTTGGGGTTGATCGTCCTGGTTTCCACCTTCTTCTCAGCAGTTATCCTGATCACAGACAGCTGGGCCTCTTTCAGCCTACAGGGGAGGTGAGAGGGAAAGAAAGTTACCTCAACCTTCTAGTCATCTTCTAAGATGAAGGTCACATACTGGAGGGAGAGAGAGGGCCTCAAGGTGACCCTGGTTACATCTACGTCAGGATTTATGCTTGCTCAGGTGGACCAGTGGGCCACCTGTATGATAGCAATGCTTTTTTAGGTGACGCTTATGACAAAGTGTCATCCTGATTGAATGACAAATACCTGCTATCTTTGTTTTCTATATTCACTTAGAGGTATGTGTTACTCTTCAATTAGCTGAAGGTTTACAACTTATAAACCCAGAACCTAAACTGATGGTCACACCCTTCTAGTGGAGAAGGATGACAAATCCTTCCCGACAACTCTCTCCCCTCGCAGATTACCTCTCCTTAGAGATGTTCTTGTTCTCTCTCTTCCACCTGATCTTGAAGTCGGAACAGAATTCGAACCACAGCATGAAGAAGTGACCACTGGCCACCTCTTTCTCTCCTGTCTTGGGCTTCAGGCCGAAGTACAGCACTACATCCTGGAATCTGAGCCAGGGCAGAGAGAGAAGGGTTAACCTTTGACCTCATGGTATCATATCACGCCCCTATGTTGCTCTTCTGAGGTCATTATTTGAGTTGGTATGTTATGAGTTCATGAATAAATGTGTAAAGATTTATTTTTGCAGGACAGTGTATACAAGGTAGTTCTGCTGCATACAATGTTTAGAATAATATGGGATCATTCTTCACACCCCTACAGACTGGAATAGAATACATTTCAATATGATTATAATTGAGTAATGGAGTTCTCATGAAAATAATAATTATTGTCACATCAAACCTTTTCTGAGCAGACATCAACAGAGACTCTGTTTCATCATGTTCTTTTTGTGCTGAAAAAACAAAACAAAAACTAAATACGTACAATAATAGAACATTTCAACTGCAGTCCCACAAACACTATGTCTTTACATCGAAGGGATCATTATCATGAGGAGATCTCTGAGACATCCTTGATCAAGGCCAAGCCCTGAGAATCTTCTAGATGATGACCCTGTCCACTGGAGCCAGACGGCCATTTGCTCCTTAAAAACAGCAATTTCATAGGCAATTAGTAAACAATGGGCCTTTTCTTGTTGCCACTTTCAAATGGGTTTGTGTTTACCGCGAAATAACAGGCACACTACCTTAGTCCTTTTGTGTATCTAATGGTGTATGATTCTGTTTCAGTCTGAGGACTTCTAAGAGCAGAGCAGGGTTCTGAGGGAGAGAGCTAGTCGGATGTTCCTGCCCGTCTGATTGTCTCAGGCAGGAGACCCAGTCATTGCCAAATCTCCCTGATCCCTATCTGGGTGTCTAGCCTAGCCTCTGAACCCAACTATCTTGCCCACAGACATAGATGTCTGCCATCCGTTCCACACACACAGACACAGACACACATGCATAAGCACACACACAGGCACGCGCACAGATTTATACGTGCATAAGCTCACACTGAAAGGGGACAGCCACAGATATTTACTGTGATAACAGGATGTGCATGGCCTTATCTGGCTGGCTAGAAACAATAGAATAATTAAGCCAGGAGTGAGTGAGAAGAAAGGGTGAAGGAGAAGAGGAGAGAGAGAGAGAGAGAGAGAGAGAGGGAAGAGAAGAGGGAGGGATGGATAAACAGAGGTAAACACAGATGCCACCATGATCACTCCCGGTAGACACCTGTCAAAGTATTTTCTCAAATGATTTTCAACCCATTTCATCCCTGTATGTCCCAGGTATTAACTCTGCCGTGAACCAGCGCTGGTGACTCACCAGACAGGAGAAAGGCCTTTATCTTGTCCTTGAAGGGCTGTAGATGATCCGGAGACGAGCTGGAGCAAACCTTCTGAGCAGCTATCTCACACACTAAGACAAGACACACAAGCAACACCTGCATAAGTCATACAAGTCATCTTAAGTCCACTCAGGTCAAGCACAGAAAATGGTGTTCATATAACTCTTCACATTGAAGGTAAAGAGAATATGGGGATGTTCCACTTGCTCCAGAGTCAAAGGTTATCACCGTGGTTTCCTGTAGATAACAGTTGTTTAGATGCACCTAAAATGGCGGCAGCAGAATCTCTCTCCCCCTTGCTCTCCCTCTCTCTCTCTCTCTCTCTCTTTCTGCCTGCCTGCAACTCCAAACTGCTCTGTTTGTCCCCTTTGGTTCACCGTCCAATCAGTGGATCACAGGAGCCAGTCTCCTGATCCAGTCATAATAGAGGCAGCAGAGGGAGTCAGCCCTGCACACTGCGCCTCCACCAACACGCTCCATCAACATCTACCAGATAAGATTACAAAGAATACTGTTTTCATTCAGGATTTGTGTAAACTGTGGAGACAGGTATCTGCATTGTGTGGCGACTCACTGTTTGTTTTGGGTTTTGTTTAGTTTTTTGGCTCTTTTCAAACTGAAGAGGGTCATTCCCTCCCCAGGTAAACAGGGACACAGCCCGGTGTGGTAGACATGGCTGTTTGTATTGTTAAACATACCTATTGCACTGCTGCAGGTTATTCAGGACTATCTAAATGACACTCACTGGTCACACTTATGGTTTGGTTCATTTTGGCAAACACAAGATGTGATGTTTCACTGTAGAGCAAATGGATTACAGACCCTTCCACGAGCAGTTTAATTCATGTGTATTTATACACACAACCACCCTTGTAATATAACTCCCCAAAGAAGTTTATGTTTCCCTGCATCATGCATCCTCATCATCATCTTGCAAAAACCACACAAGAGCAAAGAGCACACACACACACACGCACACACCAAACACACACACACACACCGAAGGACATACAAAGACGCGTAAACAAACAAATACAATACACCAAACGCACAAATGAACCACCCCCTTCTCCCCCGTAAACAAAAAAAAAGATTAAAAAACAAAAGCACGGTTCATGCCAGGCATGCGGGAGGATCAAACAAGTCGAACAAAAGGAACTCTTGATGTCAGCCCCTGATCGCTACGGTGGTTGGGCATCCGTGTGATAAGACGAGGCGGTGTTGAGAGCCAGAGAAAAGCATCTGTGACACACATCTGAGGGCCACACTGAAGCACAGCCCACAGACCCAGCCAGGGCAGAGAGTCCTGGGTCGCTGCAGAGACCCGAGCAGAGATAAGACGGGTCCGTCGGCCGATAAGGAGTCCCCCAGATGACACAGGAGAGGGGCGGAGAACGTCGCCCCCTGATGGAGACACACAGGAGGCTCCATGAGGACAGATCTGATGGGCAGGATTAGGCTGTGTCTGACAGGCGCCAGAACAATCCCAGAGGTCTCTCTGTCAAACACACACGTTCACTCACACACACACGCATTCGCAGAACTTACACAGAAACACGGATACAAGCACATGCACACTCACACACTCTCACACCTACCCACCCACCCACCCACGCCCCCACTCACCCACTCACTCACTCACTCACTCACATAAACACACACATAAAAACAGACACTCCATGCCCCAGTGTTCACAACATGGTCAAATAATGTTGTTCGAATTTCATTAGATACTTTAAATTTGGCCCTATTCTTCCACGGTCACGACAAGACACACTGTCCTATTGAACTCACGCGTTGAGAAAGGAAAGAGAGCCACACATTGTCCCAGAGTGACCAAAGACTGCTCTAACTGGTTGGCAATGACAGTGAATGGCGTCATGTGGGTGCAGGGGGAGAGGATAGGAGGAGAGGGAAGCTTTTGTTCTGAGATTCTGTGGTTTGACTGCTCAGATCTGGCCCTTAAATTAACTACAAGCAGAGCTTTCTCAAAGGCTGGAGCCTATGACGGGAACTTCGGACGTGTTACTTGTGATGGGGCTGAGGAAAATGATGCCAGACCCAGCTGAGGTTTTGTCTGTGGGGGTTTTCTTAAGAGAAGCAGTGATAGAGTTACACCATCTGCTCAACGTTTTCAAACACACAACAGAACAACCACAAAGTAACCGGACTCCGGTCACCCAGTCGCATGCACACCGAAACATGCCGTCATTATTCAAAGTGGGTATCACGTTATGATTCTGAGGCATTTGTGGGTTGCATGTGTGCCCGACCAGAACCTGGTTGACAGGATTGTGGAACATACCAGATGCCTAAAAAAGAAATTGCAAGTTAAAAAGGGAGTGCCGCATCGGACTCTTTAAGATAAGGCTGTCGTTGCTATGACGACTCTGGGTGAGACCTCCTACCTGTCAGGTCCCGTTTGAGCTGGCGAAGGTCCTTTGTGAGGTCATCAAACTTGACCTGCGTGGCCAGGAACACTTCCTGGGGCTCGGGCAGAGGGAGGACACTCCTGTCTGTCCCCGCATGCTGGCGGGAACACAACAACAACAATCAACACAACAACAACAATCAACAGTCAAAAATCAACAGCCAGCAATTGACAAAACCTTACATCATGGAGAGTTTTGTCCCCACATAGAGATCAACGCAAAACACTGTGTTTATTTAGCTTAATAATGTTTAAATAATGTATTACTTGTGTTTTATAAATTGTTAAACTTACTCTGACCTCATTCTTTACAAGTGCTTTATGTTGAGCAGTTATTATGGTGTTACCGACAGTAAACACAGGCAACCACATTAAGATCTCCGAGACAATACTTATGTGTTTCACATTACCTCGTCCAGATTGCGGAGATAGTAGGAAACCACATAGTCCACCAGACTGATACGATTGTCCTTGGATAGACAGAAGGAAATGAGCATTGCACTATTCTGCTGTATTCTATTCCTCTCTGTTCAGTTCTGTTCTCTTCTATTCTATGACTGTATATTCCACTGTATTCTACTCTACTGTACTCTACTTTATTCTCTTCTCACCCTGCTCTTGATGTCCTTGAGCTTGGGCAGGATGTCCAGGTTGAAGCCGTCCGCCTGGCCCCTGGTTCGATTCCCCCCATTCATATGGTTCCCCAGGGCCAGAACCAGCCCCATCACGTCCCTCACACTGCGCTGCTCCTGCAGGACCTACACACGCGCGAGGGTGGGGGAAGGGCAGTCTCATTAGATCAGTAATTCATTTCGTTGACGCTTTTACCCAAAGCGATGTACACACAGTGCATGTAAAAGTACTGCAGTAAAACAAGGATCAGAGGTGCTTCATTCTAACAGTGTTTCGGTGGCACGGAACGATTATGGAACATTTAAGGTCTGTCAGGTGTCTGTTTTACATGTCAAATTTAGGCTTAGGGAACTACTAAGGTCAATTCTTCACCTAGTTTTATATACATATATTTTATGTGGGAGCAGACTTGCCCAGCAAATGTATTTCTCATTCACAATTCTGAATCTGTAGGTTTTATTTAGTTAAACATCCAACCACTTAGTCCATACTCTGAGTTCCACACTGGGAGCTCCTAAGTAGGCTCATGCTTCACATCCCAGACTGAGAGCTCCTACCTGGCAGATGCGTGAGACAGTCTCCACCTTGCGCTGGACGGAGGCGATGCTGTCCATGAAGACAGACTGGAAGATGACGCAGTGAGCTCTGCCTGCAAAGTCTGGGATCTGAGACAGCTCATACAAGAACCTGAGATGCACACACACACACACACACACACACAGAAACATACATATCAAAAATAAACACACCAGTTCAAACACCCCCTCACACACAGAAACCAACACGCACAGTATGGTTGATGATGCTTGTTTTACTAGCCTTGTTAAAGGTGGAATAAGAACAGACTCACTGCTCAGGTTTGTCCAGCAGCTTGACATGGTCCTGGTCTGATGAGTCGTAGTGTTTCCTGATCCTCTCCAGTTCATCTGGCTGAGCTCTCTGAGGGGACGACGGGAGAGGGAACATTCAGCCAGCACAGCAGGGCTGCATTGCAGTCATTTAAATAAATAAATACAAATAAACTAGACCATATATAACAGATACTTAAAAGATAGCTCACTTACATTTTCATATAAAGCTTCTATTGTCTCCAAGTCCACCACAGAGTTGTCTACAGTGAGAACAGCTGTAGAAATAAATGCATAAATGGTATTATTTTGAATATATAAATGCGTGCGTCCGTGAGGTTGCGTACTTGTGTGTCTGTTTGTGTGTAACTGTGTGAGTGTGTGTGTGTGTGTTCGGGGGTCAGATGGTTGAGCGGTTAGAGAGTCAGGTTATTAATCAGAAGGTTGCCGGTTCGATTCCTGGCCGTGCATAATGACATTGTGTCCTTGGGAAAGGCACTTCACCCTACTTGCCTCGGCAGGAATGTCCCTGTACTTACTGTAAGTCGCTCTGGATAAGAGTGTATGCTAAATGTAAATGTGTGTGAGTGTGGACCCAGTCCAGGTCTTCCTCACCCTGCTGGATGTCCTTCATGTCCAGGTGCAGGCAAGAGATGAGGATCCCCACGGCCGTGGAGCGTTTCCCATCCAGCAGCTTCACAATCTGACACAGACACAAAGGGCAGCGCCGTTACCATGACAGCACCCTCGCCACAGTCCATTAGAGCACACAGTCTATTGGCGCCTATTGTTACCTACATAAAGCAGAGTGCAGTGAAGGTTAAAACATGCAGTATTTCAGTCCATTACTGATGCTTCCTAATGGTGGCTGATACAATGCAGTGTTTTACACACTGTCTGTACAATGTTTCATGGTCAACATATTTGGCTTCAGTTGACCCCAAGATTTCAGCACCACCTGGTGGACAAAACACGCACTTGCCACATGAGCAGGCTTACCTTCCTGGCTTTGGGTTTCTTCTCATAAGCGTCAGACAGAGGCTTTCTCTTGTTCTGCACTGCACTCTTGGAGAACAGGTCTTCAAATTCACTGGTGTTGATTAAATCTGGCTCAACTAGAGAGTTCCACAGTGTTGCGTTACTGAGGAGAAAGGAAGAAAAATTGACAAAGATTTTGTGAAAAAGAGAAAGAGAGGGAAAGAAAGAAAGACATATAGGCAGAAAGTATTTTATTGTTTGTATGTATAATGTACTTCTAAGCACCACTCCAGGAGTAGGTTATAGGGACAGGTGAGGTCCCAGCAGTGTTGGGAAAGTTCACTTTCTACATGAACTAGTTCAGTTCATAGTTCACACATTTTAAAATGAACTAGTTCAGTTCATAGTTCATAATTACAAATTTAGAACTAAGTTCACGGCTCCAAAAAATACACTAGTTCAGTTCTTTTTTTCAATATGTTGCGAGCTATAATTTTACTAAATGATTACCACAGCCCATATAGAACCACAGACGGTGCGTCGGTGACACTGGTGGCTGCCATTGCCAGATTGAAATCTCTATCTGTCTGCAATACCGCTCTCGGCCTCTACGCAACTTTGGCACTCTAACACTTGCCAGGCATAGAAGAAAGCACACGCAGCGATTGAATGGTTGGGCAACCCTGGATACAAGACTGTGAACTGTGTTTTTCACCTGGAAGTTTCTAGAAATCTGGCACCTTATTGAACGAAATTAAAAAGAGTGAACAGACACCAGAATGAACGCGTTCACAGTATTGTTCATCAGGCAGTAATACAGTACGTTCAGTTCACCAAAATTATGAACGAGTTCATGAACTTTCGTTCAATGAACGCGTTCAGGCACAACACTGGGTCCCAGACCCTACCTGCTGGTGTGTATCTGGACCCTGGTCCAATAGAGGGGCTTCATGGGACAGGCCGGCTCCACAGCCGCCTTCCTGAGGGGCTTCTCCACCATCAGACCCCCCAGAGGAGGGAGAGGGGGTGGGGGGCCACACCCAGGCAGCGGAGGTGGGGGTGGAGGGCAACCTGGCACCTGCATCAAGCTTGGGGGAAGAGGTGGGGGAGGAGGTGGTGGAGGAGGAGGGGGAGGAGGGGGAGAATCATTTCCTGAAGCCTGAAGTCCTCCAGCTGCAGTAAACTCTAATGCCGCAAGGGGAGGAGGAAGAGGAGGAGGAGGAGGGAGGGAGGAGGAGGGAGGGAGGTGGGAGGTAGAGAGGTCCCTCTCCCGTCCATCCTTGCTCTGTCCTGCTAGACTGATGCTGATGGAGGCCAGGTCCAGCCTCCCGGGCACATGCTGGAGGGGCTGAAGGCTTCCCTCCACTCTCCCTCCACCCTCCTCATCCTCGAGGGCTCTGACGAAGGTCTCCCGGTCCGTCTGGACGCAGACGTTCCGGAAGGACCGGGGCGTGAGGTCGTCTCCCGTGTCGACAGCCACATCACGGAGGTCCCCACGCTGGTGGCTCCGCCCCAGGTTCAGCTCAGCCTGCATCTGGCCCAGCGCGTGCCGCAAGTGGTACACGGACTCCTCGTTCTGCTCCCTCAACGAGGAGAGCTGCCGCCCAAAGTTCTCCTGTAGAGATTTACAGATTCAGGCCCACAGTCAGGCACATAGACTTCTGTTTACTTTTGATGTAATGATTGTCACAAAAATCCCCTTTGGTGATTGGGTTATCGCAGTATACCACTCCTGGGATCATATTAGTAATTAGTAGTGTTTTTGCAGCATCACTGACCTCTAACTTCTCCACCTCTTCTTTGCATTCTCTTTTCAGCTGAAGAAGCGCTGCTTGGTGTTCTGCAGACATGGGCATTTCCTCAGCAATATTGCACATCATGTGATAAAATACATATACACATTAATTCTATGAAGGAATACTTAATTACCCCACACGGTGGCAGTAAGCTGCTAGTGAACAGTTTGTAGTTCCCAACTTTTTTTCAAAACCTTTTCCAAACTTTTTTTTTTTCAAACCTTTCAATTTTCGTTGTTGAAAACTGTGTGATAAGCGCAAATTAAGAGAACGGATGTGTTGGTGGTGGTGGTGGTGGTGGTGGGGGGGGGCATTATATTTGAGCTATGCAAGTGGGCCACAAAGTGGAAACTGTTGGGAATGGCTGCTCTACCCTACTAAATTTTAGTATACTCTACTCTTGAAAGGCTGGTAGAATCAGCCAACGGGACAGTTGTTACTTGGGCACCAGTCCCATATATACCCCATGAACACTGAGAAATAAGTTCAGTATAAACATCTGCTGTCATAACCAGTAAACCACACAGCTCCAGTCATGTTCTCTCCAGGCACGGCTGGGACAAACCTACCCTGCAAACATTTAGGGTGGAGGAGTGTTTACCTTTGCTAAGGAGCAATCTGCTGTCGAGTACACATCTATCCCAAGCATCACTGAACAAACATTGATTCTCTAAGATACTCTGTAATCAGGACTCATCATGCTACAAACATACTTAATGTGGCTGATTCACAAATAAGTTCTCTGTCGTAAATCACTCTAAATGACCATAGCGCAGATAACCATATCTTAACTAATTTTAGGTAAATATAAATTATTAACATACATTCATTTATCCATGTACAGTGGCAGATTTTAACCTTTTTTTTCTGCAGTCAAATGCTCTAATCATTGAGCTCTACCTATCTGGTACAGGCCTGTGAACTTGTGTGACCTGGAACTGAGTTCTTACCTGCTTCCGTGTACTTCAGACCCAGCTTCTCCTCTCTGGGCGGGGGCCAGACAGCCTGCAGACGGCCGGGGGTGCGGTCCTCTCCCTCCCCGGGACAGGAGCCCTCCGGCTGGGGGACGGGGGCAGGGATCGAGGGGGGAGAGAGACATAACAACATGAATACGATTTAAAGAATAGAAAGTGTTACTACAACTGTGTAGTCGGGGCACTGCGTCCTAGTTTAAAACTGGAAAGATATTGATTTATGTTGATGTTTTATTTTGGATGGAAGTTGAGATGAACCACAGACAGGAGAACAGAGCATCTGGGAAATATAGGACATACTTTTGATTCAGTGAGGACTTTCTTCTCAGGTGTCTTGGAGGAGGCTCTCTCAAAGATGGCTTTCAGCGCCTCTTTGTCACTCCTAATCTTCCTTCTCAGAGCTTCCAGATCTGCCTCCCTCTTCAGAGGCCTGGGAGTGAAAAAGGCCTTGAAGGCACCAAAGGCTGCCTCCGCGCCCGAGGCAGCAGGCTTTGATTCCTTGGAGGGTTTTGGAGGGTTGGCCACAGCTGGGAGAGTGAGCTCTGCCGTGTCCTGCTCGCTCTTCTCCTCACCTGCCTCCCTCTCGCCTCTGTCTTCTTCATTCTCCTTCTCCTCAATGTCTTTTTCTTCTTCTTCTTCTTCTTTCTCTTCTTTCTTCTTCTCTCCTTTCTTCTCCTCTGTGGCCTCACTGACGGCCTCAGCTCCCTGCGAGGGGTCCGCCTGCCTCGCCTCCTGCCTCGTTTCCTGCCTTGTCTCCTGCCCCTTCTCCTGCATCGTCTCCTGTCCCATCCTGTCTCCTTTGTCATGATCCAGATTGAGGAACTGGGACAGCTGGTTCAGAAAACTGCCTCTCCTCTCAGTCGGGACCCCAGAAGCCCCTTTCCCCGGTCTGATCTGGGCCACCGTATCATGCTCCACCCCTGTAACCCCCTTCCTCAGCACCCTCAGGCCCGAAAAGAGGGCAGGTAGCTGGATAGACTTGTCTGTGGGGGAGCCTGGAGAGAAGGTGGTTCTGATGGTGGAGGAGTCAGATGAGGCTGGAGATGGAGGTCCATTCTGGGGGCTGAACGACCGGGATGTGGCCTCAGCGGGAGAGTCCAGGTGGTTAGTGGAGTTTGTTATCGTAAGTTCCTCTATAGCAGGGGATGTTGGTGCTTCCATAGCGCGTGTCTCTAGGGTGATTTGAATCTGTGACCTCATGATGTGTCTATGTGTATCCGCCTCATTAAGTGCCTTGGAAGTGTTTTCTGGGGATGAAACGGTAGCAGTTTGTGATATACTCTTTTTGTTTTCTTTAAATTGAGTCTCTTCAGCTTCTTCTGTCACAGGTTCATCTGGCAGGACATCCTCGTCCTGTGTGGTGTTGGATCTGCTTCCTGTCTTTCCCTGTCCTGTGAACTCCTGTGAACTCTTGTGAACTATTGGTGGTGTGTTCAGCTCTTCTGAGACAAGTTCAGCCTTGGTAAGAATTATAAGCAGTGTTTTGGCGTCGGGCAATCCAATAGCACCAAATTTACCAGCAGTCTCTATGGGTGAGACAGTGACCACATCCCCAATGCAAGCTTCTGGGGCCAGCTCCTGGCTAAGGGCATGTTTCTGTCTACTGTAGCAAGTGTCCTTGTTGTGGAGATCATTGTGTTGGTTGTTGATGTCTAAAGGTTCTTCCTGTCTGTGAACAAACGTCATTACTTTTTCCTCAGAGACCAAAGTTTGTTGTTGGTTTCGATTGGTTGTCGTGTGATCCACAGTGTTTACCTCAGAAGAATTATTCTTATAACAAGCTGTTGGTGAGTTTGAGTGTATGGTGTAGCCGTCTGAAAGCAAATGTGTATCAATGGACTCATCCTCCACATCCTCTTCTGATGTCACACTATGTCTGTGGCCTGTGGCCATGTCTTCTGGGTCAGTGCCTGTAGGATCACCACATTCTTGCAAGTTGGTCATCCTCACTTCGACGCTCTCTTTTGACTGGCTGGCACGATTGCCTTTTGAATCCTCCTCTTCCTTTTTCATGTCATTTCCTGCCTTTACTTCAGTCACCCAGACGATCTCCCCGTGTACATCGTCACGAGAAGAGCTTGAAGTTCCCAGCAGGGTCCCATTAGCATGACCAAAATCCATGTCACCCTCACAAGTGTCCATTTCCTGTTTCTCACGTGACCCTGTAACATTAGTTTCTCCATTCTCCTTTGTCAAACCCCAGGAAATCTCTCTTTTCAGATGGCCATTTACTTCCTTGTCCAAACCAGGCGCATCGTTCTCAGAATCAAAGTCTTCTCCTGAGAGGGTCCGATAAAGCTTCAGCACGGCCGTCTCCTGGTCCCGCTGTTCCGAGTGGTCCGGGTCGGGGCGAGTAAAGATGGAGGAGAACTTGTTCAGGATGGACTTACCGTTATCTCTGTTCATGTTCAAATCTAATTTGTATGGCTCTTTTTACAAGCAATGTCATTGAGGGCTTCACATGTGCCTATAGAACTGCACCTAAACCAACCTATACACTCAAGGAGAAATCTCGTCCTGAGATGGTCTGTGACACAGACAGGTGCAGACCACAGGCTGAACATAGGCATGCATCAGGAGTAAACGTTTTTCAAGTGTACCTTCACATCATCCAGTAAATGCACCATACATGTCTCGGTTTACGTTCAAAAATGCAAAAACAAGAAATCCCTTTAATGCCTGTTTACAAATTCCAGTGCTATGCAAGACTTGGATAATCCAATAGAGTTTGTCCACAATACAGCCCCAGAAAAAGGTTCAGCTCACCACTTCTGGAAACCCAACATGTTTCTGCGCCAATTTCTGAAAACTCCCGCGCACTAACTCGAGGATGCAGTCCGTAAACAACTCTGTCTGTGATCCCACTATCTACCAAAGCATCTTGGTAGACATCCCACAGTTTAGCTTCAGGGGAAAAAAGCAGTCCCTTCTGTTTTCACCAATCAGTCTTTTCCCTGCTCCACCTCAGACAGTCTGTGTACAGTAGCAGCCACTCAGCGTATCAGACCCCTCCCTACATCCGTGAGGAGCTGGAGACTGCTGGCATCCTGGACCACGAGGCGCCACACCCAGACCAATGGGAGGGTAAACAATTGGTGCCAGTTCAGAGGGAGTTGCCTGGCTGATGTAAGGTGACTAATCAGCTGAATTGCAGTTCTCTTTTGTCCCTCCTCTGGTGGACTGACCAACACAGAACTCATTTTCTGTTTAAACCGTGTCTTATCCCACCTTCACTGCTCCTTACCTCAGTGAACTTACAGGTTTATGGTTCACAAATCCATGGAAACATGGATTGTTTAAGATCTGTATAGGGGAGGGGGAAGGTGTAGGAGGGACAAAGCTCTCCTACTGTGGAGGAGAGACAAAACTTGAACTATAATTCTACTCACACTTCCTATAATGAGGGGAAAAATGTGGCTTCAATGCAAAGCTCAGTTTATACAATAGGATAAAAGCAGATAATCCTGTGAAATAGCATTAAGATTGAATTATAGGGCAACAAATGCTAATGAGAGTCTCCATCTTATTCGTTGGAACTATACTACGAGAAGGGGATAGTGCACACAGTAGTATTAGATGTATTGAAAACACCATTATTACATAATTAGGGCAGTTGCGCTGTGATGAGATGGACATAAAGGGCAGTCAGTGTTGTGTGTCACTGTGACTAACTCTCTGTATCTTTAAAACTCTGCCCAGCGTAGATGTGAATCAAATCAATTCAAAAGTTATTACTGTATTATTATTTTACCCTACCGCCCCTTTAACAAGCTATATCACAGAGGGTGAGGATTAAATGGCTATTAAAAGTCTAATAGACAACTGTGTCACAAATCTACTAGACAGGTGTGTTACAAGCCAACTAGACAGGTGTGTTATAATTCTAATAGGCAGGTCTTCAATCAGGTAACCTGTCAACAGGGGAGAAAGCCGACAGCGAGCATGTGTATATCCACTCAAGCATTTCAGCATGCACTCATACACACACACAATGCACACCAGTGTACATTTACTAAGGCCAAGGGGCTCACAAAGCAGTCCTCTGTGAGTGTGTTTCACATAGAGAGTTAGAACAATCCCCTGCTAACGCAGTAGTGGGACCAAATCAACGAGGTTCCGTACAGCTCGCTAAATACAGGCTGTGCATTCGTCAGACCTGGACTGGGCTACTAAGTAAAGAGCTGACCTTTGAGACTCACACTCAGCATTCAAACTAAGGAACACAATGCATGCCAAGATAATAATACTAAATATGATTATGTATTTATTTAGCAGACACTTTTATCCAAAACAACATACAGGAGGGAAGGGGGGAATTGAATCTCCCCTTGATCTGCAGTCAAAATGCTCTACCACTGAGCAATCCCACTCCCCAACAGGTAAAGACATTGAAACGAGCAGCCGACTGCGTTGCGGTTTTAGCGTCAGGGGAACTCACAGCTGGCGAGAAGGACGAGTCGCTGGTGATGTCATCTTCCTGCGGCGTGATGTGTAGGAATAGGGCGTGTGTGGGGCGCGAGGGCCGTGACAGGGACCTGCAGACGGACAGAGACTCCTCCACCTCACGCAGCCAGACCTCCTCCTGTCTCCGGAGGGCCTCATCTGTGGACACACACACACATGCGTGGATGCACACGCACACCCAAACATGTGGAAGATTAAATAAGAAAACATTGACTTTGCTGTCTCCGAAGGATGTTTGTGTTGGACACATGCAATGTCTGCTGTTCAAAAAAGAACACAATGCATACATACGGTACTGTACATACACAGGCTGTAACACACACATACACACGCACAATGCTTATAGTACATGCACAGGCTGTCATTCACCAGCCAATTGCACACTGCCTATCGGACAACACACCTGTATTCATAATGGTGTACATGATTAGTGGGGCAAGAGTAAAGCAGCCTCATCAACATAAACATCCATTTAAGGCTTTCATGGACAGGAGGACAAACACACACACACACGAGTACACACACACACACACACACACACACTACTTCAACTGTAATATAGCACCACCCAGGGGACATGTAGAGGGCATTCTCAGAAAACAAAATCATTCAGAGTAATAATAACTTTCCAAAAGTATCCGTCAAATTGGAACTGGAATCACATGCTTTTAAAGTTCCACCCTCATGTGGCTTATCAGGTCAAAGCCACTGATTTATTCCACCACAGTATCAAGATACACAGATCAACATCTATTAAAAAAATTAGTAATTTGCAGTTGATGTTGTGCTTATACACTTGTATCTCAAGCTTTATTTACACTTGCTTGTCTGGGGGATGTTCACATATTATCATTTGATACCGTAACTAAACTGGATCCAATTGGCTTTGCGTGTTGTCAGGAGTTAGTGTGATTATTTCTGACTGTGGGATTAAGGGGAGTGCGTGTGTGTGAGAGAGAGAGCGACAAAGAGAGGGGAGGGGGAGACAGAAGAAGAGATGAAGTGCCAGGTGCCAGGTGGTAGGCTAACTAATGAGGATGTCAAGAAGAGGAGATACCTGGCAGCTAGGGACACGAGGTGACAGCTGAAGATTCACTGCCAACTGTGTTGATTGGTTGAGCCACAGAGAGCCTTGTGATACTGACCTAGAAGCCTGGACCAATGAGATAAGAAGGGTAAATATAGCTGAAGCCATGTCCATTACTCTAATGGATTAAGTCGTGACATTTGCATGTGTGCGACTTTATAGCGCCGCCTATTGTGATAAGAACACAGCAATGGGTGATATGACGCGCGCTGCCCGTGTGCCATGCCTGAACTAGCTTTGCTCAGTAAATTACAGGTGGATAAAAGCATTATTGCTGGTGGAAAGTATTGGGTGTTGGTCCCTGCTGTGATTGTACCAGAGATGTTACGTCAGATAGCAGGAGTCACTGACAGATCAGAGTTTTCCAGCTTGTGGAATTTTTGTTGTTGTTGTCCAACTGTCCTCAATTCAACCCCATTCAATAACGACACCAGATTTCAATGTTGCCTTCTCTCTACCGTGCACGTACACACATGCACACAATCACACAAGCACACAGACACAGCGGGGACACACAGAAACACACACTCGCACAGAAACATACACACATCAGCTAACGACACAGAAACAGAAATACACACACAGAACCACGAGACACACACACACAGTTTTGTACAGGTACAGCAATCTTAGACATGAAGATTACACCAACCAAGACTAAGCTATGCTCCTGTCCATTAAGAATTTCTCTGTCTCTGTCTCTGTCTCTCTCTCTCTCTCTCTCTCTCTCTCTCTCTCTCTCTCTCTCTCTCTCTCTCTCTCTCTCTCTCACACACATGAATTAATCCTGTTCATTGGAGATGAAGTGTTTCCGGCTCAAGTCAGAGCACATCTCACATCCCTCTGTGGCCCCACGCTTCCCAGGGAGTCTGGTCAGGTGCCCGGCCCATCCTCTAAGCCTGAATACACACACGCACTAATACACACACACACACACATAGTAATACACACACATAAACACATACGCACGCACCCTCAAAGACAAACACATGCACACACGCTCACCCACACACACATAACACACCCCTGACAGTTTTTCTCACACACACAGCATTCACACAATAATACACACTGAACTCCTCATCCCACCGCTTTTGATTCACTTTGGTCAGCCAGCATGGGGCCCTCATTCCCAGACACATCCTCTTATCCAGATTCCAGGCAATGTTTGAGTCAGGTGTGCCAGCTGCGTGTGTGTAGTGTGTGTGTGTGTGTGTGTGTGTGTCTCAAGGATTCACATGACACCCAGGGGAATGCAGGGGTGGATGAGGCAAAAACACACTGACCGGGATTTTACAGAAGGGAGATATTATCAGTGACTAAACCTGCCAGTCAGAGCTCAGCCTGTAAGTCCATCACAGGACTGCTTTACCCCCCTCATCAGCCCCCCAGAGCCGCAGCACACAGCCTTTGATCCACCACCCCCTGGTGCATCAGAAACCCACGTGGATCACACACTCTCCACTTGGGTAAGCTTCACAAATAACAGTTACATAAGGCATTCTGTTTGACCTAATCCATTCCGCACACATCTTCAATCTCACACCCCAGTACCCTCATCTCTCGTTTTATAACTTAATGTTTGACTTCATAACCGTTTTATCACCTACCTGAACTAAACGCTGGATCCACGCTGGGGGTTGTCCAGTTCGGACTAGAATGGGTCTGGTCCTGGTTCTGGTCCTGGTCCTGGCTTCGATATTGGTTCTGCTCGCTCAGTCTTTGGTCCAGCCATGCCACTCTCTTCCTAGACTTCCCCTTGTCGCTTACAGCTCCCTTGGTGGCCACAGTCTTGCCTCCAACACCCCTATCACTACCTTGAGAGTCTATAACAACACGCGTGGTCTTCCTCTCTTTGTATCCCCCCTCCTCTTCCTCACCCTCCTCTTCCTCTGACGGCTGGGCTAGAGGCCCAAGCAAGAAGTGTAGGGCTGGACGAGGGTCAATTGGATGAGGGTACAGAATAGGTGACATGCTGTGGAAGCTACTGGGGGTGAGGGGAGATGTGTCCACCAGGGTGGTGAGGGGAGGTGGTGAGGATGCTTCCCACTCTGTGAAAGGGTCAAATATGGTCATGTCGCTGTGAGGTTCTGAGGTGTTTGGTGACTGAGTAAGGGACTTCCACGATGGTGATTCAGGGGTGCCGGGGTCAGAGCTGAAGGGCCATTCTGTCTCCCTACCCTCTCTGAGGCCTCCACCATGTCTCATAGTCTCCCAGTCTTCATCTTCACCCAGGCCCTCCATCCAGAATGCTCGTGTTAGGCTCTGGCTAAGGGCCTCACCCAGGTACAGGTGCTCCTCAACACGGAAAGTGTTCTTCTGAGTGGGGTTACAGCCCTCCAGTTGGACCTGGGGCTGAGGCTGTGACACCATTAGAACCTGGTCGAGTTGAAGCTGGGGCTGAGGGTAAGGCTGAGTCAGATGTTGGGGTTGAGGCTCAGACACTGTTTCTTCACACGCACATCCATCTGGTAAGGAGGCAAACAGCTGGCCCTCCCTCCAGTCATCCCCCTCTCTTCTCTCTCTGATCCAGTCTCCGCTGGTGAAGCTGACACTGCGTATGATCCCCTCCACTTCCTCAATCTTCCCCTTCACCCTCCAGGCTGCGTCTCTCCTCTCCATTTCCACACACCGGCGCTGGGCTGCCTTTTCCCTCTCCTTCATCTCCACCCTCTCCAACCTCCACTCCTTGCCTGGCGTGTGTCGCTCTTGGCGCGGGCTCAGGGCCTGAGCCATGCCCCCCTCTGGAGAATGTCTGGTGCTGTCCAGGGGCTCCCTGTCACTTTGAGGGCTGGAAGGGGACGCGCAAGCATTGTACATTTCATTCTCATACTCCGACAGATCTGCGTCTGAGTCAAAGTGAAAAGACTCGTCTTTCAAAGACAGGACGTCCCTGGGAGAAAGGGAATGGATCTCAGAGTGTGGAACCCTGCTGGAGGAAACCGGGGATGTAGCGGAACCGGAACACGCCATCTTCTCTCCCAGAGCCGAGGACAGAACCCCAGGGAGGTTGTCCCTCTCGGCTCCCATCACAGCTGCTCTCATGACCGAGGCCCTTCCGGCTGTGGAGAAGCTCTGAACCTGGGAGGGAGGACTCTGCTCTGTCGGGTCCCAGTCCAACTGCTCCTCCGCCGGGGAATTTCTCATCATCCACAGCCTCTTCAGCCGGCGGCATCTGGACATCCCCCGAGAACTCCTGGAGGACTGAGCCAGAGTGTGCTCCAGCTTGCTGGTGCATCTCGGCCCCTCTGTGCTCCTCCTCCTCTTGGCCGTCTGGGGATGTGGTGACCCCGGAGAACCCTCCTGGGTGTCGAGGGAACTGTGGTGCTTCGTCTTGCCTCCCTGGTTCCCCATGGCCAACATGGACTTACACTGAGACCAGAGAGGCAGCGGGTCCGTCAGCCAAAAGAGATCTGAAGAACTACTGGGTTTGAGTGTCTCCTTAAAAATCTTGGAATCCCGCTTGTCTGCTTGACTCCTCCTCTTCGCCTCTGTAGGCTCCTCCCACAGACAGCTGTGGGCTGCTATTGGCTGTTTTTTGAAGAAGGTGGAGGTTTGTTGGCCAGCAGGGGCCCTGTGTTTGGGAAGGTACTGGCTCCTGGAAACCTTCTCCTCAATAGGACTGTATAGAAGGTGGGTGGAAGGAGTGCCTTCCATGTCAACCTCTTCTGTGCCTGGGTAGGTTGGGCAGTGGAAAGGAGTCTGAGAAAGTTATCTAGTAGATCACTCGATGATTACTTTGTAATCCCGTGGTGTTTCTTTACCTTAATATAAGAAAAATACAGTTTTATGTGAATATCCTACTGTCATTTTACATGGAGGTTGGTCACAAATACGTGTGTAAGGGCTGCATACGTTATTAGCGATTACAGGTAGGTTAATGATGAATGCAACGTGTTAAGTGCAGAAACATCACTGTCAGGAAAACGTAAACATATTTCATATTTTATGATATCATGATAGAGGGCGTGGAAATAAAGATAGGAATAACTAGGAATTGCACTTTGTAAAGGGGAGTGAAATATTTTTTCCTGCCTATAACATTTTCCAAGGTTTGTAGACTTGCATGCGTCACGCTGAGCATTCATTACAAAGAGGGATTCCGTAGCCTTATTGCTCCGGTAAATAGCAGAAAAATCATTTGACCACAAATGCCAGACGTCCAATTTCCCGGTCATAAAGTTGCTTAAACGATGCATAAACAAAAAGCATAGGATACTGTACGCAACAACATTGCAACTAGCCTACATCCTCGACTCTCTGACCATCGAAATACTGTACAAGTACGCACTTCTGATTATTGATCTTTATACTTCAGCCAACTTTCTGCACTATTTCTTTTTGAGACGCTTTTGATAAGCGTCTGCTAAATGAATGAAATGTAAATATGTAGTTTACCTGACACAACAAAGTGACAATTCAACCACTTGTGAGTGATAAAATTAGATTTTCTTCATAGCCTCCAACCCTCTATTAACTCTGAGTTAATACTCACAGTTTTCTTTCGCATCTAAGTCTTTACATTGCCATCATTCACATTTGCCCAACAATCATATACAGTAAAAAAGAAAACGCGCGATGCAGGCCGCACTCCAGAGCGCTGATGTCAGATAAATGACATTCCAACTGTGACAGACAGGATATCAACCAATCGTTTTCGCTATTGGCTCTGTGCACGGCTCCGATTGGTTTACCTGATTAAGTCAGTCAACCTGCGAGACAGGTAGCAGATGGTGTCATCATGCAAATGGTTAGTGAGCATTTGTCAAAACGGATTCTATACTCTTATCTTTTGATTATATATATTTATACCATGGTCTGGGTGAATACTCGATTCTAATTGGCATAAGTTACAGAGGGGGGACACAATATATCAGGTGAAAAAACGGCCTGACATAATGTGTATCCCTTCTGTAACTCATATAGTAGACAGCTAAAGTTTTTGAGGGGATACACGTTATATCAGGCCGTTTTTTCACCTGAGATAATGTGTTCCCCCTCTGTAACCTTCACACTAATCTGGAACCATATTTTCTGATTTGGAGCCATCACAGAGCCAATACCACAGAGGTCACCAAATCTGACAGCCGTTTGTGTGACCTAGGAAAAAAGCCCTCCAAAAAATGTGTGACCCCACCGTAACTGCTTCCCAAAGAAGTTAAATCTTCAAACAATGGTTTGTGGTAGTTATATTATCCCTTCACACTAATCTGGAGTCATATTTTCTGATTTGGAGCCATCACAGAGCCAATACCAGAGAGGTCACCTGACTGACAGCTGTCAGAATGTGTGACCCGGGAAAAAAGCCCTCCAAAAAAAGTTTCACCCCACCGTAACTGCTTCCCAAAGGAGTTAAACCTTCAAACAATGGTTTGTGGTAGTTATATCATCCCTTCACAGTAATCTGGAACCATATTTTCTGATTTGGTGTCATCACAGAGCCAATAACACAGAGGTCACCATTTCTGACAGCCGTCAGAATGTGTGACCCTCGAAAAAAGCCCTCCAAAAAATGTGTGACCCCACCGTGCCTGCTTCCCAAAGAAGTTAAATCTTCAAACAATCGTTTTTGGTAGTTACATCATCCCTTCACACTAATCTGGAACCATATTTTCTGATTTGGAGTCATCACAGAGCCAATAACACAGAGGTCACCATTTCTGACAGCCGTCAGAATGTGTGACCCGGGAAAAAAGCCCTCCAAAAAATGTTTCACCCCACCGTAAATGCTTCCCAAATGAGTTAAAACTTCAAACGACGGTTTGTGGTAGTTATATCATCCCTTCACACTAATCTGGAACCATATTTTCTGATTTGGAGCCATCACAGAGCCAATACCACAGAGGTCCCCATTTCTGACAGCCATCAGAATGTGTGACCCAGGAAAAAAGCCCTCCAAAAAATGTTTCACCCCACAGTAACTACTTCCCAAAGGTATTAAAACTTTGAACGATGGTTTGGGGTAGTTATTTCATCCCTTCACACTAATCTGGAGCTATGTTTTCTGATTGCGAGTCATCACAGATTCAATACCACAGAGGTCACCATTTCTGACAGACGTTTTTTCACCTGATATAATGTGTATCCCCTTTGTAACTTTTGCTGTCAACCATATGAGTTACAGAGGCGATACACATTATATCAGGCCCTTTTTTTACCTGTTTTAATGTGTACCCCCTATCCTAACATGCAAAGCGTCTGTCCTGTCATCATGTGTGTTATTTTCTGTGTTCTTTTGGTCACAATGAACAACCTAATATAATATGGAGAAGTCTGCTCTTTTCTAGCTAAAATTCCAGAGGGGATACACATTATATCAGGCCGATGGCAGGACAGACCCTTTGCATGTTAGGAGAGGGGGTACACATTATATCAGCTGAAAAACGGCCTGATATAATGTGTATCCCCTCTTTAATTCATATGGTAGACAGCAAAAGTTACAGAGGGAATACACATTATATCAGGTGAAAAAACGGCCTGACAAATTGTGTATCCCCTCTGGAACTTTTGCTAGAAAAGAGCAGACATCTCCATATGATCTAAGGTTGTTCATTGTGTTATTGCACTAACTTACCCCACTTGTCTTAGGTTAGTATCTTTATTTAGCTTAGTTTAGGTCTTTATGTGTATTAGAGGTCTACTATATTGACCTTGTGTTGTTCTGTGCACCTGACAATAAAAAACTTTAAACTTTAAACAAAAGAACACAGAAAATAACACACACGATGGCAGGACAGACCCTTTGCATGTTAGGAGACGGGGTCTACACATTATATCAGTTGAAAAATCGTTAACAACCAAATTTAGCAGTATTGCACACCCCTACTTTCCACTGAATGTCCTGTACGATTGTGTTTTAGATGTCTCACAATGGTCCACTAGAGGTCAGCCATGTATATTTCTGATTTTTTCCCAGTCAGGCTACAACTGTCACGCAAGTTCTGCGGTGTGCACTGTGCACACGAGGATTGCGCTGACTGTCGGCTAGGTATACTAGGCCTAATAATTAAAACAAATCTTATCATATTTGAGAAATAATCATTAGTCAGCACTAACGTAAGGTAAAAGCCAGTACCAGGTGGATCAATGGATGCAGCCTAATTTTGACTGTAAAGTTACAGATTGACCTAACTGCAAGGGTGAAGATGTAGGCATAATTGAAGACCCTACATTTCCCACTATTATTAGAGTGACCCAAAGGTTAACCATTTAACAAAGGTGGACACTGCCTGACTGACCAACTGGTTTTTGTAAAGTATTCCCCTTTCTTTGTGTCTCTCTTTCTCCTCCCCCCTATTTCAGTTCTATCTCTCTCTACCTTACGCTACCCACACGGATAAAAAGGAATAAGCGGGGTGTAGCCTGGCCGAACTTAAATCAATATTGGCTTTTGTCATAACTTAAGCATGTTTCTGATGCGATTTCAATGATCAGCAACAAACTGCTATTTTGTTTTTTTGGGTGGCTTAATATAGCGTAACAATCAGTGGGCTTCTATTCTGTACCATTCAACAGCATCATCCGGCTCATTCATTTGCTACGGATCTTCCCACTCCGCTTCCCCAGAGGACCGCACTGCTGGCATTGGGAGAGCGCATTGAGTGACAATCAGCGGTGCGGCGGTGGGCTTGCGCGGTCTACCCTATATGGCTGTGGATGTGCTCTATGCTAATATCGTCAAGACAGGCACAGCATCGCGTTTCTGCCCACAGTCAGAGGTGGCTTTCAGAGTCTAAGCAGGCTCCTTCACAGCCATGGCTGAGGGCGGAGAAGGGGAAGATGAGATTCAGTTCCTAAGAACTGTAAGTAATGACAATTTTTGTTTTCGTAAGGAAAGCGTGATTCTTTTGTTTGTTGTAGTAGACTAATGGCTGTGGTATAAACACCAGTGTCTGCCGGGACACATCGAGTAGGTTACTTGAATTAGGATAGCCATGCAAAGTTGGGAATTGTAACTTCAGGGTAGGCTAATTACAAATTCGGATTTCGGCAGTATTTTTGGTTAGTTTTTCTCGAATGCTCTCCTTGAGAACTTGTCGCAAGTGTAGGGTGCAGTGCATGCTATGTGCATCATGATTGAGCGAGCGGCGCACCTGTCCACGGGGCTCGAGCTATGGAATTTTAAAGAAAGTCCTATCTGCAGGTGCTGGAACAAATTTCATAACCACAACAATCCGACTAAACAAAACAAAATAAAGGACAATAGTGCTGTTTTACTGTATTTCGGCTTAGGCTACGCTAAAGAAAAACAAATAGCCTACCCGTTACATTCCATATGTATTTTTCCAGTCAGAATATCTCTTTCTTCTAAATACTTATCAATCAAGGGTATTTTATTTCCAAATGCCAATTACCAAGGAGAGGAGTGTTTGAGTTGTTGTTCACACCTTACCTTTTGCAAGATATATTTTAGCTGTATATTTTAGACGCAGATGTTGAAATCTGCACAGCACTTACCTTTGTAACGGATATGTATGAGTTGAAGTCAGTCTAATGTGAGTATCCATAACAGTAGTTTGAACATGCACGTATTGGCTGGAGTAGGCTAGTTGACAAAGGTGACCTTTGTGTATTACCAAACAAGTAATAACCCAAATGACTGTATACTGTAGTAACATGAAAATAAGTTATGATAGGAAAGCTTTGATTGGCACATTGCGTGTTATTATGTTTGACAAGTTTTAGGTTAGGGGTTATATAAAGCATTTGGTGTGGCAAAAATAAATACCATGAAGACCAACACTGTGTCGGGGTTGTGGATCAATCTGGAACACTAAGACTAGAAAATATAAAGTTGGCTGGTTGTCAGTGACATGCCACAGTATTTAACGAGTCCTAGTATTTAACATGGCAGTGATATGCTGACCCACACTTTTCAGATTCCACTGTCACAATGGCATCCTGATTATCTGATGAGAACAGCAATAATGGTACTGCAGGCTTCCCAAGACAAACCCAACCTTGTCATCAAACCTCATCATAGAAGACAAAAAATTACTTTGGAAGAATTGATTGAAATACATTAGGGAGCTCATGTTACTAGCAATTCTTTGCTTTGCTCATTTGCACTTTGTGATCTTTCGAGAGAGAATTACCATACAACATTCTTGTTGGTTTATTTTCCTGTATTCACGTTTTTTTGTTAACAAATGTTGCCCCTGTATGGTTAAGAATGATGGGTCTGAATGTGAATATTGATATTTTTGTTGTACACCATAAAAAAATGCAGTATTTCTATTTTGCTATTTAAAAGAAAAGCAGAAGTGTTAAGGGGGGGGGGGGGGTCAGGCAAAGGAGTCTTACAGTGCTGTTAAAGTGTAAATGTGGGAAACCTGGCAGAGAGCAATCGTAGTTTCTCTCACAGGAAATGAGAAAATGGAATTCGGCAGGGTTAAAATATGGCGCTGCGTCAAGGTGAAGCATACCCCTGCTGACAGTTAAGTCACTTTAACACTCAGGTGGCTGGAGCCTCAGATGAGGTCATGGTTCCTCTAGGACTCTGATCCAGTCAGGTGTTCAGTGATAGGCTGTCCTTGATCATGTTCTTTTTTGCAGATTGGACATTGATGACTCTCATGCTTTTTCATTTGGAATTCCAGTTGTTGTTATTATTTTGAATGTTGGAGCCACTGATTTGGATTCTCAACAGACCAGTGGTAGAATTGCTAATGGAAAATGAGTGGGAAAAAAGTGTATTTGTGTAACACGTGATCTGCCTTGTTGTTTTAGAAGTTTTATCACAACCCCATGTACTTTGAAGGAGGCCTTCACTTAGTCAGCCACTATCACATTATAAAACATCGACTTTAATTTGTGTAGTTTTACACAATGTCTTTTGAATAATTGTTTGTTGGACCTGCAAGTGCCATTTGCCAATATACAGTATATTCAGCTTTCCACAAACCAACAGTAACCACATGATAAGTTTGATAACACTCAAAGCCCTGCTAAAAGCTAGCAAGTGTGAATGTCCACCGTCAGTGAGGTGGGAGGAGGTAAACACCACAGAAGGTACACTTTAAAAGCCAGGTAAGTATCCACTCCGGGGCTACTGTTCCCGCAGTAGCTCCACAGGGCTTATTTGGAGTTTATGTTGTTCTGGAACCCTCCTGCATTCCAGAAGAGGATCCTGGGGGTTTAAATTTAGCCTCCTAAAAGCTGATGCTTCCACAGTGCATACACACGCTCCTCTGGCACCAGGCCGCTCAGGGGTCGTTGCATCAGCCGGGGAACGCAGAAGACCAGTGGCATTCTGGCCCCCTTTTTTATAGGGATTAGCCAGCATTTGGAAATTAACAGCTCAGAGTCTGATACAACATCAGGGTTTGATTAAGTTGTTTTAACAGTTCTCGATGAAGGAGCTGGTCTTTGTGCATTTGCTTTCAGCGATAGATGAAAACGTCTGTTTCTTCATGTTGGAGATACGTTTGTAATGATTAGATGCTGAATTGAATGACTTCAAGTACACAATAGTACTCTTGTGATGCTCTGCCTGGGACTGTAAAACCCTCATACTGCAACAATGTCTTCTTGGTACTATGGTAGATGTTGCTAGGAAATGGCAGTTGACCTTGAACCGGGTTGAATTTCCATTGGGTACAGGTACCACACTTCCTCTGTAAGGATTTAACAGATATCTGCAGCCTAAGGAGAACTCCATAACTTGATCCAAATTGGATGAGAAGTACTTCCTCTCTATTGATTGATCCCTGTCTAATGGCAGAGCGACAGTGTGTTCCCTGGCACCAGCAGACTCCCCAAGGCCTCAGAGTCATCAGGGAGGAAGGAAAAGATGTCTGCTTGCATCTCTCACAGCTACAGGGCCTTGATGTCGGGCTTACCTCACATTCACCTGAGGCACGAACCATGGGGCCCTACTGCAGACTGGTGTACAGTACTCTCCGCCAAAAGAGACTGCTTTTCAGTTAAAAAAAAAATCTGAAAGTGTAGATTTATGCCCGCAATCCTGGCTGCTGTTCCTGGAGGCGTAGGGAAGCAGCTCTGTAACATAAATGAGTTGTTTTCGCCTGACACAATGTAGTAATGGAGATAAATGTAAATGCATATTTGTTTTCCCATTAAAAAGGCAGTGGGTGAAGTTATAAAGCTGTGTCTAGAAGTACTGCAGATAAATAAACATTTCAAGGACCTGGTGGTGATTTGCTTGCCAACGCTGTCATATTTGCTCTGCCTTGATTCAATATCGACAAGCTCACAAAACACTATGAATAATGAAGGTTGTGATGGGAGAACACAACTGTCCTCACTGTAGTTATGGACAGCATGTTCTTGCCACGGCACTGTTCCTTCCATTGCGTGATTAACCTGGGTCTGGAGTGATTGCTTGATTCATTGATTTCAATCATGCCAGCCACGGCATCAGAGCATAATTACTGTTCATTGACATGAAGCGCGAGGATCAGGGACGTTCATTTGGGACAGGAGGCTCATGAGGACACTGTTGTTGGCCTGTTAGTGGCCTCACTGAATTATCAACGGTGACACACTTCAAGAGCCAGTGTGACGTGACCCAAATAATTACCGTAATTAATCAATGAAGGCCTGAAATAGGTGCCGAGCAGCTGAGCTTGCTTTGTTTGTGCCCGAGGATATGAAGTTCATGTCCACATCCCCATAACAACGCACTGTATTTAAAATTTGCTGAATTGACGTGAAATCGTAACTTCATAAGCTACAGTCCATTGCTTCAAGTTATTATCAGTCGTAATGTGCCTCTCTCTTGAAACATGACTCCTCGTATTAATTGTGTACTTGTAAGGAAGGAAGCTGTTATACTCGGAACCACACCATATTCATTTTGGGATGAATCCATTAAGGAGCAAGTTGATACGTGGTCTGAGTACTGTTTTGTTTTTATTCATTCTTGAACAGCACATAACAACAACATTTTTTTTCTTTTCGAAAATTCTTTCAAATTGAAATATTTCTGTGTAGAATTATTGAATATATTATAAAGAGCCAATTTGCTTCACATCCTGGCGGCTGTTCCTGTTGTCAGGACGGTCTTCCCTGTCTCATCAGGAGATGAGAGCTTGCAGTAAGATGGACGGCTTACGTTTTCCTGAGATGGCTGAACTCTACAGAAGTACTCAATCTGCTCCTTACCTCTAACCATCACATGCCAACCCCCCCCCCCCCCCCCCTCTCTCTCTCTCTCTCTCTCTCTCTCTCTCTCTCTCTCTCTCTCTCTCTCTCTCTCTCTCTCTTTCTCTCTCTATCTATCTCTCTCTCACTTCCTCCATCCCTCTCTCTCCCTTCCTTCCTCTCTCTCTCCCTCCATCCCTCTCTCTACCTCCCTCCCTCCATCCCTCTCTCCCTTCCTCCCTCCCTCCGCCGCTCTTTCTCTCCCTTCCTTCCTCCCTCCATCCCTTTCTCTCTCTCCCTTCCTCCCTCCCTTCCTCCATCCCTCTCTACTTATTTCTCTCTTTTTGTTCCTTCCCTATCCTCCCACCACTTTTCTCTTTCACTCCATCCCCACCTCGTCCATCCTGCAGAGCCGGTAGATGACATGCAGAATCAGGGGACCCTACAGCCAGCTGCAGCAGAACCTCAGGCGGAGGCCGGGCACGCATGGCAGGGTACTCCTGAGCAATATGCATGCTAACTAAGCCAGGGAAATCCAATTTGTAATCCTGACACTGTATAACGCGGGGAGGCTCTGCATCGTCACAATGCTGGGGCAGAAACACTCAGCTAGCTTCTTCTCTACGTGTTTCGTGGAAGAGAGGGTGCGAGGGGAACGTTTGTCCAGGTTGTTATGGAAAGTGTGGCGACACATTGAGGAGTTCAGCCACAGTCTAGATTAGTGACAGTTCTAGCATAATGTCAAATGTATTTTTTATAGCCTACCTAATGTTCTATTCCAGGATGTCCAACCTATTTGTGGCACGTTACGTATATGAGCCTGGGTTGGATTGTTTTGACTATAATTCCTCTAGTGACTGAAAAATGCATTAAATCATATTAAGAGAGTTCTCACTCATTCAAATTTGGATAAAACCATCCATGCTTAAACCTTTATTCCATGCAAACCGAATAACATACAATGCACCAATATACAGTGCCCTCCAAAAGTATTGGAACAGTGAGGCCAATTCCTTTATTTTTGCTGTAGACTGAAAACATTTGGGCTTGACATCAAACGATGAATGTGAAACCAGAGATCAACGTTTCAGCTTTTATTTCCAGGTATTTACATCAGGATCTGATGCACAAATTAGAAAATATCACCTTTTTGTTCGAACCCACCCATTTGTCACGTGAGCAAAAGTATTGGAACATATGACTGACAGGTGTGTTTTGTTGCCCAGGTGTGTCCTATTACATACATTATTCAATCAATAAATACCACTGAATGTCTACACTCAGGTTCAGATTGGGTAAGATAGGTTTTGTCTATGCAGACTGTATTCAGAGGTGAAAACAACATGAAAACCGGAGCGCTGTCTTTGGGTGAAAAACAAGCAATTGTGAGTCTTAGAGAAGATGGAAAATCAATCAGAGCCATTGCAGAAACATTGGCCATAGCCAGTACAACCATTTGGAATGTCCTGAAGAAGAAGAAAACTACTGGTGTACTAAGTAACAGACGTCGAACAGGTAGACCAAGGAAAACATCAGCAGTTGATGACAGAAACATTGTGAGAGCTGTAAAGAAAGACCCTAAAACAACTGTTAGTGAGATCAGCAACAACCTCCAGATGGCAGGAGTGAAGGTATCACTATCTACTGTTCGCAGAAGACTTCATGAACAAAAGTACAAGGGCTACACCAGAAGATGCAAACCACTCATTAGCAAGAAGAATAGGAAGGCCAGGCTGGAATTTGCCAAAAAGCACAGAGATGAACCTCAAAAATTCTGGGACAAAGTTTTATGGACTGATGAGATTAACTTTTACCAAAGTGATGGAAAGGCTAAAGTTTGGAGAAAGAAAGGAACTGCTCATGATCCCAAACACACAAGCTCATCTGTGAAACACGGTGGAGGTAATGTCATGGCTTGGGCTTGCATGGCTTCTTCTAGGACGGGCTCATTAATCTTCATTGAGGATGTAACACATGATGGCAGCAGCAAAATGAACTCGGAAGTCTACAGAAACATTTTGTCTGCCAATTTAAGGAAAGATGCAACCAAACTGATTGGCAGAGCCTTCATCATGCAGCAAGATAACAACCCAAAACACACTGCCAAAACAACAAAGGAGTTCATCAGGGGCAAGAAATGGAAGGTATTAGACTGGCCAAGTCAATCTCCAGACTTAAACCCTATAGAGCATGCATTTTACCTGCTTAAGAGGAGACTGAAGGGAGGAACCCCACAAAACAAACAACAACTGAAAGAGGCTGCAGTGAAAGCCTGGGAAAGCATCAAAAAGGAAGAATGCAAAAGTTTGGTGACGTCAATGGGTCACAGACTTGCTGCAGTTATTGAAAGCAAAGGATTTGCAACTAAATATTAAGTCTTATTCACTTAAATATGTTTTAAGTATATCTGTTCCAATACTTTTGATCACATGACAAATGGGTGGATTCAAACAAAATGTGATATTTTCTTAGTTGTGCATCAGATCCTGATGTAAATACCTGGAAATAAAAGCTGAAACGTTGATCTCTGGTCTCACGTTCATTATTTGATGTCAAGCCCAAATGTTTTCAGTCTACAGCAAAAATAAAGGAATTCGCCTCACTGTTCCAATACTTTTGGAGGGCACTGTACATCCTGCACATCTCATCTTATCCTGATACCCTCTGGAATTCCTTGATGGGCCAGAAGTAGTTCTCCACTCTCCACACACTCCCTCTCATAGGAGCCAGTGGACCCAGCAGCAGAGCCCAATCACTACCCCATCAGATATCCTTCCACAAGGGAGCCCATTAGTTAGTGCTGGGGACAGGGTGGTGTTGAGAGGTGGATGTGTACCTCGTGCACTCAGGCATCTCATTAAACTGTCAGTACTGTAGCAGCTAGGCTCTCTAGACAAGCTGCTCAAAGCCAGGCGGTCTGGCTTTGGAGAGGAACGCCCGCAAGCCTGCCTGATGTCTGTTATTTTAGGGTTCTAAGGATCAGTGGTGGTTTCTGTGACTGGTACTTCTCGGGGGCTTCTTTGGATTTGCCTACAAGGGGCTTTTGTGCTTTCCCTCCATCTTCTCTTTCTTTCTGTCTGTCTTCCCCTCGTACTCTCTGTCTCTCCTTCTCTCTTTCTGTCTCTCTGTTGATCTGTCTGTCTCTCTCTACCTCTCTCTCTCCCTACCTCTCTCTCTCTCTCCCTCTGTAAGCTCATAACTACTCAATTCCAGCCTGGAGACATTTCCAGGGTTTTCTTGAAGTGTTTTCAATCCTCCTACTCCTCACAAACACTGTCTTCTAAGACTGTGTAAGCAAAGGCCATAAAATCAGTTGGGTTATGATCGCTTCTCAAAGTATGTTTATCTTTATCTGACGTTCTGATCTTACCAAGACTAAAAACATGTAACTCGAACCCCACTTATCACCTTGTCTGATATCTACGTGAAACACAACCCCATAACGATGGCCTATTATGGGCTGTAGGGCTCAGACAGTGTGAACAAGGAGTCAAACTTGTTAGTATTCTTTCAAATCTGTCTATCCAGCTGCCCCTTTCTACCAACCCCCCCCCTCTCTTCCTCCCCCTTCCCCCTTTCCCTCCACTTACTGAGCATGTGCAGAGCATGCGTGTCAAAATAGCAGTGCTGAGGGATTGAACAGATTCCCCTTTTCTCAAGTTCACGTCTGTGGCGGTGCTGGGGGACTTGTGAGAGTTTATTTGGCTCATAGGAGCATCAGCAGCTCTCGAGTTACGGCCTGAGGGTCGGACGCATCGGCCCGCACACACACACCTGCTCCTGTCCTTTAAGACGTCTGGCCTGCTGCTCATAGAACCGGAGAGAAAGAGAGAGAAGGAGAGAGGGACACAAGGAAGGAGAGAAAGAGAAGGAGGAAGAGAGAGAAGGAGGGAAAGAGAGAAAAGGGGAGAGAGAAGGAGGGAGAGAGAGAAGGGGGAAGAGAGAGAAGGAGGGAGGGAAAGAAGGAGTAAGAGAGAGGAGGGAAAGAGAAAAGGAGAGAGAGAAGGAGAGAGAGAGAGAAGGAGTAAGAGAGAGAAGGAGGTGGAGAGAGAGAATGAGGGAGAGAGATAGAGGGAAGGAGGTTGAGAGAGAGAGAGAGAGAGAGAGGGAGAGAGAGAGAGAGAGAGAGAGAGAGAGGGGGGGGGGGGGGGGGGTAGGGAATGAAGGAACATCAACACTTGTGTTTCAACAACATCCTATAGGACGGCAGCAGTTGAATCGAGTTTGACCGGAATCCACAATTCAAGTACTGCCATGCTGGTACCACCATGGAAAGGGGTGGCAGAGAGCGAGGTGGGCATGGGGTAATTGGGGCGAGCAAGTAAGGGTTAGAGGGTCAGGTTGCTGCTATGCCACCCCCACCCTCATACACACACCAGCTCTAGTCCCTATACATAGTCTGTGATGTTGCTCTTAAGCTGTCTAGCAGATGGTCCATCTGCTCTCCCAAGGATCACTTTGCGATAGATTCACTAGATTCTTTGGCGCGGGATCAAGTTGAGGCAGGAGAGAGCAACAGTGCTGGTTATGGTTATAGCCACAGGATCTTGACCGCTGTAATCCAATTTTCTTTAACTACTGTACCTGCGAGCCCCGGTAGATTCTTCACAAAGACTGTATATACACTGACATGTGTACACAAACACACTAACCACCACACTTCCACCAAACACCACATTCCAGTTATAGTGCCAGGAGTTGATTTTTCAAGCTACCAGAATACAAACCTGCTGGTGTAAGAAAGGAAAGAAGTCTGGGTCATGTCACAGTAAACTTCCCTGTCTAAACATGAAACCTTGATTCCTGGCTAACTGTCATGTGTTCAGCTCCATCTGTAGTAGAGAAAGTTGCAAGTCTCAGGAGTATCTGTGGGTTAATTAAGACTTTTCTGTTTCCTCATTCGTTCTGGACGCCCTGCAAATCTATTTTAGAGCAGTTTGACATTTTACTCGGACATCAATTCAAAACGCAAGCCTTTAAGTAGATGTGCACGCTCGTACACAGTTTGGAACCATTTTGGTATTCAGAATACTTACGAAGGGTTGAATTACATAAAATCTGTAGAGATATGCTTTGAAAGATGAGCTCAGAAGAGGGCTGTTTCAGCCCTGAGGACGACAGTCACCTGGGAGGGCCTACCTAAGATGAAATCTGAACAGGTGTAATTGTGGAGCCAGTTTGAGGTCCACCCTTAACACACAGTAGTGTACGTACTGCACAGCAAGTCTAACAGTAGTGTACGTACAGCACAGCAAGTCTAATAGTAGTGTACGTACAGCACAGCAAGTCTAACAGTAGTGTACGTACAGCACAGCAAGTTTAGTCCCACAGTCATACCAGGCTGTGCATGATCCTGCATACAGTGAGAGCTACTTTTAAACCTCACGGCTCCAGCTGTGGGCTTTTGTCTAATGGATTGATACTCCTCTGATTGTGGGAGCCGCAACCATGGCAACGTTGGGCTTGGGTAAACGTAGGACTTGAGCTGGCAGGACAGGGAGGGAGGAGTTGGGCCGATCGGGGGGTGATTTAAGACTGAGACACATCAGTACTCGGACCTTGTGGGGAGATGCCAAGGAGTCCACCAGGAGTTCCTCCAGAACAACAGTTGGATCTGTGTTTTTACTGACCCACATCCCATCACAGCTTTCTCCTTTAATAAAACATTTGTCTTGAACCACAGCCGACTTCAACCTATGTTTGAAATGAGATTGCTTTAAGTAGTTTGTGCTACTCTTATTGATTTTGGCAACCGTGGGCACAGCTACTTAGAAACGTTTTGCATTTGTTGCCAAGACTAATGGTGGCTGCTTTTCATACTGAAATACCACCGTGTTCTTTAAAGCAACTCATGTTTAGAAGTTGTGCCAAACGTAATCATTCTGGGTTTTTACAACTGCTAAACACTGTAATACATTTATCAAGGGCTTTTCAGTGAGGTGATTCCACATTCGAGATAATTTAAACTAATTATCAGCTATTCATTTATTATTCATTTCAGACCTACTTTTGAGTTTAAAACATTTTTTTCTTTGCTGAATACTTGGCTGGTGTACTGTACCTGGTCTCCTCAACAGCCTTCTGCCTCCATTTGATGATGGAGATAAACAATGTCCAGTGCTATTAGGATCTAAATATTGAACCTGTACTGTAGATATGATCCGTATGGTGAAAGGAAAATAATGATTTCATATTAGTCCATTTTATGAAAGAAACCTTACTTTTGGACATATGAGTATGAGTCCAGTCAGTGTTGCATAATGAGCTGTTTCAATACATGTGACAGTGATCCTCAGAACCTCGTCTTCACCCCTTCATCCCTCCTCTCCCTCCCCTCCCAGGATGACGAGGTGGTTCTCCAGTGTGTTGCCGCCATCCAGAAGGAGAACCGGAAGTTTTGTCTCGCTGCAGAGGGTCTTGGTAACCGACTGTGCTACTTGGAGCCCACTTCTGAGGCTAAGGTGAGTGAGGAGGATTCAGCCTTCACGAGAGAGCTACACGTGTTAGTGTCAGTCACACTTACATAACTCAGCAAGGCAACGGAGAAGCCTATTTACATTTACTTTGTCAGATACGTTTGATGAGATAGATAGGCTTTAGTGCCTTGGCAACAGCTACGGGTTACAAAACAGCTGACCCTTTGTCCGCCATGGGATGGATTGCTCAGAGGCTGGGTCAGAGAGATAAATATTCATGGGGAGGGAAAAGGCATTACAATACTAATAGAAGTCTAATATTTCTTTATAAGCGATAGTGACTGCAGAATATGTACTGTTCTATCCTGAGTGTAGCGCTTCTGCAGGGTTAGAACAAGGTTAAAATAACTCAATAGAGAAACACACTCTTCAGTACTACCCTGTTATTGGATTCTTTCCACTATGTGCAATTACATCTAAATCCACTGCCATTTGGTGGAATAAACCTTTACACATAAACAAATACAATTTCCAAATGACACCAGCGCTCAGTGGCCCAGAGAGAGGAATCATACTTTCCTCAAGCCCCTTCTCCTTTCACCCATGATTCAACTGTAAATCTCTTTAAGGAGAAGCAACCAAAGTGACAGTTGGGATTTATTGTATTATCAGCCATCTGTTTGTCCTTCCTGTCCTGTCTCTTCGTGCTCCCCCCCCCCTCCCATCTCCTCCCTGAATCCATCTCTGGCTGAGCAATGGGCTTTCCATCCAAATAACCTGAATGAATTACAGAACAAACTATAGGAGCTGTCCACAGTCTGTCAGCAGGGAGCTGCATGCCTTCACTGACCAGGCAGTGTAGAGTATTAAGAAAAGAGATAAGTCTTTGTTGATCCTCTTGACAGGGGACGGTTCTAGAACCCAGAGTGCTGGGTAAGGGTAGGGAGTCAGCAGTTGGACTGTGTTTGTTGTGGTCATCATGCAGGCAGTGAGTTAAGGGCCTCTGCAGTGTAACCAGGCAGTCTGCAGCTGAGCCCAGGTGTTGACACCTCGTTTCCCTGCTTGAGGATAAATCTTGGCTCCGGGCCTCATAAAGTAAAAAATTCATGTCTCTGAGGTGGGAAAGAGATACGTTCGGTTCTGTCATGAACTGGGAATTGAGTAACAGCTTTGTTAAGCCTAGATAAGGATTGTTGAGCGTTACATGTACTGTTTCTTTAGATTTACCAGTAGGATCAGTGTTATGTGGTGTAAAACTGCTAAATATTCTACCGGGCAGTTGAACAGTTTAGCTGTTGTTCAATAATTGTTAGATGAGAATTCATAAATCATGAAGTGAAAGTTGTAGGTAGGACTTCTTGAAAAGGTTATCTGATTGGCATAAAGATGACATGTGATGTCACTACTAGGGTTATGGTTATGGTTAAGATAATTCAACTGAAATATCCCATGGTTTCAGTCAGTGTCTGGTTTGATCTCATGTCCGGAGCTGAGAAAGGACCTGATGAAGATGCGCTTTAGCTCAGGGGCTTGTCCTTCACCGTCTCACTGCTGTTCTCCCTCACTCTCTATGCCATGTCTTGATTTCCAGACTTTCATGGTAATGAAACAAAGCAGCGTTCCCACAAGAGAAAGCAGTGTAATCCATGCTACCTCTGATCGCACACACATACACACACACACACACACACTCATACTGTACAATATACACTGTATGTACACACACACACACTCACTACCATGTTTGCGCTGAGTTACAAAGTACATTATCACCTCCAGCACTCTCTGGTCCTCACATTTCACACCTCACTGCTGGGGTCAAGGGTCAACTGGGTGTGTTACACCGCTACAACCTAAATCATCCCCCGTCCGTCTCGTTGCACGTTAGACCAGGACGCGCTATACTGTTAAACGGTACAGGGGGCCGCGCATGGGGGACGCCGCATGCCAGGACATGCATGCATGCCTGTCCCAGGCCCAGGAATGGACGTGGGAGACACAGGAGACGACACAAAGGAGAGAGCCCTGTGCACTATCTGACCTACACTCTCTGGAGACTGAGTTTAGGCCACCAACAGAGAGTGTGAGTGAGTGAGTGAGTGTGTGTGTGTGTGTGTGTCGGTCGTTATCCATGAGAAAAAGATCAAGAAGAGACACGGGACACAGGAGACGGATAGCTGGATCCAATGATACATCATATTATATAGTGTTCCTATTATAAACACTGCTGAACAGTGTACATGTAGGGAAGCACATAATAGGTCCCCTTCTTTCCTCCATGGAGGCCTCGGGGTGGGGATGGTGTGGTTTTTTTTACTCTGTCTGTCGTTGTTCAGTAAACTGAACATCTTTGAATAAAAAAAGACCAGAGGGAGAGACATGGACAGAAACATGGACAGAGAGACATGTCAGAGAGACATGGACAGAGACACATTGGACAGAGAGACATGGACAGAGAGACATGGACAGAGACACATTGGACAGAGAGACATGGACAGAGAGACATGGACAAAGAGACATGGACAGAGACACATTGGACAGAGAGACATGGACAGAGAGACATGGACAAAGAGACATGGACAGAGACACATTGGACAGAGAGACATGGACAGAGAGACATGGACAGAGAGACATGGACAGAGAGACACGGGCTGTTAGAGGAGGACTGTAGCTCTGTCACGGGGTGGGCAGCGAGGAAGGATGAAACAAACCCTAATTAGCACCCGGGCATCCCCACCCCGGGCTTCCACCTCTTAGAGGCCAGACGCTCTGAGTTATCTTCTCCCTGCTCCTACAGCTGCTGTTCAGTTAGGGAGACTGAAGAAAAACTGCAGAGTCAGCAGTAGGATTCACCACCATTCTTCTAAGGGCTTTTTAAACTTGTCGATTTCTCCCTTTCGATGATTGGCGGGGTTTTGGATGTATTGGTTTTATGTGTGAGATTTGTAACTGTGTGTGTGTGTTTGTGTGTAGGGATGGGAAGGCTTTGCATATTTCAATGATTTGAATTACTGCTGTATGATTCTCTGTCTGCCTCCCTCCCTCCCTCCCTCTCACCTCCCTCCCTCCCTCCCTCCCTCCCTCCCTCCCTCCCTCCCTCCCTCCCTCCCTCCCTCCCTCCCTCCCTCCCTCCCTCCCTCCCTCCCTCCCTCCCTCCCTCCCTCCCTCCCTCCCTCCCTCCCTCCCTCTCTCCTACAGTATGTGCCTCCAGACCTATGCATCTGCAACTTTGTGCTGGAGCAGTCCCTGTCCGTACGGGCCCTGCAGGAGATGCTGGCCCACACTGGACCGGACAGCGAAGGGGTGAGTACCCTGCAGGAGCCCCTGTGTCTTCGGTCCCCTCCTGTACCCCCTGTAGGGCACAGTACCGCTATACCGCACCTGGCTCTGCTGGGTCCTTACAACCAGGAGAACCGTTTGTAGCAAGCCTCTCTGTCAGTCCTTCTACTGACAGAATACTGATGTTGGTATTTTTTTCAAGCTATTAACATATTTGTATTATTATTATTAGCCAGGCTTAGCTATAATCAAATGAAAGTAGACATTTTAAATGGAAGGCTGGACTTGTCAGACCAGCGGGTGAAATATTGCAGGGTTTTCCTGTCATCTTGTCGTAATACTCTGACCACCCACACAACCCTGAGAGCTCTCTGGTAAATGAAGGCCCTCTTCATGACTGGGACAGAGAGAGAGAGGTGGTCTGTGATTGCCTTCCTGTGAGTTCATCCACAACCTCCCTCCTCTGCCCACTTGATTTACCATTAGTAATATGCACAGAGAATGAGAGAGAGGGAGAGAGAGAGAGGGAGAGAGAGAGGAGAGAGAGAGAGAGAGAGAGAGAGAGAGAGAGAGAGAGAGAGAGAGAGAGAGAGAGAGAGAGAGAGAGAGAGAGAGAGAGAGAGAGGGAGACATATAAGAGTGCGAGAGCGAGTGAGAGAGTGAAACTTCCTCTTTCAATGCTGTTTATCAGTCCAGGTAAGTCGTCATAACTGAGTAGTTAGATACAAGAAACACACAGTCAGACCCTAACCCTGGTGGTGTCTCTGACTGCTACCATCCTATCCACCTAGCTGCATGAGTCTCATCACCTGTAAGCTTTTAAACCAACAAACTCAATGTTTTTTTTAAAGATGAGCACACCAGAATTGCTTGTTTATAGTTGTGTGTCGATGAGGTCATCTCTGGTCCTGTGGTTCCCTGTAGCATCTGATGATTTGCATTTCCTGACCAGTATTTACATGAGACTGTGTTCACTTGGAGATGTGTGGAGATCTGACAGAAGGTTCTGTAGGGCATCCCAGGATCAGAGATGAGCGGGCTGGCTCAATCAAACACACCCTCCTCAGATTCATAAATAAAACATTTATAAGAGAGGAGAGTCATTCAAGCATGGTTACCAGACTGTTTTTGTATTCAACAGAGTGGGATTGTTTTCTGGTCTTGTTTGAAAAAGGCTATGTTGACTCAAATCCAGTCTGGATGCCAAGCTAGCAACCCAAACCCACTCCAACCCACCTTCCCCGACCCCCCAGAACAAAATGTTCTTTATTTTTTTATTCATCCGTTTATTTCTCTTTCCATTTGTATCTGTGTTTAATGTTGCTAGAGTCCTGATCATGAGCAATGGGTAGGTTAACGTGTTTTCCTCGTCTGCATGATGTCTCTACTGACCCGCAGCAAAACATCTCACTTTCGACACTTTCGCCTCAAAGTGTTGTCTATTTTGGGATTGCCATTGGAATCACATTCCTTATTTAAGGTGTAGCTGTGTAAATGTTTTATTTTATTTTTTATTTTAACTTACATCACTACAGTTTACAGTTTATAAACCATCATTTCTGACACACACCTCCTGTATTAGAAATGCATGTAAAATGCAGTTTGTTTTGGTAGTTTTAATTTAAATTCTGACATCTAGGAGAAAAGCCCTTTCCAGTAATTCCACCCCTGTCTACTTGTGAAGAGCAAACGGGGCTTCCGAGATAGGTCCAGGCAGAATTGATGAAGTTGTCACGGATACAGTGAACTCTCCTCCTGAACTCTGAGGATTTATGGCGATCTTGAAATAGACATCCATGGGTTCCATCACCCGTTTCTCATGATTCGAACGCTTTTGCCTGGCCTCCCTCTCTCCACACAAGACTCTACGTTGTGCAAACACTGTCACGTCTGCATCAAACTGTTTTCTCACCTATTTACTGTTGACCAAGCTCCTTGTAGAACACAGTTAGTTAGTTAACAATACGTTATTCAGGGACTGTGCAGAATTCTTGTTTGTGCTAATCTTTTACTTTCAGAAAGTAAAACTGGGATCTTTCATCAATGTGAATAAACATCGTACTGTATGCACACCTTGTTGACTGAAAGTGTTGTTGTTTGAGTTTGTGGTGCTTTGTCTCCTCCTCTCCGGGTTTGACTTCTAACTTAGCACGTTTCACGTGTGTTTTGTACGAGGAACCGGCCTTGATTCTGGAATGTTCACCATTCTGTAGAACAAAGCTCACAGAACTGGCAGAGGCTGATCCCACTAACAGGATTATCCTCCCCTTTCTGTCATCCTGAAAGAAGATTGGATTCTTGGTTACGTTATTTTGTCTTTTTCCGCTTACCTTTTTCCATCTATTTCTTTGTTTTGAGTTTGTCGAAACCTCACAATTTTTGGCAGGTGTTACTGAGCATGCAGAAAGCAAATGGGTCACGCCCTCCCTCTTAATGCAGATGATACTGAGGGCAGGTTAGATCTTAAATACGCACGGGAGGCCTTACCTCTTACCTTACCTCAGCCAATGCTTAACAAATGAGTCTGGCGCTAACATCCCTGTCTTTTTTGTGGCCTTGAAAAATGATTACGCAACAATTTTCCTGTGCTCCGGCCGATCTCTATGAGATTAGGGCCAGATATGAAGTGAACATTAGAAGTGAATTACTTAGTCACAGATTGGCCTATGCTATGCATCTCTGGCAGAGAATGTAGGTGGCACTACATTCTTGCGAAGCCAATCTGGCAAGAGAAACAATTCACTCTCTCACACACACACATACACACACACTGGGATACAGCATGATTAGAGTGGAAGGGGCGTTGCCGTCTGACCAAAGGTCACAGTTCTTGGCGATGATGTGTCAGCATGACAGCAGGCCTGAAATACTGACAGGCCAGCCGCTGCACACTCTCTCCCTCTCTCCCAGTCCCTCTCTCCCTCTTTCCCTCCCTCCCCCTCTTATTCTCCCTGTCCCTCCTCCTCTTACTCTCTCTTTTACCCCCCCCTCAGTCCCTCTCTCTATTTTGTTCCCTCTTCTAACCCCGACTCAGCAACAGCTGGGCTGCAAAACAGTCTTTTCGTTCCCTTTTTTCTTCTCATCAAACCTCTCTTTTTTGTCCAGTGTTATTATTTACATTTAGTCATTTAGCAGACGCTCTTCTCCAGAGCGACTGACAGTAAGTACAGGGACATTTCCCAGAGGCAAAGAGGGTGAAGTGCCTTGCCCAAGGACACAACGTAATTTGGCACGGCCAGAAATCGAACCAACAACCTGCCCGACACCCTAACCGCTCAGCTATCTGACCCCGTGCTTATTATGCTCCCCTGGATAAGCAGTCCATGTTTAGAAGAGGTGGGGAGATGTTCCCTCCAGATTAATATAAGCTTAACAACCCAAATACTGAACCCTGAGGACATGCACGGTTACGAAGGGCACGACATAGATTCTTATCCGGAATCATGTATCATCCTCATTCCCCTGTATCTAGTAATGAATCCCATAGATTCAAGGTTCCCAGCATCCTGTCATATTATACTATCTCTTCTTTTCACGCATCCAGAAGTTGATGAGAAGGGTAAGTTGACTTGGTGTTTTTAATCATTTTTTTGGAGACTGCAAGCGTGCATTGAGAACATCTTGATATCAAATATATATATGGAGAGTCTCTTTTGATCATTCTTTTTGCCCCCCCCACCACATTGGTGGTTTTCATTTTTTTTTTCCTCACATTCAACCGCCACACTTGGTGGGTTCCCTTTTTAGGGAACTCTTAGTTTGGTCACTCCTCTGTTTGTCTGTTAGTTTGAATGTTTGTTTGTCTGTGGCCTTCTGGGTGGGATATAACAACACAAGGAAGAAGTAGGATGGGAAGGAGACTGTGTTCAACTATGGAGATGCACCCATACCTCCTTAATCTCCTTGTTTTTTCTGTGCCGGTCCACAGGCTGCTCAGGGGGGTGGGCATCGCACCCTCCTCTACGGTCACGCCATCCTCCTGCGACACTCCTTCAGTGGAATGGTAGGAACAGAGATCTTTCTCAGTCTGCCTTGCTTGTTCGGTTCAGTTTTGTTTCATCCCACTGTGGGATACTTGGTTTGCAGCAGAGCACAGATAAACAATGACTGTACACACTAAACATTACAACTGTGTAACAAACAGCTGGCATGTTGTTTCTATATGTGTTACATCAGTTCTGTTAGCATTTAGCAGTTCAATTGGGCTATCTGTATGTACTATTATTCAAAAATATTCAACATAAATTCATACCTTGTCCTGTTATCAGTGTCATATCTTAAGAACTGTCTCAGGTGTTTCTGAACAGTATTGTACGGTTCTAATGTCTATCCTCTCCTTGATGTTCTCCTACTCTGTCTGCCTAACAGTACCTGACCTGTTTGAAGACATCCAGATCCCTGACAGACAAGCTGTCTTTTGACGTAGGACTACAGGAGAACTCAATAGGTACCTGCAACACTACTCCGGCAGGACCTTGGCCTTCATTTAGCAGTATGGACTAGCACGCGGTCGTAATGATCCTCCTTTGACCTTGAATTGTTTAACTCGAGGAGTTACGAGTCTGTATTGTGGAACCACGGTATGAGGGCTCGTCTGTATTTGACATTTGAACCACCAAAAACACCAGAGCCATTTGTCAAGCGGATGCAAAACTTCCAGCCACGCTCCAACGCATCCAGATTGACTTCCACAGACGTCGCTATTTTTATGCCTGGTCCTACCTAGAATAGAGGCACTTCATCACAAGGACAGATATCAAGACCCTTCTCAATATGAAGACCAAACAAAATGGCACCTCGTCTACACACTGCCCTCCTTTCAAACAACTGCTGGAGTGTTGTCAAAATGCTAATGTAGTTGTTATTATCAAAATGCTAATGTTTCAGATATGAAACATGCCAATCTTACAACAAAGAATAAACCCGCTATCTGTGGCGGTTGGGACAATTAGGGGCAATTGCTTTTCCAAACCAAACATTTACAGAAGTGTGTGTGTGTGTGTACAGGAAGTTCCTGGAGATGTGTCTGTGGATGTCTGTAACCCTGGTTACATGTGTCTGCAGGAGAGGCCTGCTGGTGGACCATCCACCCTGCCTCTAAGCAGAGGTCTGAGGGAGAGAAAGTTCGTATTGGAGATGACCTCATCCTGGTCAGTGTGTCCACTGAGAGATACCTGGTAAGCACTACTACTGTACCATGTTACTATAGACCTGGATGTGGGTATAGCTCAGTGGTTAGATAATCTGAGTGCAGATCAATAGATTGCAAGGTCAAATACCGCCTGTACGCTGCTTTGGATGAAAATGTCAGCAAAATGAATGATGAGGATAGAGGGAGAAGGAGAGGACAGAATAGGTTGTGTATTTGTGGAAGTTGAATGCCATGATAATCACTTTGCACTGTGTGTAGCACATCCAGAGTCATCATCAGATCACAGTCATCATCAGATCACAGTCATCATCAGATCACAGTCATCATCAGATCACGGTCATCATCAGATCACAGTCATCATCAGATCACAGTCATCATCAGATCACAGTCATCAGATCACAATCATCATCAGATCACAGTCATCATCAGATCACAGTCATCATCAGATCACAGTCATCAGATCACAATCATCATCAGATCACAGTCTTTATCACTAGGGTTCAGGCTGCACTTCTCATTTTCCCTCTAAACGGTTTCTAGTCTCTGAATACGGCCCATGTCAAGGTCAGCTTTGAGTGACAAGTTAGTAAGTTGAGCACGTACTCACAGTGATGATCTGTAGGAGATCCCTTCTTCCCTTCTTCAACTCTTTTCTCATCATATGTATAGAGGGCACTTCACTGGTTGATGAGCTAACAGTTAATGTGCTGTCCACTATGCAGAAGGATGTTGTCACCTTAAATTATCTTGAGAAAGAGAGGGAGGGGGGAGGGAGATTTGCAGAGCATATCATTGAATGAAAGTGGTGAGTTCACACAAGCCTTGAAGGAAGGAAATATGCAATTAAAGCAAAACTGGACCTGACCGAGATTCCTCTTCCTCCAGAGGGACATTTTCACCTCATGACAGAAAATCCTTCCCCTAAAACAATCGCAAAGAGTTCCCATGATTGTCCTTGATGTTATTTTGACAGAGACGTTTTTAAAGAAAAAAGGGTCCCAATATGCCTATTGTTGTAATGTTGTGGATGTTGCTGGTCAAAGCAGGCTTAGTAGCCTGGACAGGGCAGGCGATGGGGTGCTATATGAGCTCTGTTAAATGGTCCACTCTGCTGTGTCCGATCGTGGACAGCATCCAGACCCTTTCTGTAGGGAGGAATTAAAGTATTAGCATGAAGGCTGTCTAAACAGAGTTCTCCAAATGTTGATAAAACTGTAGCCAGCAGACTTCAGTGTGGAAGCTGGTAGCCTTGTGATAGTTATTAAATTCCTGCTTGAATCTTTCAACTCCCTCCATCCCCACGCCCTGCACTCTCTTTTCTCTCTCTCACTCCCTTTCTATTTATGTATTTTTCCCTCTGTCGCAGTCTTTCTCCTTCTCTCTCTCTCTCTCTCTCTCTCTCTCTCTCTCTCTCTCTCTCTCTCTTTCTCGCGTTCCGACACGTGCATATTAACACACCTTGACTTCTGCTCCTGCAGCACCTGTCCATCTCCAGCGGCGGCATCAACGTGGACGCTTCCTTCATGCAGACGCTGTGGAACGTCCAGCCCACCTGCTCCGGCAGCAACGTGGCGGTCGGCTTCCTCATCGGGGGTCACGTGATGCGCCTTTGCCACGGCCATGACGAGAGCCTCACCATCCCCGGAGCCGACCGTAGCGACGAGGAGCAGAGGTGAGCTGACTGTAGCGACGAGGAACAGAGGTGGGCGGGGCTTGTATAAGGAGCTGTCATCCATCTCCACTAGAAGGGTGTGACCATCAGTCCAGGTTCTGCTTCTAAGTGTTAGGCAGCCAGCAGATCAAAGACAGTGAACACACACCTTGATGAGTAAATGACTAGTTCAGATACACAGTGATAGTAGCAGAGTCTCTCTGAGGTATGAAGGAGGCCTGGGCTGTAAGGATGCTCCGTCAGTCTATAGGTCAACACCACTCTGTCTCTTAGGTCTCATTACTGTTCAAAGGGCCTTTCATCAAATGTCATTTCATACCATTAGCATCATCTAGAGGGGAAATGGGCTTGAGTCTGGGTCCTGACTCGAATATTAACTCAACAGTGTGTTTTTTGCGGTGTCATTTCATATTGACATATTGTTCACAGTAGACAGTCTTGGCATGGTTGTATAGGCCTCTGTGTGCTCCTGTGTACCCAGGATAGTGAACTATGAGGCGGAGACAGGCGCTTCCAAAGCTCGCTCTCTCTGGAGACTGGAGCCACTCAGGATCAGGTAGGAGCCTTTGGCAAACCCCCCAACACACACACACACACACAGTAGATTAACCTTCCACAGGGCTCTGCTATGTCTTGTTTCTCACTGGTGTCTTACCCCCTCAGCACACCACACACCCTCTTGTGACCCTAGAGGGCAAGAGTACACACATCCTTCACTCAAGTAGAAGTACAGATACTCATGTTTAAAGAGAAGTCAAAAGTAGTCTACCTGTTGGAGCTCACATAATATTAATACGTTAATACAAAAAGACACATGCAACGCATTCGCTTGGAATCCTTTTTGACACCGACAATTTCGAACATCTCCCTCATATATGGCTATGGGTGATCAGGATCATGTATCTATTCTCAATCATGTCGACATTGCTAATGTTTTTTCGGAAACGTTTTTTTCAATCTTTCAAAATGTGTTTATAAACTTTTTTTTAATATAAACTTTTTTCCAAAAAACTACATTTTTCCAAACACAGTGAAAGGAGAGGAATCCAGAAAAGCCTGAAACAGAGTATAGCTGAACATATTCTCCATCCCTGCTTTTGACCCTTCAGCACTCACACAGGCAGCACACAGGCACACACGTACTATATTTCCACAGCCTTCTTTTACACCTCAGACCATCCTTCTCTTACACCTCAGACCATCCTTGTCTTACACCTCAGACCATCCTTCTCTTACACCTCAGACCATCCTTCTCTTACACCTCAGACCATCTTTCTCTTACACCTCAGACCATCCTTCTCTTACACCTCAGACCATCCTTCTCTTACACCTCAGACCATCCTTCCTTGCAGGTTAAATGTCACAGATACGGACACATTGCTCCCTGGGAGATAGAAAGATAGTTAGTGAATTTTGTATGACAGTCTTTGACGTCACTGTGGGGTTATATACAGTGCCCTCCAAAAGTATTGGAACAGTGAGGCGAATTCCTTTATTTTTGCTGTAGACTGAAAACATTTGGGCTTGACATCAAATAATGAACGTGAGACCAGAGATCAACGTTTCAGCTTTTATTTCCAGGTATTTACATCAGGATCTGATGCACAACTAAGAAAATATCACATTTTGTTTGAATCCACCCATTTGTCATGTGATCAAAAGTATTGGAACAGATATACTTAAAACATATTTAAGTGAATAAGACTTAATATTTAGTTGCAAATCCTTTGCTTTCAATAACTGCAGCAAGTCTGTGACCCATTGACGTCACCAAACTTTTGCATTCTTCCTTTTTGATGCTTTCCCAGGCTTTCACTGCAGCCTCTTTCAGTTGTTGTTTGTTTTGTGGGGTTCCTCCCTTCAGTCTCCTCTTAAGCAGGTAAAATGCATACTCTATAGGGTTTAAGTCTGGAGATTGACTTGGCCAGTCTAATACCTTCCATTTCTTGCCCCTGATGAACTCCTTTGTTGTTTTGGCAGTGTGTTTTGGGTCGTTATCTTGCTGCATGATGAAGGCTCTGCCAATCAGTTTGGTTGCATCTTTCCTTAAATTGGCAGACAAAATGTTTCTGTAGACTTCCGAGTTCATTTTGCTGCTGCCATCATGTGTTACATCCTCAATGAAGATTAATGAGCTCGTCCCAGAAGAAGCCATGCAAGCCCAAGCCATGACATTACCTCCACCGTGTTTCACAGATGAGCTTGTGTGTTTGGGATCATGAGCAGTTCCTTTCTTTCTCCAAACTTTAGCCTTTCCATCACTTTGGTAAAAGTTAATCTTTGTCTCATCAGTCCATAAAACTTTGTCCCAGAATTTTTGAGGTTCATCTCTGTACTTTTTGGCAAATTCCAGCCTGGCCTTCCTATTCTTCTTGCTAATGAGTGGTTTGCATCTTCTGGTGTAGCCCTTGTACTTTTGTTCATGAAGTCTTCTGCGAACAGTAGATAGTGATACCTTCACTCCTGCCATCTGGAGGTTGTTGCTGATCTCACTAACAGTTGTTTTAGGGTCTTTCTTTACAGCTCTCACAATGTTTCTGTCATCAACTGCTGATGTTTTCCTTGGTCTACCTGTTCGACGTCTGTTACTTTATGCACCAGTAGTTTTCTTCTTCTTCAGGACATTCCAAATGGTTGTACTGGCTATGGCCAATGTTTCTGCAATGGCTCTGATTGATTTTCCATCTTCTCTAAGACTCACAATTGCTTGTTTTTCACCCAAAGACAGCGCTCTGGTTTTCATGTTGTTTTCACCTCTGAATACAGTCTGCATAGACAAAACCTATCTTACCCAATCTGAACCTGAGTGTAGACATTCAGTGGTATTTATTGATTGAATAATGTATGTAATAGGACACACCTGGGCAACAAAACACACCTGTCAGTCACATGTTCCAATACTTTTGCTCACATGACAAATGGGTGGGTTCGAACAAAAAGGTGATATTTTCTAATTTGTGCATCAGATCCTGATGTAAATACCTGGAAATAAAAGCTGAAACGTTGATCTCTGGTTTCACATTCATCGTTTGATGTCAAGCCCAAATGTTTTCAGTCTACAGCAAAAATAAAGGAATTGGCCTCACTGTTCCAATACTTTTGGAGGGCACTGTATAACCTTCCCATCTCCAGCCCAGAGCTGTCACAAGCAATCAGGTAGCAGGTCCTCCAAGGCAGGCGGCCAAGTCTGGGTTCACATGCTCTCTAGAAGTTTCTCTTCTTGATTTATCTTGATACCTGGATTATTTTGTCTCTCTTCCTGATCACTCTGCCTGGTCTCTCTCTATCTCTTGGTCTCTCTTCCTGGTTTCTGTTTTCTCTCTTCCTGAACTCTCTGCTTGGTCTCTCTCTCTTGGTCTCTCTTCCTGATCTCTCTGCCTGGTCTCTTTTGATGGTCTTTCTGCCTGGTCTCTCTCACCTGACTCCAATATGATGGTAACAATTGCAGTTAGTTGCAGAAAGAGCTGTATGGATGTCATGTTATGATCATGCCAAGAAGAATATTGCACTTACTTGTTATTCTGTGTCCTCCGCTGTGATTGGCCAGCTGGAGTGGTAGCCACATCCGCTGGGGCCAGTCTTTCCGTCTACGTCACCTGTCCACCGGATACTACCTGGCCCTGACGGAGGACGGAAGCCTGGTTCTGCAGGACAGGGAGAAGTCCAACACCAAGGCCACGGCTTTCTGTTTCAGACCCTCCAAGGTTTGTAGTGCCGGGGTGGAGATCTAGACTCTGTGGCGGTCACTCACACACTGCAAGGGGTGACATACTGAACCCGGTCAAAGCACCGGACGTCCCCATGACCAGCCATACATAAGACACATCAGAAATCCACCTAGATAAAGGACTAGTCATGGAGTCCCCACTGCTCCTTTGAGATTGAACCCTCCGTGGTTCTGAAGGGGTTAACCCAGTTTAGTGGTTTTTAATCTGCAGGTCACTGGGTCAGAATGTGTGTGACCTGTTAACTCCAGTCTCCCTGCAGTAGTTACTCTGTATGATTAAAAGACTCACCTGAGTCGCATAATCTATAATGGATGAGCTCAGCTCCGAGCCTTATATACTGACCTTCTCCGCAAGCCTGATAACCGGGTAATATTACTGTTAGCCTTTAAATATTTCCACGGGTCTAATTGCAACCACGTTACAGCTGTTTTTAATTAGCGCTGACTGAACATCTATCATGAGTCATGTCAGTGAAGCTAGGCCCACTGTGCTTCTCTGGCCTGTACGGCTCATTCTTGCATCTGCATATGTACTCCTCTACTCCTCCATTTACAGATTCTATCTCTTCCTTTTTCTTTCTTAAATGCTCTGTCTGTCATTGTTTCTTTCCATCCCTCTCTCTCTACTTGTGGCAGTCGCTCTTTCTGTCTCCCTGTGTCTCCTCCTCTTCCGCACATCCACCCATGACACACTAAATTGCCGCCAACCATTGAAGTCCAGGAAAAGTTGTGTTCTACAGCGGCTTTAATCTCATCCTCGCTACCTGTTGTCTGCAGTAACAAGCCCCCTTTCTGTCTCTGTACAGACCTAACAGCAGTCGGGCCATTGATGAGGCGTTGACAGGGCCCAGCTACAGTTGGGTCTGTACAGAAGCCTAACTGTCTCTGTGACATCACTGTGAGATCTTCATCTTGTTGTGTCTGTGTCTTGCAGGAGAAAGTGGAGGCGGGGCCTAAGCGGGACATCGAGGGCATGGGCGTGTCGGAGATCAAGTATGGAGACTCCATGTGTTTCGTCATGCACGTGGCTTCTGGGCTGTGGCTGTCCTACCAGGCGCCTGATGCTAAATCCTCCCGGCTAGGACCTCTCAAACGAAGGGTGAGTCCTCAAGTGTTTTATTGATAGGACAGACGGAGAGACGGGAAGCAGGAGGGGTGGGGGGTGCATGCAGGAAATGACGTTGGATTCAAAGCCAAGCCCCTGCGTTTCCTTTAATGGAACACACACTTACCCTGTGGGCTACCAGGGTGTCCCATATCCAACCCAGAAAGCTGTTAGCTGGCCGTCCAGAGAGAGTTGGCTACAGACATCCCCTCCTCTTCCCTCTCAAAGTCCTCCACCAGCAGGGACACGTGAGGCGTTCATTCAGACGTGATAATGAGAGAGGGATGGCGACACTTAGTTTTTAGGAGAGGAGGAGGGATTAGGAGGGATCCCCTCTCTCTCCTTCTCAATCTGTCTGTGGTGAGAGGCACGCTGCTCGTCTCCGGGCAAGCCTCCAGCAACAACAAACGCCACCTCTGCAGTGAAGCCAAGCGAGCACCTTGACAGCATGCCAGCGTACTCCCACGGGGAAACGATCAAACTACCTTTTAATCCCACGGGGCCAGCTCCGATTAAGCCATCGTGTCATGGCGGCTCGGTTTTCCCTGAGCAGGCTTGTCCTGCCCCCTCCCTCACACTTCCGCCAGGAAGCACTCTGCTGCTCATCATCTAGTACAGGGTTCGAGGAAACATCTTTACGTGAACAGAAATATTCCTAATCAGATGTGAATGCTGACATTCTTGTGTTTGTGCGTGTGTTTGAGCGTGTGCTTGTGTTGTGTGGGCGTGTTATTGTGTTGGTGTTTTGTGTGTTGTGTATGCATGTTGTGTGTCCAGGCCTGCCTGCACTCTGAAGGGCACATGGATGATGGACTCAGCCTGCAGCGCTGTCAGCACGAGGAGTCGCGAGCGGCGCGCATCATCCGCAACACCACATTCCTCTTCAGGGATTTCATCAGGTACACCAGAATCACCTGCTCACGCTACACCTGTACACCTTGAGGCCGCCACTGAGCGCAACGGGGGTCAACTTCAGGAATAGTCCCACACAACATGAGAGTTTATTATATTGAATAACTTCAACACGTAAACTTTCGTAGTATGAATAAACAACGGCTTGCTAATGGTCAGAGCTGCTAAAGTATGTAGCGCTGATCACATCAAATCTCACGGACAGGCGGAGCTTAAAGGACCCGTTTAAGATCACATAGATTAAGACCGACACGTGAACATTCCACTTTTCGCTGACTTCCTCTGCTCCTCCTCTCTCTCTAACGGACATCTTCTGGTTTCCTTGGCCAGGGGTCTGGACAGCCTGGGGGGGGGCAGGAACACGGAGGTGGCCCTGCCGTTTGAGGAGGTGGTGCAGACGCTCAACGACCTGATCGAGTACTTCCAGCAGCCCCACTCTGAGCTGGAGCACGAGGAGAAGCAGATGCAGCTGCGCTCGCTCATCAAGCGCCAGGACCTGTTCAAAGAGGAGGTGAGGTGCCAGAGGGACTGACGGACACAGCGCTCTGTAGTCACGGGAACAGGGATCTGAGGCGCTTTGTAGAGAAGGACAGGTACCTCCGGCGAAGCTCTGTTACTTAAGAGATCGAAGAAACGTCTTCTCCCCTGTTGGAACGGTTGCTACTCATTTTATTACAGCAGCAAGCTTGCCAGAGGCTCTTACTAAAATCCATGAATTCATGTTCACTGGCTAATTTTCATCCACATTTTCTGGCAGGTTGATAGTTCAAAATTACTGAATTAATGAAAAAGTGAGTGTATGGGGTTTAAAAATATGTATATGAATATGTTGGTTGTGTGTGTTCAAGGGCATGCTGGCCCTCCTGTTGAAGTGCATCGACCGTCTCAACCTGTACAACAGCGCCGCCGAATTTGGCGAGGTGGCAGGGGAGGAGGGCGGGGCGGTGTGGAAGGAGATTCTCAACCTGCTTTACAAACTACTCGGTAACATCCTTCAAAACGTCTTCATTCATTCATTCATATAGTCTCTCACTGAAATGGAGGCACACACAAAAGGCATCTGCTTTTCTCCACAGGGGAGTGGGTGTGAGGGTGGTGGTGGGGGCGGGGGTGGGGCAGGGGGTTACCACAGGAACAGGAAGTGACCTCCTGTATGTGTGTATGTGTTATGTCTGCGCCCCTTCCTCTTCTCAGGAGCTATAAACAGCCAGATTCATGTTCAAACTCATAGAAATGTCACTAGTCGAGAACCAGATGCTTCTTCACAAGCAGTGACATTGGCCTGTCTTTTGTGCTCCCTCCAGACTCTCAGCTGGGAAAGACATGACCTCTCAGTGTTTGTCATTCTGTTTCACTTCTCTGGCTCATTTTAAGAACTTTGCCTCAGCTGACCTTGACTTCCTACATATTCATCATGGCTCAACACACACACCTACACCCTACTGAGTACACCCCAGACTCCTGCCCTTCTAAACCAACACAGTAGGTCACCCTGCAGAATGCCAAGGCAGTCTGGCAAGAGAACAGAATGAGTTGACAGGTAATTTTCCGTCTGATCTCAAGTTGGTTAGGTAGCACACCCACCAGCCTGTTAACCACTCTCATTCTCATCTTTTGAGGGATGTCTCTATCCCAGGTTCCCCCTCTCAGGCTCCTCCTCTCTCGCCCGGTCAGTTTCACATTCAGACCAGTGAACACTCATGTCATGTCTTAGTTTCAAAGAGTTCATGCACTCTGTAAGTGTGGCTGTTGATGGATGGATCTGCTGAGAGGTTTGTATTAGCTGAAAGATTAGACGGCATCACTATTCCTCTGGGCCTGAAGCGCTGTTAAAGGACTTCAAAGGGATTAATCAGTCTTGTGGCCCCTGACACTAATGGTGAAGAGTGATTGGCTGAGGTGATGAGAGGGCAACACAATGTCACACCAGTCAGTGACAGACGTGACACAGCCTCAGAAAACACACTCCCCTCCCCTCTATCTCTCCGCCTGATACCTCTCAGCCTTTCATAATGATGTGGTCATTTAGCAGACGCTTCCACCTAAAGCGACAGGCATTTGAACCTGTGACCCCTTGATTTGCAGTCAATTGCAGTTGATTGGAATAAAAAAAAAATAAGGACATTGGAAAACGCTTTCTTTCTGTCTGTTCATTCCGCCTCCAGCTTCCCTGATCTGTGGAAACAGGAACAACTGCACCCAGTTCTCTCGTAATCTGGACTGGCTGGTCAGCAAGCTAGAGAGGCTGGAATCCTCCTCAGGTAAACCCTGCAACTCATATACATCAGTGAACACCAACCTATACCAATATACAGCAATATATACCAATAACCAGTACCATATACCAATATATAGCAATGTATACCATTAACCAGTATACCAATTCCATTAACTTAATGTGGCGTCGTAATGTCTGCAGGAATTTTGGAGGTGCTCCACTGCATCCTGATTGAAAGCCCTGAAGCCCTGAACATCATCCAGAAGGCACACATCAAGTCCATCATCTCCCTGCTGTACAAACACGGACGCAACCATAAGGTAGAGAAGAATATCTGGTGATGTTAATGTCACCCTTACTACAACTACAAACACAAACTCCATGCAGACCATTCTAAACCCGCTCTCCATTCTAAACAACACATTCTAAACATTCCAAGCCCTGTCAGTGACATGGCTACTGCAGTACCCAGAAGTGTGTGTCTGAGCCTAGTCTCCCCTCTGGAACATGAAGGCTATTCATACACAGGCCTGGCAGGGGGATTGCCATTGTTTGCATGACACCAATGCCTAAATCCTCCACCACTGCAACACCAAGGTCAAGCTGGCAAGTATCTCCCCCTAGTTAGCTTCATAAACAATTCAACACCAAACAATGAATATGAATCTGTTGGAGTCTGGCCTGTCAGCACCCTCCAGCAACAACAACAAGCCGCAGGTTGCTCTCTGAGGACGTGAAGGGTTTGAGGCATCCCGTACGTGTTTTACATGCACTGTTAACGTGTCAGACTCGGACAATATTTGCCTCTGGGGGCTGGTGGGTCATGCAGGCCACTCTCGTAAACAGCAGGTGTTGAGTCATGCGTGGGGGAGGATTCCCTGGGCCTTGTAAACTGTAGGCCCGCATGCTGCTGTGGCTCCCTGTGCTTGTCTCTTCCTGCTGCTGCTAATGAGAATCACGAGCCTCTCGCTCATTTCTTTCTCTCTCTCTGATTCTCTCTTTCTCCCTCCTTCCATCCCCCTATTTCTCATTCTAATAATAATAATAATAATACAAATATGAATAATTACTCTCTTGTGTCTCTAACACATTCTCTTTGTGTCTGGGGGGGGATTTATTACAGAAAATAATCGTGTTTTTAACGTGAGAATGTCTCAATATAGAGCATCAAATGTCTCTCTCTGTCTCTCCGTCTCCAACAGATCTTGGACGTCCTGTGCTCTCTGTGTGTCTGTAATGGAGTGGCAGTGAGAGCCAATCAGAACCTCATCTGTGACCACCTGCTTCCTAAAAGGGACCTGCTCCTCCAAACACGATTGATCAATGACGTCCAGAGGTAACAGTTTTGCTTGTGCCTTGCGCTTTGATATCTGTAATCATAGGGTTACATCATAACAGCGTAACTTTGACGCCGATTCTTAATGTTACGTTCTTTTTGACGCCTCTGTGATGTTGTTATTGGAGGGGGCTAATATACAAATATGATTGCTTTCATGCATGTATTATATAACGACCTACAATAGAAAAAAGTGTCGCGTTCAGTGTACGTTTTTTAGTCATTTAGCAGACGCTCTTATCCAGAGCGTCTTACAGTGAGTACAGGGACATTCCCCCAAGACATGTAGGGTAAAGTGCCTTGCCCAAAGACACAACGTCATTTTGCAGAGCAGGGAATCGATCCGGCAACCTTCTGATTACTAGCCCGACTCCCTCACCGCTCAGCCATCTTACTCCCTGTACCTCCAGCTCTCACCTGCACATCTGTTCCCTGTCTGCAGTATGAGGCCAAACATCTTCCTGGGGGTGGCCGAGGGCTCGGCCCAGTATAAGAAGTGGTACTACGAGCTGATGATTGACCAGGTGGACCACTTTGTGACCAACGAGCCGTCTCACCTGCGTGTGGGCTGGGCCAGCACCAAGGGCTACGCCCCCTACCCCGGAGGCGGCGAGGGCTGGGGGGGGAACGGGGTCGGGGATGACCTCTACTCCTACAGCTTTGATGGACTCCACCTCTGGTCAGGTACGGTAGGATTTGTGGTCAGATCACCTCACCTGTCTTGTTGAATTTGTCGTGTAAGTGTTTTTTTATGATTTCTGGGGAGGATTTTAAAAGATCTGAAGGGCTTTGCCTGGAAACATTTGGGGAATGGTTGCACACTGAAAGAGAAGTTATATATATTTACAAATACATCACAAATGACTTCCCCTGCAGCCTCACCCTATCAGCCTCTGTCCCCTAACAGCCTTTTCTGTCCTTGTCAGCTCCCCCCTCCCTCCCTTCCTCACAGTCACATTGCCCTACATTTCTAGACATCCCTTGTGACTTTGACCAGCCTGCAAAAGCTGTCTATTCTGTCTGCCCTTTCCTCCTCCCTCTCTCCTCGGTTCACCCTCTCTACTCTCCCCTCCTCTCTCTCTCCTCTGTTCACCCTCTCTACTCTACTCTCCTCCCTTGCCATCTCTCCTCTCCCCTTATCCTCTCTTCCTCTTCTCCCCCCTTCCCCTCTTCCCCCTCTCCCACCCTTCCTCCCTCTCCTCCCCTCTCCTCCTCCCAGGCCGTATCTACAGGGCCGTGGCCTCCATTAACCAGCACCTGCTGAACTCAGACGATGTAGTGAGCTGCTGTCTGGATCTGGGTGCCCCCAGCATGTCCTTCAGGATCAACGGTCAGCCCGTCCAGGGCATGTTCGAGGACTTCAACACGGACGGCTTCTTCTTCCCTGTGGTCAGCTTCTCTGCGGGGGTCAAGTAAGTGACTGTTGTTGATGGTCTGGTGGCCCTTGCAGCGGTGTTGGATATTATGGAAATTAATTGAGCTGAAATTTGATTTATGTGGGCTCGCTTTTTAGCTGCTAATGTATTTATGGAAAAGCGTTTTTACTGTTTTACAAAATAGGATACAGACAATTTGACATGTACGGTAAGTAGTTTTCGATTTTCAGTGTAATGATGTTTCAAAGATTAATAAAGGGACTCTGAGAGTCTTATCAAGTGGGCGTACTGCATTTATAGGAGTCACAAAAAATCTGTAATCACTAAAAGTACTTTGTACCTGATTCTCTTACTTCCTGGTTCCTCCCAGGGTCCGTTTCCTGTTGGGTGGTCGTCATGGAGATTTTAAGTTCCTGCCTCCCGCGGGCTACTCCCCATGCTACGAGGCTCTGTTGCCCAAAGAGAAGATGCGTGTGGAGCCTGTGAAGGAGTACAAGAGGGACCATGAGGGGGTGCGAGACCTGCTGGGCACCACCAAGCTCCTCTCCCAGGCCTCCTACATCCCCATGCCTGTGGACACCACGCAGGTGAGCACAGCTGGAGACCCCCCCCCCTCCCTCCCTCACTCACAAACTCCCTCCCCCCTCACATACTCCGTCCCTCCCTCCTTCACTCCCTCCCTCCCTCACTCACACAATTGGCCGGTTGTCTAAAACGTGTAAACCCAGAAGCTGATTTCCCACCGTTGTTGTGGAGACGGCGTCTGTCACAGCTGATTCTCCTGGCACGTGTACCTGTGCTGCCTGTCCAAAACCACCTGTCCTGTCTTTCTCCCTGCAGACTGCGCTCCCTCCTCACCTGGACCATGTCCGGGACAAGCTGGCTGAGAACATCCATGAGCTGTGGGGGATGAACAAGATCGAGCTAGGCTGGGCCTATGGCAAGGTGGGCTCAGTTGCTTCACCCAGTAAAGTACACGGTGCTTATGTACTGTACATCATAGAGGCGTTAGTGGTATTTCTGTCTCTTTCTCTGCCCCTCTCTCCACCTCACTCTTTCTCCTTCCCTCTCTTGCTCCCTCCCCCCCTCTCTCTCTGGCTCCTCTCTCTCTTCTTCTCTCCCCTTACTCCCTCTCTCCATTTCTCTCTGCCTCTCCCTTTTCTTTCTTTCTTTCTTTCTTTCTTTCTTTCTTTCTTTCTTTCTTTCTTTCTTTCTTTCTTTCTTTCTCTCTCTCTAAGGCTCCCCCTCTCTCTCCCCCCCTCTCTCTTTCTGTCCATCGCTCACCACTGCGGCCCAGACCAGGCAGTTAGGATGCACAGCACACACATCTCTCTGTACTGTAGCTGTTATCACACAATCATTTTCCAGAGAGCCGTTGTCGTTTGACAAACTTAACGAGCAGCTCGCCTTCCAAGAGCATGACAGACAAATTAATTACGGGTGTGAGAAGCCCTATTACTCAGGAGGTTCAGAGCTTATCATTCATTAAGGACAATATTTAATTTTGTTATAACGAGACCTCATTAGCTCAAAGTGACATTGGGCCTAACCTGGGATGAGACTTAGTCGGTGCAGGTGCCAGCTGCTTGGCAGAGATGTGCTTACATTTATCATCCATAAGGTCTTGCTCTTTGTGTCTTCTGTGTCTCAACTGTAACCTGTAGGTGTACTACTCTGCTTTGTTCAAAACAAACAACCCCCTATCACAAAAGCTTGGTTGTAAGCTTCGGCCATTATCTGCGTTTAGACATTCACACACTTAGCTACCGGCTATGCCAGTAGGACTGTTCCCTGAGCACACCCAGTATAACTTGGCTTAGTTTTGACCCCTTAGACAATTTATTCTGGGAAAGATTATCAGCAAAATTTCAATAAAACAGCTACACGGTTTGAAAATTTCATTAATGCAGAAAAAAAAATTCAGCCAATACCTGTCTCATCCTAAACTGAATCACTTAATTTCCCACCTTGTTTGTGATGGATGTGTTTTGTGAAGGGACCGTACGTTTTAAGACAGTGATCTATTTCCTGGTGACAGTTGCTGCATTCTAACACACCACTCCTCCCAAGTGAGAGACCGTGAAAAATAAGAAAAAGTATTCTCACATCTAATTTAAACATCCTTCATCATTTCCATAATATTTACCTATCACTACACAATTGGAAGTGCACTTAAACATGTAAGGATTTAGTTTATTTACACACTTATTGAACACATTAATGTAAGCACCTTTTGCATATATACTTGGAAATTAGACTTTATGGAGGATATTTTTCTCTTGGGCTCCTCTGACTGCAGGTTCGGGATGACAACAAGAGGCAGCATCCGTGCCTGGTGGACTTCACCAAGCTACCAGAGACCGAGCGCAACTACAACCTGCAGATGTCCAGCGAAACTCTGAAGTGAGCCGGCGGTTACCTCCTCACCAGGCACCCTCATTACTCATTCATTACAAGCAGCAGGATCCCTGTCTGGAGATTACACAAGTCCAGTTTGGGCTGAGACTAAAGCAGCATTTCTAATGAGTTCGATTTCTCGAGAGAATCCCAAAGAATATTGATTTACGGCGTTGTGAGCCTGTGAGACCGTTTCAGCCCGCATGTTTCTCTTCCACCTTAGGGCTTCTCACTTTCAAAGCCAATTTCATCCACCTGTCTAAATTAATACTTAAAATATCTCTATTACTGTAGAGGCTAGACAGCAGGAAGATACATGATGGACACTGGCTGCTGTGTTTTGTGTAATTGTATTGATTTACTGTGATGTGAAGAAGGCTCAGTTCAGAAAGCAGCACTCACATCACGTGAACAGTAAAATGACCAAGGCAGTTTGGTGGAACATGTAGGATTCATGTCATTGTCTAGGCCTGGGCACGGATCCATGACTTAATTTCCTACTCTCCCTCTCCCTCTCTTCCCCCCTCCCTTCTCTGTATCTGTCCCTCTCTATGTCTGTCTCTCCCCCCCTCCTTTCCCCCCTCCTCCTCTCTCAGAACCCTGTTGGCACTAGGGTGCCATGTCGCCCAGGTGAACGTCAACGCAGAAGAAGATTTAAAGAAAATCAAACTTCCCAAAGAGTGAGTCTCTTCAGCTTAAAGTACCTCCATCACTTTAGCCATACATACAGTACATGAGACATTTCTCTTTTGGCGCTTTTCCACTTTACGGTACCGATTCGAATCGCCTTTTTTTTCATCCATTGCGCAAATTTGGTAGTGTACTAGTAATATCTAGTAATATCTGCAATAATAAACGAACCTATCGATTCGAGTTGAGCCAGCAACATGCAGTGTGGAAAATCACAATTAGTTGTCTGCGTGACGCTAGCTAGCTGTTCTAACTACGGCGGTCGCTGTCCTTTTTGTTGCAGCTACGTAATGTCAAACGGTTACAAGCCAACGCCTTTGGAGCTTTCTGACGTGAAGCTGACAGCCGGCCAGGAGGTTCTGGTAGACAAGCTGGCCGAGAACGCCCACAACGTGTGGGCCAAGGATAGAATCAAACAAGGATGGACCTACGGTATCCAGCAGGTAACCAGCCACCTTCTAACACACCCCTACTGAATGGACAGTAACATGGTTTTATTTTATAAGAGTGGATTCAACTGTTGTGTTCTTAAGAACAATCACTCCTAATAAAACGGTGGTTATTGAGGTGTGTGAACTGGCCGGTGCTGTGTGGTGTGTACAGGACGTGAAGAGCAGGCGTAACCCTCGCCTGGTGCCCTACGCTCTGCTGGACGAGCGGACAAAGAAGTCCAACAGAGACAGTCTGAGGGAGGCCATCCGAACCCTGGTGGGGTACGGGTATGACATCGACCCCCCGGACCAGGAGGGTGAGACACACACACACACTGTACAATACACACAGACATCCACACACACTGTACTATACACACACACACACACTGTACTATACGCACACACACACACACACACTGTACAATACACACAGACATCCACACACACTGTACTATACACACAGACATCCACACACACTGTACAATACACACAGACATCCACACACACTGTACTATACACACACACACACACACACACTGTACTATACACACAGACACACACACACACACTGTACTATACACACACACACACACTGTACAATACACACAGACATCCTCACACACTGTACTATACACACAGACATCCACACACACTGTACAATACACACAGACATCCACACACACTGTACTATACACACACACACACACACACACACTGTACTATACACACAGACACACACACACACACTGTACTATACACACACACACACACTGTACAATACACACAGACATCCACACACACTGTACAATACACACAGACATCCACACACACTGTACTAAACACACAGACATCCACACACACTGTACTATACACACACACACACACACACACTGTACAATACGCACAGACATCCACACACTCAGACTATATATCCACACACAGATACTGGTGGGGTACGGGTCAAGTCACCGACCAACATTCACATACACACATGCAGTTCACATGTTGATGTTGTTTTCCCCCCCCCAGCCTGTCACACGCTGGACCAGCACAGCGTGGAGACGGTCCGCTTCTTCCGCGTGGAGCAGACGTACGCCGTGAAGACGGGGAAGTGGTACTTTGAGTTTGAGGCTCTGACGGGAGGAGACATGCGTGTGGGCTGGGCCCGGCCCGGCTGCAGACCCGACGTGGAGCTGGGAATCGACGACCAGGCATACGTCTTCGACGGATACAGGGTAAACAAGCTCCCGCTGCTTGTATGTTAGTGTCGTCTTGGGTTTGAATGCCCTGTGAACTGCTGTGAATCACAATGTCCTCTGTTGTAACTGTGTTGATGGTTTAGGGTTCTGTAGTAATGTCGGTGGTTCCCTCAGGGTCGTCGCATGCACGCAGGGAGTGGGTTCTTTGGCATGAGCTGGAACCAAGGCGACGTGGTGGGCTGCATGATCAACATGGAGGACAAGTCCATGATCTTCACCCTCAACGGAGAGCTGCTCATCACCAACACGGGCTCAGAGCTCTGCTTCACCGACTTCGAGACGGAGGACGGTATGTTGTAGGGGTGGGAATCTTTTGTTACGTGACGATTCGATTTGAATCGATTCATGGTCACAATTTTTTTTTAAACTTTTTTTTACCATTCTATAAAACATACTAACATAACTAAATATAATAAAAAAGTGAATTGATCTGAATCGCTAGTATGTTGGCTTTGGTCATTTATACACCAGGCTTCTCCCCCGCCAGGTGTCCTAAGGCAGAGGTTACTCCGTGACAGTGTTTATGCAGAGCTGCCTAACAGAGCTGACAGTCACAGAGATACATAGTGTTAGCTGAGCCTAGGCCCAGATTGTCAGATCTGGGTCATCGCTACCATACCTGGTGATTTTTGACATCTATGATCTCTAACCTGCAACCTGTGACCCCTCCCCCCTCCCCTCCCCTTAGGGTTCATCCCAGTGTGCAGTATGGCCATGGCCCAGATCGGCCGCATGAACTTGGGGAAGGATGCCAGCACCCTCAAGTACTACACTATGTGGGGACTGCAGGAGGGATTCGAACCGTTCGCTGTCAACATGAAGCGCGATGTCACCATGTGGTTTAGCAAGCGTCTGCCCACCTTCGTCAACATCCACGTGGACCACAACCATATCCAGGTGAGGCCAGCTCTGCAGCTAGCTAGGTCAACCTTCTCGAGACCCGGAAAGTATTTGGGTTACTTAATGAACATATTTGAAGATAAAGTTATGATTAACCTAGATAAACAAAGTCTTACATGGCTATTCATAAGTCATTCAAATCCTCACCAAGTCCTCTCGATTGGATAAAACACATGTATAAAAAAAGCCAGTATTACATTTAGTCGACACTCTTATCCAGAGCGACTTACAGTAAGTACAGGGACATTCCCCCAAGGCAAGTAGGGTGAAGTGCCTTGCCCAAGGACAGAACGTTACTAGCCCGATTCCCTAACCGCTCAGCCACCTGACTCCGAGTATGGTTGCTATCTGAATACAAGGGTCATACATGGTGGACAGTTGGTTTGTTGGGAGTTGCTGGGTGCAGGTACAGATGATTTAGATGTCAGGTTCTGAGAGCTAGTTTTTAGGGGTGGAAATCTTTTGGTACCTCACGATACGATTCAAATCAATCCTTGAGGTCACAAATCGATTTTTTAAAAAAATGCATGATTTTTTTCCCTCGAAAAAATAATACAATTACAAAATATAATTACATTACAACAAAAAAAAACCTTGAAAAAAATATTTTTTTTTCCCCCACCCCTACTGGTTTTATTCCCCGACTGCTTGTGTCCCTCCAGGTAACGAGGATTGACGGAACGGTGGACAGCCCCCCGTGTCTCAAGGTGACCCACAAGACTTTTGGGACCCAGAACAGCAACAATGACATGATGTACTGCAGGCTGAGCATGCCCGTGGACTTCCGTGCCATCAATGTGCCCCTCGACGAGTCCCAGAAACTCAGGTGTGAATCTCTGCAGTGTCACATTGAAACCAGTGTTAGTGTGTGGGTGTTCCATATGGAGTGCTTTGAGCCACACATAATGAAATATGTGTAGATATTGTTTTGAAATATTTGTAGATATTGGTAAAGGTATCCTCTTACATTGGCTGAATTTCCTAAATGTCTACACAGTCAACCTCCAAAAGAAGATGAACCGATTAACTATGGAAGCATCACAAAGGTAAGAGAAATATTTGAACAAAGGCCCTGTTATATGTCTATATATCAAATATCAAATTGATGCACCTCCTGTAAATATGTTCTGTCTGGTTGTATGGTTATAGTACTGGTTTGGATATGTTTATAGTATCCTGTGTGTGTGTGTGTGTAGATATTTACGGTGTCGTTACAGGACTTATGTGGAATGTTGTTTATTACAGTACTACCACTCGGTGAGAGTGTTTGCTGGCCAGGATCCTGCGTCAGTGTGGGTCGGCTGGGTTACCCCTGACTACCATTACCATAGCAAACACTTCAACCTCAACAAGACCCGCACAGTCACCGTTACCCTGGGAGACGAGAGGGGGAGGGTCCACGAGAGGCGAGTTCTCCTGTTTTGTCCTGATGGATAGCTATTGGCAGCTTTACAACAAACACAACACTGTCATCAAACAGGACACACATTTAAAAGCAGCAGTGAATCATGAGCTCAATGGGAAATAGTGTTAGACTATTTGATACGTTCGTATTATCTGAATAATTCTTATACTGTTAATTTGTTGCTTTAGACACAAGCATCTGCTAACTAAATGAAATGTGTAAACAATGTAAAAAATAACTATATATACAGGGGGTTGACATTGATCTTTTGGGCCACATATTTTTTACCTGTCCAACACCTGAATGTACTTGTCCAAAACAAAAACAATTTGCTCATGTATAAACTATAGACAGATAGTAAATTGATGAATGTTATTTTACAACTGATTGGGCTTGTTTCGTACAAACTTGACTTGAAGTGACTGTGACATTGTCCTCTTGACAGGCAGGCATACATGTGTCCTATCTAAAAGCGCTTGTTCCTCTCCAGCATCCAGAGGAGTAACTGCTACATGGTGTGTGGAGGCGACCTCACCGGCACCTCTGGACGCTCCAGCCAGGACCTGGAGATTGGCTGTCTGATTGACCTATCAACCGGTTTAGTCTCGTTTACAGCCAATGGCGTGGAGCTAGAGACTGTCTACCAGGTACACTCTTAACTTGACGCATCACCAGACCATCCTGTTCCCCCTGCTAACTCTCTTTAGAAGCCATACAAACTGTTGTAACTCACAATGCAGGATCTGGAGAATCCAGTGTTGCTAATTGAGATGCAGGCAGACGGGATAAATCAATATGGTCTCCCGAGCTTAGATCAGCCCTGGACTCATCTCAGACATCTTCAACAGCTACGGGTGGAACTGGTGCGAGTTCTCCCTAAAAAGGGGGCCCAGACACCTCTCTATCTGTCTGTCTTTCTCTGTCTGTCTGTCTCTGTCTGTCTGTCTTTCTCTGTCTGTCTGTCTGTCTGTCTCTGTCTGTCTGTCTGTCTGTCTGTCTCTCTCTCTCTCTCTCTCTCTCTCTCTCTCTCTCTCTCTCTCTCTCTCTCTCTCTCTCTCTCTCCTCCCTCTCTCTGTCTCTCTCTCTCTGCCTCTGAAGTGGATTGGCTTAAAGGATAGTCCCTCTTAGGAAATAGGAGGGCTCTTACCCTGATGAAAACGTTTGTACTCTTCCCTGCGTCAGAACCCTGGCCATGCCTCTTCCTGGCTGGCATTGATGCACAAGCTGACAGGCATCAGAGAGGCATTTAAAACACCTCACAATCCATTCTGTCTGACTGCAGACCGGACCTCGTAGCACCCTGACTGCTGTCATTTGTTCAGAGCCACATGGACAGGGAGATGTGCTGGCTGTCTCGGTGTCTGAGCTGCATAGAGAGTGACGATTGATTGGTCGTGTCTGGCCTGCTGCCCCTCTGAGAAATCACCAACTTTCTGTAGCAGCTCTCTCACTGCAAACTCATTTTATTGACCCGGTAATGTTTGTAGAGTTGGCGGCAGGGCTGGCGTTGTTGACGTTGTGCGTTTCTGTGTCCAGGTGGAGCCGAATGCCAAGCTCTTCCCAGCTGTGTTTGTCCGACCCACCAGTGTCAACCTCTTCCAGTTTGAGTTTGTCAAGATCAAGGTGCGTTGTTTAACCACTCTTCATCTATTTGTAGTGCTGATACAACGAAAACAAGTTATGTACCATCCTACCAAAGGGTAAGTGTCCCAATCGGCGCAACAATCTCACGATGACCTCATCTGAGCTGTGCCCTGTGCCTCTGCCTGTGTCCAGGACGCCATGCCCCTGTCGTCGGCCATCTTTAAGAGCGAGCTGAGGAACCCGGTGCCCCAGTGCCCCCCTCGGCTGGACGTCCAGACCATTGTGGCGGTGCTGTGGAGCCGCATGCCCAACACCTTCCTCACGGTGGACACGGCCCGGGTCAGCGAGCGACACGGCTGGGTGGTCCAGTGTCTGGAGCCCCTGCAGATGCTGGCCGTCCACATCCCGGAGGAGAACAGGTGTGTGTGTGTGTGCATGTGCAGGGGTACTGTCCACATCCCAGAGGAGAACAGAATCCCATCTTGTCCATTCTCTCTCTCTCACTCTCTCTCCCCCCTTCTCTCTCTCTCTCTCTCTCTCTCTCTCTCTCTCTCTCTCTCTCTCTCAGATGTCTGGATATTATGGAGCTGTCTGAACTGGAGGACCTGAGGATGTTCCACCACCACACCCTGAAGCTGTACTGTGCCCTCTGCGCCCTGGGCAACACCCGCGTGGCACACGCCCTTTGCAGCCACCTGGACCAATCACAGCTCCTCTACACCATCGACAACCAATACCTGTCTGGCATGCTGCGAGAAGGCTTCTATGACGTGCTCATCAGGTGAGTGTTACATACACATACACACCATAGAAGTGATGATGATGATGATGATGATGAGAGCACAGTACAACAGTAACAGCTCCTTCTCCCGAGCACGGCACGCGGTGACGATCCCATCTGTGCTTGTCTTGCAGCATCCACCTGGAGACGGCCAAGGACTCGCGCCTCATGATGAACAACGAGTTTATCATCCCCGTCACGGACGAGACCCGCTCCATCAAGCTCTTCCCGGACGAGTCCAAGCGTCACTCCTTACCCGGCGTGGGCCTCAGCACCTCCCTCAAACCCCGGCTGAACTTCACCCCGCCCTGCTTCATCACCATCAAGCGCCAGCAGCTCCTCCACAGCCCCCAGATCCCGCTGGGCGCGCTCAAGGAGAAGGCCATCAGCATGCTGACTGAGGCCGTGCAGGGCGGGGGCCCCCACATCAGAGACCCTGTAGGGGGCAGCGTGGAGTACCAGTTTGTCCCCATCTTGAAGCTCATCGGGACCCTGCTGATCATGGGGGTCCTGACCAGCAAGGAGGTGGGCCGCATCCTCCTGCTAATAGACCCCGTGGTGTTCGGGGAGCCGGAGGAGGAGGAGGGGGCGGCAGCGGTGGAGGAGGGGGCCGCGGGCGTGGCGAAGGAGGAGGTGAGCAGTAACGAGGAGAAGGCCGTGGAGGCGGGGGAGGAGGAGGTGAAGGAGGCCAAGCCCCCCATGAACGGACTGCTGGGGAAGACGCTGCCAGAGTCGGTGAAACGACAGGTGGGGGGAGAGAGAGAGAAACACACATTCACACGCTCACACATGAATAGCACACACACGTGTATACATACACACACACACGCCTCACACATGACCTCTGTGTGCGTCCCGTGCGCCCTGCAGATGTGCGACCTGCTGCACTACTTCTGTGACTGCGAGCTGAAGCAGCGGATCGAGGCCATCGTCTCCTTCTCCGATCACTTCGTCTCCAAGCTGCAGTTCAACCAGAAGTTCCGCTACAACGAGCTGATGCTGGCCCTCAACATGTCGGCCGCCGTCACCGCCAAGAAGACCAAGGAGTTCCGCTCGCCCCCTCAGGAACAGGTGCATGCTGGGACACGGGGCTCGTCTGTGGGGCTCGTCTCGATTGCCCTCCCCGGGGGCAGAACCTGAGCTCCTCTGACTCCCACACACCACCACCATCTTTCATACACACCGCTTGTAAAATAGAAATGAAAAGTCCAGGTCGGTTTCTTCACACAAATAATAATATACCAATAATAAGATCTAAAACTAGCAATTTGATGGCGTGGGTGGGCGTTGTTTATACTGAGGAGCCCTAGTATTAAAACACCCCATCGTCATGGTAAGGTGGTGTACAGTATGCACCCTAAAGAAACACAATCCTGTGTAACTTTCTAAATAAGCGATACAACAACTGCAGTCCCTGGAATAAACAAGATCCAAAGTTCCTGACTGATGGGATCTCCCAAAATACCAGGGTTCTGTGAGAGTGTGAAGCCCTCTGGTGCACTCCTAAATCACATGGTCAGACAGATGCCTGTGGCGTCTTTTCACCCCTCTGACCAAAATATCCCTCTGAGCAGGTTCTCTTTCTCACAGCATATGTTGGACTAATCTCTTGCAAACAATCCCTCCCCCCGGTTGCCCCCAGGGTCAACACTGTCCTCTCTGATTCACCCTCAGTCCTTACTGGGTGCGAGTTGGTCCACAGTAACGCTGCTGACCTTAGGAAACCTTCACATATATGGAAGTAGACGTGAGTATTTACACTGGAGGCTTTATTCGTTCAGCAGAGGGCTTGATGCAGGGCATTGACAGAGAACAGGAAGGGCAGCATCCTCTTCCTCTTCTCAGAGATCAGCGCTGCCCTGTGCTGCCCTGCGTCGCCTGGCCCTGGTGTATTCTCACCACATTTATCCCCAAACCCCTGCATTTCATCTGACTTCCTCAAGAAGCACACTCAGAATCGGGCAGCAGTGGGTTGCTTATCTGCCCAACACGTGTACGCTCATGGAACAGTCCACTTTCACGCTCAGCCCAGTTTCATGCTCAGTCTGCATCAGCTTGTGTTGGTGTTCATCCAAAACACCGTGTTTGGTAAAGCCTCCAGCCTGTTAGTGGTGAGCTATCTCCTCCTGTAACAGCATCTTAATAACAGTCCCAAGGGGGGGATATGGAAGTATCCAGAACACCCTCATCTGCAGTGATCAAACATGCTATCTGAGCAGCACACGGGTGTACGCTCCAGCACCACAGACATCTAAAGTGGATCTGCTGGTGGGGGCAACGCAGAATAATGATGCTGCCAAGCTCGAAGGCCTTAGCTGTCGGTTTTTATTCTCATGTACTCTCTCTCGCTCTCTGTCTCTCCATCACACACACTTACTCTCTCTTTGTCTCTTTGTCTCTGTCTAATTGAAGATCTCTCTCCTTCCCATCCATCTCCTTACCCTCCCTCCCTCTCTCCATCCCCATCCACCTCCCCAACTCCCTCCTTCCACCTCCCCGTCCATCTAACCACCTCCCTCCCTTCCTCCTGTGCAGATTAACATCCTGTTGAACTTCAGTGCTGGGGAGGACTGCCCCTGTCCTGAGGACATCCAAGAAGAACTCTCCTCCTTCCACAACGAGCTGCGTCTGCACTGCGGTACACACACACTACACACTCCACACACACACTACACACACACTACACACTCCACACACACTGCACGCACACACACTCCCTGCCTCCACCCATCCCACAGCTCTTGTCTGCTTGGCGTCTGAAAAATAACATTGTTGTGTGTGTACTTGAACGTATGTATGTGTGTGTGTGTGTGTGTGTGCAGGCATCCCAATGGAGGAGGAAGAGGAGGAGCAGGACACGTCTATCAAGGGCCGCCTGCTGGCTCTGCTGTACAAGATCAAAGGCCGACCTCAGAAGGCAGAGGAGGATCACCCAGAGGAGGAAGCCCCACCCAGTACGACTCACGCTCGCACCACTGCCTGATAACCCAGCCAATCACAATCATGCATTTATCAAGGAGACAAAGATAAAGGGGGAGTGGGGGTCGAACCTGCGACAGCTTAGCTACAACTGTCACACAATACTGCTCTAGCTCCAGGTGTTACACAATACTGCTCTAGCTCCAGGTGTTACACAATACTGCTCTAGCTACAGGTGTTACGCAATACTGCTCTAGCTACAGGTGTTACACAATACTGCTCTAGCTCCAGGTGTTACAAACTACTGCTCTAGCTACAGGTGTTACACAATACTGCTCTAGCTACAGGTGTTACACAATACTGCTCTAGCTACAGGTGTTACACAATACTGCTCTAGCTACAGGTGTTACAAACTACTGCTCTAGCTACAGGTGTTACAAACTACTGCTCTAGCTACAGGTGTTACACAATACTGCTCTAGCTACAGGTGTTACACAAGACTGCTCTAGGTACAGGTGTTACGCAATACTGCTCTAGTTACAGGTGTTACACAAGACTGCTCTAGCTACAGATGTTACAAACTACTGCTCTAGCTACAGGTATTGTCCTCCTTAGTGAATGAATACTCGTTAACTCACAGATGGGGCAGTGAGCTCGAGACGTCTCACATCACCCAGCCAGTGCTGCGGTGGACGTCTTGAAGCCGATCTTGACCCGTACGTTAAAGTTCCCCCATAAAAATACTCCGGGAACCCCAGGATGTTATCTTACGTGCGCAGACCTTGTTTCCTCGTCTTACAAGTTTAGTATTCAGTATTGACTTGCTAGTGGACCAAAACAAAGTGGTGAGCCCACAGGGGAGAGCAGTAATGTACCCACATCTGCTGATGGGGAAGGAACAGATTGGCCAGTTTTCCCTGAGGTTGCTGTTTGTTCTCCAACTTCAATGTGAGTTTGAAGGGCAATTAAAAGTGACATGTACTCTGTACCCCACACTGGGACGATCTATCGGTCCGCTCTTAGAAAGAAATTAAAAGCGCCTGATACCTACTCAGGAAGAGTCGCTAATGGGAAACACTTAACATTCTGATCAGGCACCTACTCCGCTGCCTAATGAGGATCCTAACGGGAAGTTGGAGATGAGAATGAAGGAGTCCTGCCCCACTAGGTAGTCTGTCTGTTAGACCAGAGAGAGGCCTGGCTGATGTGTCTGTAGAGAGTTCTGCAACAGGCAGCTATTATTTATTGCAGAGGAGGAGGAGGGAGGAGGAGGAAGGAGGAAAAAACAACTGAACGCAGCCATGATGGAGTCTGTCCACTGCTCGTAAATCTACTAAGCGCAAGCACACACACACACACACACTACAGGACACGCACATAAACACAAATGTGCATTCACGCTAAACTCTTGTATATATGCATATACCCACATGCCTACACACACACACACACGCACAGTAATGAGAATGCATTATAGTTTGAATTTGACATATTTAATAGAGCTACCCTTTAAATATGCTTCACTTAAGAGGGCTGCATTGTAATAGGTCTTCATTTTCAGCACTAGTATAACCGTAATCTAATGCCACAAAATGTCTCCTCGTCCATCTTAGTCTCTGTAAATGTATTGTGTGTGTGTGTGTGTGAGTGTTTGTGCTGTTTGTAGTGTGCTTAGGAGCTCAAGGGAGCTCAATGAGTTGTGTTGTATATGTCAACTTTGGCATGTAAGATCAAATTAAATCACATTATAAGCTACGACTACATAAGCAATAAACGGGTCACAGTGTGTGTGTGTGTGTGTGTGAAGGTGTGTGTGTGTGAAGGTGTGTGTGTGTGTGAGAGAGAGAACATGTGTGTGTATTGATTTTTCCTGAGGACGTACTGTAATATAAAACCGACAAACTGCTTAGTCAGCTGACCGCAAACACAACACCATCACTCTCCTGGCTGTGGAGGCAAAACACCATCTCTTTTTCCTTGTCACTCATGTCCCGGTAAATTCACTTACCATGTTACGATCTTGTCTTATTTAGTCCAGGGGATAGAGACAACAGGTGCAGTTACACCTCTTGTCAGACAAGACTTGCTTCCCCAAAAACATGTCTGTTGAAGGGTTCTGCTCTGTTCCGTTGTGCCTTGAGGCTGTCGCTATCACGGACAGTTTATCGATCGTGTTTGTGGTCGTTCATCACTAGCCGACTGCAGGTCTACTGGCGTGCACGCAGAACTGTGCAATACAACCCAACAGAAAAGAATAGAATACAGTAGAACACCTGGAATGAAAGTAGCCCAACCGTCTTGCATGACTTTTCACCAGTCTTAAGCCCCTCGCTACAACAAGCAACACCACTAACCTTGCTAATCTCACAGTTACATCCCTGCGGACGTGTCAACGCAAAACCCAGACCTGTGTGTGTGTGTGTGTGCAGCCAACCTGAAGGAGCTGATCTCCCAGACCATGGCCAGCTGGGCGCAGGAGTGCATGATCCAGGACCCTCAGCTGGTCAGGAAGATGTTCAGCCTGCTGCGGCGCCAGTACGACGGCATCGGGGAGCTGCTCCGAGCGCTCAGGAAGAGCTACACCATCTCTGCGGCGTCCATCCAGGACGCCATCAACCTGCTGGCGTCCCTCGGCCAGATCCGCTCTCTGCTGTCGGTGCGCATGGGCAAGGTGGAGGAGAAGCTGATGATCGACGGGCTGGGGTGAGAGAGAACGGGTTTGTTTTGGCGTGTTGCTTTCAGTTCAGCCGGAGCATATTTCTGTCAAGGATTGCCAAGTTGATTTAGCTTTTGTAACAAGCACAGTTACATCGGAATTCTGTTCATCTATGTTCATATGTTATGTTCAAGCAGCACCCTAACTTGATGTTAATCTTGGTTGTTCGTAGGGACATTATGAACAACAAGGTGTTCTACCAGCACCCTAACCTGATGCGTGTGCTGGGCATGCATGAGACGGTCATGGAGGTTATGGTCAATGTTCTGGGGGGAGACAAGTCTCAGGTATGTAGACAGTTTTATCCAAAGGCATCTACACGGGGGATTTGAACCTGCAATCTCTTAGTCTGTGAAATTCTATACCACTGAGTTAGACCCAGGTATGAGTCTTAGAAGGCTGGCGTTTCCAGCATCCAATGAATCCTTTATTTATAGGACATCTGAAAAAAAAGTGGGCAGCAAAAAAAATGCTTATTAGCCTTTATTATTGTGCCATATGGCCCTGTTTATGAGGGGGCGTGGTGAGTGATGGGGGAAAGAGGTGTGTGTGTGTGTGTGTACGAGAGGTAATGAGAGGGCAGGAGGTGGTAAGGGAGAACTGGGGGGAGAGAGGACAGGGCGAGGGCCACCATGCCAGGCCTTTTTGGGCTATCCTCTGAGAGGGGGGTGTGATTTAGCACCCGTCTCCGTGCCAACCCTGAACAAGACCCATGACGGGGGATCCCCAGCCAGACTGACGGACAGACCGCAGGCCTTCCAGCCTGCAGCAATCTCACCACGTAGTCAGTTACAGAAATTCCTGCCTTGTTGGCTGCTATGTGATCTGTCCGGTTCTCCTTGCAGGGCCTGGTAGAAGCCCTGTCAGCATGGCCTGTATGTGTGTAAGAGTCAGGTTTGCTGTCCTTACTGAGTGACTGGTAATATTTACAGTCACGGGTTATGTCAGAATATCTCATGATGTTCCTCAACTTAAGATGCAATTTTAGCTTAACATCCGAATAGTTTCACTGGTGGGCCATCCGCCATGCGGTCCTTTAACGCTGCATTGAACCTGCCGCTCAAACGCAGTGAACAAACGCAGGTGAAACCTGACTGTGGTCTCTCTTCCACCCTCCGTAGGAAATAGCCTTCCCTAAGATGGTGGCCAGCTGCTGTCGCTTCCTCTGCTACTTCTGTCGGATCAGCCGTCAGAACCAGAAGGCTATGTTCGACCACCTCAGCTACCTGCTGGAGAACAGCAGCGTCGGCCTGGGTGGGTCCCAGAGATGTGATGGAGGCGTCACGGATCACTGCTCACCAGGGTCTTGGCTAAGTCGGGTCAGATAAAGGATAGTTGTGTTTCAGTTGCAGGTCATCAACCGCCCATGTTAGGGATTTATTGTTTCCAGCACAATAGAGAGAGAGACACAAAGAGAGAGAGACAGAGAGGCAGAGAGAGAGACAGAGAGACAGAGTGAGAGACACAGAGAGAGGGAGGGAGAGAGGGAGGGAGAGGGAGCTGTGAAAGGAGGGAAGGTAAAGCTGAAGAAGAGGAGGGTGGACAGACTGGAGGATGACACACACCACCCCTCTCAGTGGTGGGAGGGGATGAAGGAGAGACCGAGAGAGGGAGATTCTGATGTTCTTTTAGAATTCAGGGCATGGATCGATGAGTCACTGGGATTAGGACTGTGAGGCACAGCAGAGTGAACAAGGAGATTTCCCACACACAGCACACCTCGCTCACCCACACCACACCTCGCTCACCCACACCCACACCTCACTCACCCAGGACCCACAGACGGGGGACCTACATATAATGAAACCTAGGCCCTACTAATGCCAAACCTATATCCTCTCCTGATCAGCCCCAATGTTTCGCTGCTGCAGATTTAACGTGGTCAAACGATGCCGTGTCAGCGTGCAGACGTTGGCCCGACTTTTTCATTAGGTTAATGCTTGCCTCCCGCATACTTTTACCCAACAACTCCCATGTCTGATATAGAGGGACTGGATCGATGATCCTGGATCTGGAAGTGAATCAGGATTGATCCCCGGGCCCGTGGATGTTGGCAGGATGGTTTAGGAGGGTGTAGTTCCTGGAGAGAGACTGCCATCTGCTGGGAGCAGGGGAAAACTGGGGAAAGGAATTGTGACTAAATGTTAATCTTTTAATTGTGTGTGTGTGTGTGTGTGTGTGTGTGTGGGCCTGCAGCCTCCCCAGCCATGAGGGGCTCCACTCCTCTGGACGTGGCTGCGTCCTCAGTGATGGACAACAACGGCCTGGCCCTGGAACTGGAGGAGCCCGACTTGGAGAAGGTAGGAAGGTCACACCCCGCTTCAGCACCACACCACCTGGTGGACACTCCAGGAACAAGCTAGCTAAAGGGCAAGGCTGGGGGAGGATTTATAACAGGAGTGGGTGTGTGCGTATCGTACGTGTGTATGTTGTGTGTGTGTGTGTGTGTAGGTGGTGATGTACCTGGCAGGCTGTGGGCTGCAGAGCTGTGCTATGCTGGTTGCTAAGGGCTACCCTGACATCGGCTGGAACCCTATAGAAGGAGAGCGTTATCTGTCCTTCCTGCGGTTCGCTGTCTTCTCCAACGGTAGGCCTGGGTGCAGGGGGTTATGAAGAGCCGGCACGACAGGGTCACATTTACATTAGATTCATTTAGCATGGTTAGTGTTAGGGCAGGTTATTGATTTATGATGTGTGCGTCTAGGTGAGAGTGTTGAGGAGAACTCAAACGTGGTGGTGAAGCTACTGATTCGTCGGCCGGAGTGTTTTGGCCCCGCCCTTAGAGGAGAGGGAGGTAACGGCCTATTGGCTGCCATGCAGGAAGCCATCACCATCTCTGAGGACCCAACCCTGGACCTTCCCAGCACTGACTCAGGACTCATCTCAGGGTAATACCCCCCCCCCCCCCCCCCCCCCCCCCCCCCCCCCCCCATACATATGTATACGATACACGATACATATACATATAATAAATGGCAGTGAGACACCAAGGAATCCAGTCAGCCATGTGTTTCTAACTGGACCTTCATCCCTGTCTCCTCCCCAGGCCGGGTGAGGAGGAGGAGGAGGTGGCTCACATGGGCAATGCCATCATGTCCTTCTACTCTGCTCTGATTGACCTGCTGGGACGCTGCGCCCCAGAGATGCATGTGAGGCCACATCTCTTCACTTCCCTCCCTCCTTCCCCTCCCCTCCTTCCCCTCCCCTCCCTCCCCCTCTCTCTCTGTAGCACTGTCTTCCTCGCATTCTCTCTCTCTCTCTCTCTCTCTCTCTCTCTCTCTCTATCTCTCGCTCTCTCTCTTCCTCTCTCTCTCTGTCTCCTACTGTCTTGTTCTCACTAACTCTGTGTCTCTCCCCCTCCCAGCTCATCAACAAGGGGAAAGGGGAGGCCCTGCGTATCCGGGCCATCCTGCGCTCCCTGGTGCCTACGTCCGACCTGGTGGGGATCATCAGCATTCCCCTCAAGATGCCCGTGGTCAACAAAGGTGTGGATTGCCTCTGTGGATTGGTCTACTGAGAACCAGCCCTCAGTAGACCCACATACGACTGCTTATCCACCCAGTGTGAAACAGTGTAGAGAGGGCTGGGTAAATAATATTTTGATAGATGATGGGGGTTTTTTTGTGGGGGAGTTTTGCTCTTCTGCAAGTCATTCTTGGGCAGAGATGCTTGATGTGTTTAAGCTTAGAGGAGCTACATCACGCTGTTGTGCTCACAGCTTGTGGCCTCGTGAAGTAGACTTCTGCTCATTATTCTTTCTATGTTACCATATAAGAAGAAAAAACACTTCAGCCTTGGATAAGGTCTTCCCTGTTTCAGTTTCTGCCTAATGTACATTTACATTTATTCATTTAGCAGAGAGCTTTACAAAAGTGCATAGGTCATTGATCATAACAACGAGATAGCCCCAAACATTGCGGGTAGCCAAAACATGAAGCAAACATTGTGAAAAACCAAATAAGTGCCAAAGGGAAGAACCGTAAGAGCATGCAGTTATACAAGTTACAATTAAACAACATGAACCTCAAAAAGTGTTCCTGTTGAAAAGCAAGCACCAGTAAAATATTTACACAACAAGCAACAAGTCTCTCAATAAGAGTCATTGTGATCCTGGAGGGAACTAGCATCAGGTCCAGCAAATACAGTACCGTTGTACTCCCGGAACAAGTATGTCTTGAGCCTTTTCTTGAAGGTGGGGAGACACTCAGTGTCTCTAATGGAGGTGGGGAGTTTGATTTCACCATTGGGGGGCCAGACAGGAGAAGAGCTTGTTTTGGGATTGGGCGCTCTTGAGCGGTGGGACCATCAGACGGTTGTCAGAAGAAGACCGTAGGTGGCGGGTGGGGGTGTAAGGCTGGAAAAGAGACTTGATGTAGTCGGATGCAGTCCCGTTCACCGCTCGGAAGGTCAGTACCAGGGTCTTGAATCTGATACGGGCCGTGATGGGTAGGCAGTGAAGGGAGATGAGGAGCGGGGTAACATTAATGTAGAAATGTCTGTTTAGATATAAAATCAACTACACATACTGTCAGTGGAGTGACTCCCAAAATGATCAAAAATGAACTTTTCAGGGTCCAATCCAAATCCAATTAAGCTTTCTGGTTTGATTTTCCTCTTGACATACTTTAATGAGAAAACTCGCGTTACTTTACATGAGAGAACTTAATAGACTTTTTAAAACACACTCTCCCCCTTTAATCTATTGCTTCAAATTAAATTAACTTCTGAACTTAATAACATTTTCCTGGTTTGAGATGGTCCTTCCAGATGGTCCTTTTACATGCTCTATTTCTTTCTGTCCACATTCCTCACTCTGTGGACTATGAGAAAGTACTGGTGATGGTTGTGCAAAACGTTCAAGTAGGAATGAAATCAAATTTCAAGTTAGTTTGTCTCTTCTTCTTCTTGTCCTCCTCGTCCTGTCAGATGGTACAGTGACAGAACCAGACATGTCGGCCAGCTTCTGCCCGGACCACAAGGCCCCCATGGTGCTGTTCCTGGACCGTGTGTACGGCATCGAGGACCAGGCCTTCCTGCTGCACCTGCTGGAGGTGGGCTTCCTGCCTGACCTGAGGGCGTCTGCATCGCTGGACACGGTGAGTGACCGGGAGAGCCTCCTCAGCTCCACACAGCACAATGTCATGCTGTCATAACAGTGTCATAACGCTGTCATAACGCTGTCATAACGGTGCTTCAGACACTGCCCTGCACATGACGTCACATTACGTTTGACTTTTTCATAATTGTCTTATTCATTTCATAATTTTCTTATTTAGTTGTAATTTTTCACATTTGATTCATTATTGGGTTCTTAAACTCCTCCCAACACATACATGTCACCATGCACGTCAACGCATGACCCACGTTCCGTCAGCCGCCCCTGACGCCTGCCCCGCTGTTCTGCCCTCCGTCCACCAGGAGGTGCTGAGCACCACGGAGACCGCCCTGGCCATGAACCGCTACATCGGCACGGCCATGCTGCCCCTGCTGACCAGGTGTGCTTCCCTGTTCGCCGGCACGGAACACTTTGCGGCGCTGGTGGACTCCACCCTGCACACCATCTACAGGCTGTCCAAGGGCCGCTCGCTCACCAAGGCCCAACGAGACTCCATCGAGGAGTGTCTGCTGGCCATCTGCTCGTAAGTCCTGCCACTCCGGGCTCCGCCCTCTGATTGGACCGAGCAGGTCACCTGTCGTCATCCGTCATGTCCGGAAAGGTGACTTTGGATCCACCGCTCGCTCTCTCGTGCCCTTGGCGTGCAATACATCTTTCCAGGAATTGTATTTGTACTCACAGTACCTGTGTGTGTGTGTATTAAGAATACCAGTGAGTGTGTGTATGTGTGTGTATATTAAGAATACCAGTGAGTGTGTATGTCTTAACAATACCAGTAAGTGTGTGTGTGTACTAACAGTAGCAGTGTGTGTACTAACAGGAGCAGTGTGTGTGCTGGTAGTAGCAGTGTATGTACTAACAGTAGCAGTGTGTGTACTAACAGTAGCAGCTCTGCTCCCCAGACACCTGAGGCCCTCCATGATGCAGCAGCTGTTGAGACGTCTGGTGTTTGACGTGCCCTTACTTACCGAGTACTGCCAGATGCCCATTAGGGTGAGACACCAAACACTCTGCTTCTTCCTCTTTTAATATTATTCTGTCGCTGTCATGTTGTATCAGACGGTGGTAGTTATGTGTGACAGGAAAAGGCAGGAGAGAGACAGCAGGAAAAGTGTCCAGAAATGGGGCCCCGGGTCAGATTCGAACCCGGGCCGCTGCGTTGAGGGTTGGGAAAGGCAGCACATCCTAACTGGTGTTGTTGCTGTGTGTACAGCTGCTGACCAACCACTACGAGCAGAGCTGGAAGTACTACTGCCTGCCCTCGGGGCTGGGCAGCTACGGCATGGCATCCGAGGAGGAGCTACTGCTCACCAAGAAGCTCTTCTGGGGAATCTTCGACTCTCTCTCTCAGAAGGTACTGCCATGAGTTGGATCAGTCTGAGTTGATTTTAATAGAGGTGAGTGGTGTGATTGAGTTGAGTTTAAGTTGAATTTGGAGTCTAGTTTGGTCCTTGTGTGTGTGTACAGTATGTATGGTCTCTTCCCTGGTCGGTCTTGGTCAGTTTGTTTGTCAGAGTGTTGCTGAGATTTTTGGGGAAAAAACGAATGTGGTTATTTTGATGATTTGGGGGTCGATCTGCTCTAGCTCATCTCTGACAGTATCTGTCAGTTCCTCTCTGTTCCAGAGTGCTTTCCTAGAGGGAGAGGCTATTGCAGCGGTTGTTATGAGAGAGACGTGAAGGCATGGTGAAAGGCCTGTGAACATCGTCGCTGAGGCGAAACTGAGAGATGAATCTTTTAGCAGTCTGTGACAGATCAACGCTTTCTGCAGTGTTTCTTCTTTCTCTCACTCTCTCTTTCTCTCTCTCTCTCTCTCTCTCTCTCTCTCTCTCTCTCTCTCTCTCTCTCTCTCTCTCTCTCTCTCTCTCTTTCTCTCTTTCTCTCTCTCACTGAAGTTGCTCTTTCTCTCTACCGCCCTCACACGCTAACTCTATTTCTCTCTGTCTATCTCTCTCTCTCTCTGTCTTTCACTCTCTCTATGTCTCTGTCTTTCTCTCTCTCTCTCTCTCTGGGTAAAAAGAGGACACGTATACAGTATATTTAAAAATGAAAGAGAAAAGAAATGAAAAGACTAGGCAAGTGAACGATTCCTAAATACATAGAGAACGATCTCCCAGGCTACCTAAGTTCTCCCTCCCCTCTCCTCTCCTTAGTCCGTTTGTCCCGCTCTGTGTCCGTCCGTCCTCTGCAGAAGTACGACCCTGAGCTCTTTAAGATGGCCATGTCGTGCCTGAGCGCCATCAGTGGTGCTCTGCCCCCAGACTTCGTGGACGCCAGCCCAGGAGCCACCTTGGTCAAGCAGGCGTCGGTAGACGCTCAGGGCAACTTCGACCCCAAGACCGTCAACACTGCCAAGTGAGTGACCAGGCCTGTATCGTCTGGCCAGGAATGCTGGGGCGGGAATGATGACCAGATTAGGAATATGTAGGCCTCTGCCTTAGTGTGAAAGAGCAGTCTGTGCAGGTCTCTGCTCCACCGTTTATTACTGTCATTTCTGTTGAAGAAGTGGTGACAAATGTCACGTGTTACCGTAAATAGCTTTCAGGGGTTGAGTCTCTGATTTAAAGTATGTACGTAAGAGTGTGATAATTGTAAGAATGTTTGTGTCCAGCATCTCTCTCCCAGAGAAGCTGGAGTATATTGCCAACAAATACGCCGAGCATTCTCACGACAAGTGGTCTTCAGAGAAGGTTGGTGTTTCATGTCCTTAATGTGACGTCTCGAAATCTATCGTGTCAATCATGGAACACACTGTACACAGCAGCCTGTTCCTGGGACAAACTGGATGAACTGTGTTGTGTTGTGTTGTCAGCTGACAGCAGGATGGAAGCTGGGGGAGGCTGTGGACGAAGAGGCCAAAACTCATCCCCTGCTGAAGCCTTACAAAGCTCTGAATGAGAAGGTACTCCACTGCACAGCTGCAGAAGCAGGGGTGGCTGCTGGCCAGCACCTGGGCACTGCACATGTCCAGCACTACAACACTACACAGGACAGGAATGACAAGAGCTTCAGATGGCTCATTATCGATGACATCAATCAAATGTTTTTCTGTGTGTGTGTGTGTGTGTGCTTCTTTGTCTGTGTCTGTGTGTGTGTGTGTGTGTGTGTGCTTGTCTGTGTGTCTGTTTGTGTGCAGGAGAGAGAGGTGTACAGCTGGCCAGTGAAGGAGTCTCTGAAGAGCATGCTGGCTCTGGGCTGGAGCCTGGAGAGCAGCAGGGAGGCGGAGAAGAAGAAGACCTCCGAAACAGCTGCAGTAAGGACACACTGGCTTCACTCTGCATTCACTGCTCATCATATCGACTGGGCTGGAGATGCTCTGACCACTGAGCTCCCCCCATGGTCTCTGACTACAACAAAGTATTGTCACTTCCCTCTGCAGGATGGTGAATTCATCCCAGCACCTGTGGACCTGCACAACGTGACTCTGACCAGGGACCTACAGGTGAGTGGTCACATGACCTCCATTTCCTGGTCACTTCCTGCCTCTTATCTCTGATTGGAAGATCACACCTGCAGTAGAGCCCAGCTACAGAAGTTTCTGTGTGTAGCGAGGTCGTGTAGCGAGGTCGTGTAGCGAGGTCGTGAAGCGAGGTCGTGTTGAGAGAATCCCTACCTACTGTGTATCTACTGTGGCTCCAGGGGATGGTGGAGGTGGTGGCGGAGAACTACCACAACATCTGGGCCAAAAAGAAGAAAGCTGAGCTCAGCAGTAAAGGTACTCTGTCATCACACTGGCTCTTTATTCGGCTCCTGGTCGCACCAATTCTGCCTTCCTTCCTAAATTGGTTATTACAGATCTGGTCATGCAGACCAAATCCTCTCATGGATTGATGGATGGATGGTTACACACATAGATAAATACATATATAGATAGAGACTGATTCTGTATTTCTTCTTCCCCGGGGTTAAATGGTTCCTGTTCTCCGTCTGTCCCCTGTCAGGAGGAGGGACCCACCCCCTGCTGGTGCCCTACGACACTCTGACCGCCAAAGAGAAGTCCAGGGACCGGGAGAAGGCCCAGGAGCTCTTCAAGTTCCTGCAGATTAACGGCTACGCCATCAGCAGGTCAGGATGTTCTCACAGGCTCCTCCCAGCTCCTTCTTCTGTTCCAGCGGCAGTATAACTCTTTACTCAAACATGCCAAGCTTCAGATAGTAATATCAAGAGATGTGTTTGGGTGAAGAAGGGGTTTAGTTGAACTTGTGGGATGAGGGGCAGAGTTGCAGCCCTTCAAAGCAGCTAACCCTGGCAAAGCGCCAAGTTTGTCACCAAGTCACCAAGCGTCTGCGGTCTTCCCTGGTTTTTCCAGGGGCCTGAAGGAGATGGAGGAGGACTCGTCCTTGATGGAGAAGAGGTTTAGCTACAAGTTCCTGAAGAGGCTGCTGAAGTATCTGGACTCGGCCCAGGAGTTCATCGCCCACCTGGGTCAGTAGAGCGCAGGCTCACATTCCCTCAGAAATAACACAGAGTCATTTAAACTGAACTTTAGTGAACTGAAAGAGTAGTGCTCTCATGGTTTTTTGTGTTATTGAACACGCCGGTGAGTTCCTGAGTTCCCCCTGTTGACTCTTGCACTCTCTGGGTCCGGGGGCGACACAGAGGCCATGGCAACCAGCGGGAAGACGGACAAGTCTCCTCACGACCAGGAGATCAAGTTCTTCGCCAAAGTGCTTCTCCCGCTGATCGACCAATACCTGAAGAACCACTTCCTCTACTTCCTGTCAACACCCAGCAAGAACCTGAGCAGCAGCGGCTACGCCTCCAACAAGGAGAAGGAGATGATCACCAGGTACCAGGAAGAGACTCTCAGTCTGGAGAGATCCAAAACTCCTGAGATAGATTTGATTTGATTTAATCTACTCCTTCAAGATAAGAACGTAGACATGCAGGTCAAATATGAAGTTTATTCACAAGCTCGGTTCATCAGATGATTGCTGTGAGTATTGTAAGCATAGACTGCATAAATTACCCCATGGACAGGAACTCTATATACTCTCATGCTGTGTTGTTTAACGTACATCTGAAATGGTCACTGAATCTGGGTGTTCTGTATTCTTAGAATCTGGAGCCTCAAGACTCAAATAACACCTTGTTGATGTTAGACACATACCAGACTATGAAAACTTGGTATCACAGTCCTAACATCATTATGTAGGTTCCTGCTCATTCCCCGCATTCCTCAACCATCTTGGTGTAAAGGTTTCCATGTCACAAAAATGACACGGGTCAATTCAACACTGGATAATTGACGTTCATTCTTAAAGTTCATCTCTGCCAACACTGTCTTTGGTTTCCTGCTTGGTCTCTGCCTTACGTTCTCTGTTCTACCCGTCTCTATTCATCTCCTCCCTGCCCTCCTGTCTTCTAGCTTGTTCTGCAAGCTAGCAGCTCTTGTCAGACACAGGATTTCCCTCTTTGGTAAGCCAGGTCTTCTGGGCCTTCTCCCAGTGTGTCGGTGTGTGTGTGTGTGTGTGTGTGTGTGTAAAGAAGCTCCTGTAATCTCTGGATGATGTGTTCTTCCTAAAGGGATTGATTCTGCCATCACGGTCAGCTGTCTACACATCCTAGCTCACTCACTTGACGCAAGGTGAAGGACCTCAACAAGATAGTTTAACCGTTTTTACAAAATATTCTACTTTTGAATCTGGTCTACATGATGTAATAAAAAAAATGATAAATTTGATTGGTTAACAATTGTTTTAAATGTTCAAAGTTTGTCAGCTAGATACTGTAGAGCAATCAACAAAACTGTAACAGGTGAAGGATATTTTCTTCTCGTCGTTGACCCAACCAATAACCTCTTTGCTTCCGTGCTCACTGCAGAACGGTGATGAAGTCCGGCTCGGAACTGGTGAAGGCGGGCGTGCGCACGTTCTTCGAGAACGCGGCGGAGGACCTGGAGAAGACGGTGGAGATGCTGAAGCTGGGGAAGTTTGCCCACTCCCGGGCCCAGATCAAGGCCATGACCCAGAGCCTGAACTACGCCACGGTGGCTCTGCTGCCCATCCTCACCGCCCTGTTTGAACACGTCACACTGCACCACTTTGAGGAGGACCTGCTCCGTGAGTCCTCTTGCTCACCACCTTGCTCACAACCTTGAACCTAACGATTCAGTACACAGAACAGTAGTAATAATAACAATGAGAAAAGTGTTTTCATTTATCTGACACTTCAATGTTAAGTGACATACAGATGTGGGAATTTAAACCTGTTACCTCTTAATCAGCAGTCAAACGCTCTAACCACTGAGCTGTCTCCTGGTAACTGTCAGGTCACTGAATGGATTCCCACCTAGCTGTAGTTACTGACAGAGGTGCAGAGCTGTAGTTACAGACGTGTGTTTCAGAGCTGTAGTTACTGACAGATGTGTGTTTCAGAGCTGTAGTTACTGACAGATGTGTGTTTCAGAGCTGTAGTTACTGACAGATGTGTGTTTCAGAGCTGTAGTTACTGACAGACGTGTGTTTCAGAGCTGTAGTTACTGACAGATGTGTGTTTCAGTGAATGATGTCCAGCTGTACTGCTATCGCATCCTGACCAGCCTGTACTTCCTGGGCACAGGGAAGAACATCTACGTAGAGAGGTGAGCGGTGGACAGGTCACTCCTGGTGACAAGCTCATACTGAGAACCTCATATGACAGCTAGCACTGTAGCACCACTGACTCTCTCTCTCTCTCTCTCTCTCTCTCTCTCTCTCTCTCTCTCTCTCTCTCTCTCTCTCTCTCTCTCTCTCTCTCTCTCTCTCTCTCTCTGTGTGTCTGTATATATGTTTGTGTGGTGTATGTATATGTGTGTGTGGTGTATGTATGTGTGTGTTTGTATGTGCGCCATGCATGTGTGTATGGTGTTTGTTTGTGTGTGTGTTCTGCGCAGGCATCTGCCTGCCCTGGGCGAGTGTTTGTCCGTCCTAGTGGGAGCCATGCCCGTGGCCTTCCTGGAGGCGGAGCTTAACGCCCACAACCCCCTGTCTGTGTTCAACACCAAGACCCCTCGGGAGAGGGCCAGTGAGTACACACACAGTCCTACTCTACATTACAACACAACCACACCATCTACACGACTACACAATACATAAAACAACCACCATAAACTACACAACCACCACAAACTTAGCCGTCCACAGTAACCTTGTCTATAAGAAATTCTAAGCGTAGATATTTTATTTTCATATGTAATAAACTCATTTCTTAGTGATAGCTGATATCCATCACTGGTGTGATGAGTGATTCCTTGTTGGTCTGCACCCAGTTCTGAGCATGCCCGACACGGTGGAGGAGATGTGTCCAGACCTGCCCGACCTGGAGGGCCTGCTGAAGGAGGTCCACGACATCTCAGAGTCCGGTGCTCGCTACACAGAGATGCCTCAGGTGTGCAGGGCGGGGGGGGGGGGGCAGGAAGTCAGTTCACCCAGGAGAGCTAGTGTTGCCCTGATGAACGCCCATCCATCCGTATGGAGGGAATGCAGGAAATTAGAGACTTTTCGGAGCAGGCACCTTTCTCAAAGCGAGTTGTGTTGGTAGTGGAAAACACACCATGTGGATCTGGTTCAGCCGAATCACGTGTTTATCCTTTCTGATGTAGAAATGATCAGAATCAGAATTTGCTTTATTCGCCATGTATGTTATACAAACACGGAATTTACTGTGGCAGGGAGGTGCAAATACTAAACATATACGAATCTTAAATTAAGTAAAAGTACAAAGTTTGACTATTCCTAAGAGCTAAACAATCTAAAAATAAAACAATTTAAATATTAAATAAAATATATATAAAAATAAGAATAAGAATCAGCAGCATGGGTGATCAACATACAGTAGTACAATAGTGCAATCAGATACTGGGTTAAATAATGAATGAATGTCAGTGGGAGTCCTTGGCCTTGTTGAAGAGTCCAGTAGCAGATGGAAAGAGCAGATCATAGTATTGTTGATCTTCTTCTCTGGAATTGCCTTTGGGATCTTGAATGTCGTTTAGGATCGTTGAATGTTCCTTGTGATTACCAGAGCCAGCTGAACTGAAAAGCTCCTTCTTGCAGGTGATTGAGGTGATCCTCCCCATGGTGTGTAACTACCTGTCCAACTGGTGGGAGAAAGGTCCGGAGAACTCTGACCCTGACACCCTGACCTGCACCAGGGTGACCTCAGACCACCTCAGCATCATCCTTGGGAACATCCTGAAGATCCTCAACAACAACCTGGGGATGGACGATGCCTCCTGGATGAAGAGGCTTGCAGGTCAGGCTGGCCTGACCTCCTCTGGACAGAGCTCTCTTCTTTTTCCGGAAAAGTCCTTTGTGAAATGTTTGCACTGTATGCTATTTGTTGTGTGTCGCTGTGGGTAAAATGCCCAAGTCTGCGACATGAATACAAATGGAAATATAAATCAGTAATCATGACACTTTGTTATCACTGCAGTTTACTCTCAGCCAATCATCGGCAAGGCTGCTGCGGACCTCCTGAGCAGTCACTTCCTGCCGACGCTGGAAAAGCTGAAGAAGAAGACGGTGAAGGTAAGAGGAAATGGCCTCGTCTCACGTTGCGTCCAATAGACCAGTGCCAGACTGGTGTGTTGACATCATCACCGTGCGTCCAGGTGGTGTCAGAGGAGGAGCTGCTGAAGGCCGAGGGGAGGTGCGACACACAGGAAGCAGAGCTCCTTGTCCTGGACGAGTTTGCCGTGCTCTGCAGAGACCTCTACGCCTTCTACCCCATGCTCATCCGCTACATAGACAACAACAGGTAGGCTAGCGACTTCCTTACTGCCAGACACTGAAGCTGAAGTCTCATCTGCAAGTGGCTTATCTTAGCTCATAAACAATATTCATGGGATGACTTTACAAGGCAGGATAGATACATTCATTCAGTTTAAAAGAATTAAACACCAGTGTGCCTGCTGCTCCTTCAGGTCCAGGTGGTTGAAGAAGCCAGATGCAGACTCCACCGAGCTCTTCAGGATGGTAGCCGAGATCTTCAACCTCTGGTGCAAATCCCACGTGAGTTTGTCCTCTTTGTCTAAAGTCCCACGTCGTCGTTTTGGGTTTGAAGGACTTGTCTGAGGGAGGCGCTGTCTCTGTGTGCTGTCTGTCCTCTAACCTTACAGAACTTCAAAAGAGAGGAGCAGAACTTTGTGGTTCAGAATGAAATCAACAACCTGGCTTTCTTAACGGGAGTCAGCAAAACCAAGATGTCAAAGGTTTTTATTGCTTTTTATACATTGGATGATTGCTTAAAAAATATAGATACGTCTGCCGAGAGATTGCCTCAACGATTAACTATAAATGAGATGCGTTATTAATATTATTATTTAAGGTAAGCAAGAGAGGAGGTCTTTCACCTTTATAAACTGGCTTCCATGTCCGTGTCTTTTGCTGACTCATTCCCAGCTGCGAGACACAGGAAGTGAGTCATGATGGCCTGAGGCTCTCGCCCTCTGGAGAAAAGCCTTTCTTTATCACTCCTGCTGGCCGGCAGGCCTGAGATGATGAAGCGAGGGCTTCTGAGTTGAGAGGAGGAGAGGCTTTCCCCTGGGCTCCACAGAGATAATCTCACCCCTCTCTCTGTTCCTTCCTCTGTCAGCAGCTTTGGAAAGACTCACAAACAGGCCTTGGTCAGGCTTCATCAGACTTTATCAGCACATTTGCTGTGCCCTGCAATTAGTTTGATTATGTTTTCATCTGCTGAGCAAATGTGCTATGCTAGTAGAAGGGCTATACATCAATGTGACTTGTCCACGCTATTTTAATTGAACTCTCTACATGTTATTTTACAACGGCAATGTTTCACGTTTACATTTTTCAGTAGTAAATGTGAGTTAGGAGTTCATAATGCACAATTTGGTTCCAGAAGTAACTACATTGACTGTCACAGTAACACTTGGTGTTTGAATCATTCTGACAGTGCCACCGTTCTTTTGAACTCACTGGATATTCAGACACAAGTGCTTGGCAGCATTGCCCTAAAAATCCCTCTAAATTAAATTCTCTCTGATGCTTCTGATGCTATGGGATTACAGATTTTGTGTTCTCAGTTTAGCCTGTCAAGAGTACAACTATATAGCAGGGGTGTAACAGAACACAGAAGTCACGGTTTGGTATGTATCGTGGTTTTGGGGTCACGTTTCGATATGAGTTCAGTACAACAGGATAAGGCAACGGGGTTCTGTTCACATTACTTCAGTTCCACAATCCTAAATGTTCTATGTGTAACGTACTGACCGGATAGCTCCCAGTGTTGCTGATGATCTCCTCTGCTCTCTGCAGTCGGACGGAGACCAGGAGCGGAAACACAAGCAGAGACGAGGAGAGCTCTACTCCGTTCAGACCTCCCTGATCGTGGCGGCGCTGAAGAAGATGCTGCCCATCGGCCTCAACATGTGCACCCCTGGAGACCAGGAGCTGATCTCCCTGGGCAAGACACGTTATAGCCTGGTGAGCTAAAGCCTAACCCCAACCCCCACTCTGTGTTCACAACCAGAGGAACCATAGGAAGGGACTTAATATTTGCATATTAATAATAATTATAATAAGGTAGATGCCTTTATTCAAAGCGATGTACTGTAGAAAGGGGGGGATTTGAACCTATGACCTCTTGATCTGCAGTCAAATCACGTCTGTGGTGTTTTTAACAAATATAATTTTTGCCCGAACAGAAAGACAGTGATGATGAAGTGAAGGATTACTTGCGCCAGAACTTCCATCTTCAAGACAAGGTAGGCTGGATAAGAGGACCGTGTGCCTAGCTTTTTGCATTAGACCAACTTATTTTTAAACATGACTGTTTTATGTGTGTGTGTCCAGTCTGAAGACCCAGCAGTGCAGTGGCAGATGAACCTGTACAGGGATGTGGTGGTGAAGACCGAGGAGCAGACTGATCCAGAGTTCACGGTGGACAGAGTCCAGAGCATCACCGCTGCAGTCTACAACCTGGAGCAGGTGACCACACACACACAGAGACACACATGCACACCTATACACACACACACACACACACAAACACATAGACACACACTATAATGTACTGCTTCTTCTTCAGGTGGAGCTGCCTCTGAGGAACAAGAAGTTGGTGCCGCAGAAATTGCTGTCCAAGCAGCGCAAGCGTGCTGTAGTGGCGTGCTTCCGCATGGCTCCTCTCTACAACCTGCCCAGGTACGGCAGCTCCCACCCCCCTCACACACAACCACAGCTAACTCCCACCACCAGGAAAAAAGAAAATGCTTTTGATTCAGTCAGGGTATGAAGTATAAGTATTTGGATTACTCTCTGGATTTGGGTCAAATCAGACATCAGACATACTTCGACCGATACTGTCTAGGTTGATATAGAAGATAACATCCCATCTATTTATGGAGCTAGGTATCAGGTACAGGTATCAGCTGTTTCTGTCTCTCAGATCTCTGTTCCTCCCAACCCTCTACTCTAACCTCATGCTACTTCCTGTTGTTTCCTGCATAATGCGATACTCTCCCTCAGATACAAAAATAACAATTACTTCCTGAGTGGCTATCGGTACGTTTGGCTGGAGAAGGCATTCCAAGGCTCTAGTTTTGACCGCCTGTTTTCCGTGCTAACGGTAATGTAAGACCTCGGGGCGAATGCGTCATATCCCCCTTCCCCCATCCTTCCAGCCTATGGTGACTCACTCAGCCTCCAGTCTGCACTGTTGATTCTGATTGGTCAACCTCAACAAAACAACCAATGGTGTCTTTTGAATTATTATGCGTAAACGTATCATGAGCAGCTGCTATGCGGTGTTATAGGGTGTGATTGTCAAAATCATGACTGTGTTATGGGAACTTATATATTTAATGTACTTACTTGTAAATGTTTCTGTAGTGTATAACTGTCCTTCCTGCTATTTAGATTTTGAGTATTCAACCAAGTCATCAAGCAGGTTGGGCCGATTCTGTTCCTTCATGAAGCTGTCAGAGGTGACCAGTCAGAAGAGCCAGTGGGTTCCACATCGACCAATCACAACCCTGCCTGGAATGCACTTCCTGTTACTTTTCCCTCCTTCTCATCCCCCGCCCCTCCGACTTACCGAAACCCACCCTAATTTCACTCTCATTCCTCCTCTTTCCTCCCTCCCTCCCTCCCTTCCTCCCTCCCTCCCTCCCTCCCTCCCTCCCTCCCTCCCTCCCTCCCTCCCTCCCTCCCTCCCTCCCTCCCTCTCCTCCCCTTTTCCATTCCACCACTCTCCCCCCTCCTCCCCCAGGCATCGCTCTATTAACCTCTTCATGACTGGCTATCAGAGGCTTTGGATAGAGACAGAGGAGTACTTCTTTGAGGAGAAGCTAGTGCAGGACATGGCAGTAAGTACCAGGCTCGTGTCTCTGCCAGCCTTGGCCTCAGCCTTGCCCTGTATGCCCTGTGTTGGCGCCGCTCTGCCAGTCCTCTCCGGCGAATGCTTCTTGAGCCCTGTGCCTGTCGAGCCCTTGGAGCACGTCAGTGAGGGCCCCCCAGCCCGGGCCCCCCTGGGCCCCCATGCTAGCTGTGCCAGAGCCTCCAGACAGAGGCCCCTCAGGGGCCGGGGTCTGCATGCCAGACACAGGAGACTCAATGTCAGCCCCGCTGCCCCCCACGCCTCTAGAAACACAGGCTCTCTCCCGAGCGGGGTAAGAGGGGGCCCAGCCCTCGGTCTCTAGCTGTTTTGATGTCAGAGCTGGACCCCCATTAGGTGTCGTACCGTCTCTGTAAGTCTGTGACGTGACCGTGACCGTGACGTCGGGTGGCATGCTGGCTTCGTGTGGAGATCATGATTCAGTTGTTTTTACTTAGTGTGTCTGACAGTGTGCCACAGTCAACAAATCCACCATTTTGAAACGGCATCCACTGTACGTTCACTTGTTCTTTACCTTGATTCAAAAATACACTCGTAATTATACAATTAATATACGTAGAATGATATGTCATCTATCATGATGTAATATACATTCAGTTTCTCAGTTGGATCACCAGGGAAGTTATTGGTAGAAGGGTATATTAACCATAGCTGAAAAGAGAATAGAAAAATACTGCTTTTTACTGTACCTGCGTTTGCTGGTTTTGTTTTGGCGATTGGCTAGTTTTGAATCATCTGGAGTAACGATGTGTCACCACTAACTGGGGTCATATATCCTGCCAGCTGTCCACACACTGCATCCCATCAGCTGCATCCCAATAGCAACATGCATGGACAACTGATATGGAACACATCCCATCCGACATTCAACAAACCCCCGCTGCCCTATCCATCGAGGGTGACGCCCATCTGCTTGCATGCTGGTAGTCATGTTAATGTTAATGGTCAATGCTTGGTTTCAGTGTAGTTGTATTCTTTCTAAAGCAGACTTAAAACATGACGGTGATTGCTTGAAGTCGTGGCCTTAGTATCAATGTGGTAGTTCCCATGCGAGTGACTGACATGATGAGCTAGATCAGCCTTTCTCAATCATGGTCCTCGGAACCCCCTGTCCTGCATGTTTTAGATGTTTCCCTGCTCCAACACACCTGATTCAAATGAAGGGTCGTTATCAGGCCTCTGCAGGGCTTGCTAACAACCCATGCGTTTGAAGCAGGCGCATTAAGGAGGAGGGAAACGTCTAAAACACGGACCAGGATTAAGAAAGAGGCGATTCCAAGCTAACTGCTGACCCCTGTGGGTTCCTGTAGAAGACCCCGATGAAGATCGTGGAGGAGGAGGAAGAGGAGGAGGCCGAGGTGCAGCCCGACCCTCTTCATCAGCTCATCCTTCATTTTAGTCACAACGCCCTCACAGAGAGGAGGTAAGGAGAGCGCTGGCACGACGAGCAACGTTTCTGCACACCATCTGTTAAAACCCAACATAAACACAGGGTTTCTCCACTCCTCCTCGGGTGTTGGTCGTTAGTGAACTTGCGACCTTTTTGTGTTACCTTGACAACTATCGTGTTCTTTCTTTTCCCCAGTTACCTGGAAGAAGATCCTTTGTATATTGCGTACGCGGACATGATGGCAAAGGTGCTTCTTGTAGCTAAAGATCAGTAGAATAGGGTTTCGAGATTACATCGACACGTTACGATGACAGTAAATACTGTTCATGGTAGATACATAGGAGAGTCTCGATGGATTTATTGTCATATCCCTGTTCTCTTCAGAGTTGTGCAGAGGACGAGGAAGAGGAGGAAGAAGAAGGTAAAGAGAAGACGTTTGAGGTGAGTGCTAGTTCCTGTGTGGCCTCCCTACTGCTGTGTCTGTACCCTGACCTCACAGGGCGGGTCATATCATCACAGTCTCGCAGGCTGATAGGTTCTATTATCCTCCTATTCACACCATCGTATCAGTGACTGATGGCACTGACATTTCAGAGAAACTTAGGTTGTTATTTCAACACAGTGTTTGACTTTGATCTGACTTTTAATGTGACGTGTGTGTGTGTGTGTGTGTGTGTGTGTGTGCGCCTACAGGAAAAGGAGATGGAGAAGCAGAAGATCCTGTACCAGCAGGCCAGGCTGCACGCTCGTGGCGCTGCTGAGATGGTGCTGCAGATGATCAGCGCTAGTAAAGGTGAGGAGGAGGAGGATGTGGAGAATGATGGGGATGAGGATGAGGAAAAGATGGGATGGTGGAAGATGATGCTGATGGGGACGATGATGCTGATGGGGACGATGATGATGGGGACAATGATGATGATGATAATGATGATGGGGACGATGATGATGATGATGATGACGACTTTTTACTACAGACACAAACCAGCACAGGACACAGTGTGTTTTGACAAAGTTCTTGTATTGTTTCCAGGGAGACTGGGTCCCATGGTGACCTGCACCCTCAAGCTTGGGATTTCCATACTCAATGGAGGCAACGTGCTGGTCCAGAAGGTCAGACACACACACACACACACACACACATATCCTCATACACACTAATATACACAAACACTAATATTTCACCACATTAACTCAAGATATACAACTGGTGATAGCACACACCCATCTTGAACACATATCTGCCTCCACTATTGACACAAAAGGGAGCCTTGTTAAACATTATTTCCTTTCTTATTGAAGAAAATGTTGAGCTACCTGAAAGACAAAAGAGATGCTGGATTTTTCAAGAGCTTATCGGGACTCATGCAGTCATGCAGGTATTGACAGACAACTTAACTTTTGAATTTCCTTCAAGATCATTATGCTTATAATTTTTGGTGCAGCGAGATTGCATGTAAAATGTGCATAACAGACGTCTTAGAAGAAATGGAGCTGTTTGTGGTCATCCTCTGCTAACGACACTACTCCGTATTTGTTTATAGTAGTCATTTGGGAAACGGTTGACGAAGAAAGAAAAAAACGTGAATAAACACAAATGAACGGATAGCGGAAATTCGCTTCATTCGCTCAAATAATTTTCTTCGCGTTTGGTGTGAACAGTGCAATAAAGGGAATTTAAATGATTGACAACTCAGTGAGTTATTCCATATCTGATCTGATGTCTGTGCCGTGCTGATGAGAACCGTGTTTGTTTCCTAGTGTCCTGGACTTGAACGCATTTGAGAGGCAAAACAAAGCAGATTGTCTCGGGATGGTGACAGAGGAAGGGTCGAGTAAGTAAACAGAAACATCAGCTTCAGTAGACGTTGCCTGTTCAGCCAAACCATGACTCTCTCTGTGTCTGTCTAGCTTTCCTCCAAATCTCCATGTTGGTTCGAGCCAAGCTGTTGGTCACATGTTGGTGTCACACAATCTTCCAAATGGCCCTGATCTTAAACCAAATTGCATTCAACCCGACATGCGTGTTCGATGATGCACGCTCTTACTGGTTGTGCTACAGTCCGAGAGTCAGTAGTCCTTGAGACGTCACTACCAGATGAATGTCTGGTGACCAGTCAACGAGTGTGAGTAAGAGTTAAAGACCCTGTGCTACAAACGATCTTCTAGGAAGCTTGTCTTGGATCAGATAAAGCACATATGGGGTGTAAATCTATAGCCTGCTAAAGTTGACCGCAGGCTTCCGAGAATTAAATGTCCCATTTGAATTTAATTCACTGTGAATGAATAGAATCATATAGTAATTTATGGTAGTCAGTTTTGTATATTTGTTTTGTGTACTCAGTGAAATAGCAGGACAGACAGCTGTGATGGAGTGACTGAAGCACAAGCACTAAAAGCTTCTAGGGATATTTGAAACTCTAATTTGAGAGAAAGAGCCCAAATATGGACCTTCCTTCAAATATCAATGTCTAGTTAGAGGCATCAGAGAACTGGGACTGCTCTGGCTACACTCCCTGTACTTACTGTAAGTCGCTCTGGATAAGAGCGTCTGCTAAATGACTAAATGTAATGTAAATGTAATAACACCACAAACGCACAATACAACCCTACACAAACACTCTCATAAGCAAACACATAGTACACTCAACCAAACAACACACTCTTACCCAAATACACCCATACACTAACACAACAAGCTCATACATAAACACACACAAGAAACATCCACCCCACTTCACATACTCTCCATAACAGTTCTACCTGTATACCTCTAAATTCCAGTAAATACGTTTGTTTTTTATAAGGTTCTGTAAAAAGGTTCCATACAGTAGGTATCTTAAGTCTCATGTGCCTAGAAGCCCCCTCTTTCTTAAACTTTCTTTTAACTGCATGTTCCTTGTCTCATCACTCCTACAGTAACTGATGTCTACACATTTCTATCTTCCTCTTTTTCCCTATTGATACTCAATGTCTTCTCTTCTGCCTATGTCTGCCTTTTTTGTTTGTCTCCTCCCATAAAAATAAAAAAACCCCATCGATGGCAGACAACTCTGAGAAGGGTAAATACTGTAGCCTATTTAGATCTTGCTCATTCCGCCATGCGCCATCCTGTATGTCACCTCCATGCGTACGCCATCCCTGCCTCATTTGACCCCCCCACCCCTTCCTTTCTGGGGAATGCTTCACCCCATGGCTCTATCTGCAGGGAGACTTGCATGCTAGTCGAAGGCTTTCTAGAAGCATTGCTTGTGTGTTTGTAGGTACCATTTTTCTTTCCGGTAACATGACTAACTGAAATTGTACTACTGTGGTGGGCAAAAGCGCTCCTCTTCTGACGTTTAACCAGTTTGTCAGACTCGCTTTGACCTGCTTTGGAATGATTTGGGCTTATTCCACACAGCTGGTTTCAAGCGATTAACTCTCACACAACACTCTGTATAGTGAAGTCAAGTCACCCTCGACAGCAGTACTTTCTTCAGTGCTGGTGGATGGTTTGATGGAATATCCTGAAGAAAAAAAAAACACGTCAAAAACCATCTATATATAGATATATCTATATATATATAAAAGACTGGTGAATGTGAAAGTTACTTGGCTAACCACAGCTTACTGAAATGTCCTGGTGTCTCACAGTATTCATCAGATCACTTTTGAAGCATTTTCAGTCAGGTCAGTGCTTGAAGTCCCTGGGCTTCCCAAGTGTGGTGAGCACCAGACCTCCCCCGCAGCTCAGCAGCCAGTCTCTGTGCTAGCAGGCCTGTCCAGAGTGCCGGGTGCCAAGGGAGAGTTTCATATGTTGATGACATGTTGATGACATGTTAATGATGACATATTAAATGACCCTGTATGCTGTGACCTGGTCTGAAAGTGGCCCTCACCCTCATCTCCTACGCCCCAAGGTTCCAAAGTGCTACAGAACGATGAGTTCACGAAGGATCTTTTTAGGTTTTTGCAACTTCTCTGCGAGGGTCACAATGGAGGTAAGATCATGACATCGTCAAATGGAACCACAATTTTTATATGCATTGTATAGTAATTTATAGTATTGTTAAAATACATAGCCTTCCTATAGCAAAATGGGAATTGGCTGTTAAGCAGCTGACTCGTATCAAGTCAAAATACAGCACTCTGTGTAACATGTGTTCTTGCTAGATTTCCAGGACTTCCTGAGAACTCAGACAGGAAATACTACCACGGTCAACATCATCATCAGCACTGTGGACTACCTCCTGCGCCTTCAGGTGAAACAAACAAACACTCACCATCATCACTGTCTGAGCATGAAATTGAAATACTTATATGAGATCTCTTTCACAGGAATCAATCAGTGATTTCTACTGGTATTACTCTGGGAAAGACGTGATTGACGAGCCAGGACAGATCAACTTCTCCAAAGCCCTGGCTGTGGCCAAGCAGATCTTCAACTCCCTCACTGAGTACATCCAGGTAAGGCCCAGGCCCTCTGTTTGTTGTTAGAATGCAGGCTAACCCAGCTGCACACAGAATGGCAGCATAGGTTATGGGCGAGTCTGCCATACTACCAATTTCCCCCAGGGGATTAAGTGCTTTAACAATTTCTGCAGTTAATACTTCTAAAGAAGTAATCCCCCTCTCATCAACCTGTTCACTGCTCCTTCCCCCTCCCCATACTAACCTTCCTTCCTCCCCCCATATCCATAATCCACTCCCCACCTCTCTCTCTCTCTATCCAGGGTCCGTGTATTGGGAACCAGCAGAGCCTGGCCCACAGCAGACTGTGGGATGCAGTGGTTGGCTTCCTGCATGTGTTTGCCAACATGCAGATGAAGCTGTCCCAGGTGAAACACTGGCACTCTTCATCTTCCTCTCAGGGAGAGGGCCACATCAGACCAAACCTTCTGTAGAGCGCTGATAAATACAGAGATAGAAACGACAATGAAATGATGAGTTGAATCATGATTTAATGTGTAGCTGTATACTGAGATGAGGCTGGTGATTGGTGGTGTTTGTGCAGGACTCAAGCCAGATTGAGCTGTTGAAGGAGCTGATGGATCTTCAGCAGGACATGATTGTCATGATGCTGTCACTGCTGGAGGGTAAGAGTTTAGCAGTCACACAGACACCATGACACGTGCTAAACAGGCCATTTGATGAAGGGATGTAAGACTCCAGATGCTTGCTAGAAATGTTACAGAGGTGATGAAGTAAAAAAGTCTGTATGGTACATTAGTTTAAACTTTTGTTTTTCGATGTCTTTTCTTCTTAGGCAACGTGGTGAACGGGACCATAGGAAAGCAGATGGTGGACACGCTGGTGGAATCCTCCAGCAACGTGGAGATGATCCTCAAGTTCTTCGACATGTTCCTCAAGCTGAAGGACATGACCACCTCCGACAACTTCAAGGAGTACGACCCGGACCACAAGGGCTTCATCTCCAAGAAGGAGTTCCAGAAGTCCATGGAGTCCCAGAAGCAGTACAACCAGTCAGAGATTGAGTTCCTCCTCTGCTGCGCCGAGGCCGACGAGAACGACATGTTCAACTACGAGGAGTTTGTGGAGCGCTTCCACGAGCCAGCCAAGGACATCGGCTTCAACGTGGCCGTCCTACTGACTAACCTGTCGGAGCACATGCCCCACGACTCCCGCCTGGCCACCTTCCTGGACCTGGCGGAAAGCGTGCTCCACTACTTTGAGCCCTACCTGGGCCGCATCGAGATCATGGGCAGCGGCAAGCGCATCGAGAGGGTCTACTTTGTGATCAGCGAGTCCAGCAGGACCCAGTGGGAGAAGCCCCAGGTGAAGGAGTCCAAGAGGCAGTTCATCTTCGACGTGGTGAACATGGGCGGCGAGAGCGAGAAGATGGAGATGTTCGTCAACTTCTGCGAGGACACCATCTTTGAGATGCAGCTGGCCTCTCAGATCTCGGAGCCGGACGTATTGGAGCGCCCTGAAGACGAGGAGGAGGAGGCTCACAGCCTCCTGGAGGAACTGGGGGAGGACGAGGAAAACGCCATGGAGTCGGCCTCGGCCTTCACCCTGGCCTGCCACTCCGTCAAGAAGAAGATTGGCAACTTCCGCAAGGCCTTGACCTTCAAGAACGTGAAGAAGCAGCTGAAGAGGTGTAAGAAACTGAGCATCAAGGAGATAATCCAGGGCTTCTTCTCCTTCTTCTGGATGCTCTTCACCGGCTTCTTCAAGGGCATCTACAGCGTGGTCTTCGGGTTCTTCCACCTCATCTGGTCCTCCATGTTCGGCGGGGGTCTCGTCGAAGGCGCCAAGAACATGAAAGTGACCGACATCTTGGGCAACATGCCCGACCCCACCCAGTTCGGTATCCATGGCGACGTGCTGGAAGGGGAGAAGGCAGAGGCGGAGTTGGCGGGCAGTACGGACATGGCCATGGCGGTGCCGACAGACAAGGCTGAGGCGGACATGGTCATGGATTTGTTGAACCCATCCAAAAAGGAAGGAGGCAAGCACGCGGCGGAGCTGGGCTTGGGAGACGTGGCCGAGCTGAAAGTGGAGACTGCCGCAGTGAAGCAGAAGAAGGTCAGCAAAACACGTGTTTGACTATTTCATGTCCCTCTTTAAAACATGAGATTTCTAATTTTTTGGGGGTAAATGGACCTTTTGGTTTTGTGTTCATTGCAGCAGGTTGCAGAGCCTCCAGAGTCTGAACCAGAGAAAGGAGAGTGAGTCCCAATCCCAATGGCCTTTTATAACTGAAATAGAGGATGGGTAATAAATACAAAATGAATAAACTGTATTGTTTCAGCGCTGAGAAGAAGGAGAAGGAGGACAAGCCAAAGGAAGTAGAGTCAAAGGAGCCTGTCGTTGAAGAGAAGCCCGCCCCCAAAGTCAGATCCAGCCAATCAAAGGAGACTGCTTTCATGAGCAGCGTTGTGGCTGTACTGGAGGTCTACAAGACCAAGATGCTGGTAAGCAACAACCACACACTGCTGTGAACACACGTTAGGTGAGTTTAACTCAGTGGTAGAAACTTTCACTGAAGATCAAGAGGTTCAGTTTTCCCCCGTAAGGCTAAATACATACTGATTAAATTGCCTGGAATGAAAGTAATGGAACTGACTAGTCCAAACTGCTCTCCAGATGAATGCGTTCCACTAAATCATTACTGACTTGATGTTTAATTCATGCACCTACGTTAATGAGTCCTGAAAGGACTTTCTTGGTAACTGTCTGATTTAATGTTCCGTGTGTGTGTAGAACTACCTGGCTCGCAACTTCTACAACATGCGTTTCCTGGCTCTTTTTATGTCTTTCGCCATCAACTTCATCCTTCTGTTCTACAAGGTAAAAGGGTGTAACGATTAGTGACAGCTGATGAAGAGGGTTTTTTGTTTGACTGCTATTAGTCTCAGATCAGATTAAGTATCATGGCATTATATAACATGAGACATTTTGACTGAGAAATATTTTCATTCTCATCCAGCACACTTAAATGAAATCATAATGAATTCAAAAACATGAACACTATAGCAATGAGTTGGAAAAAACGTCAACGAAAGTCTTCACTGTGCCTCTAGGTGACCGGGGATGAGGCTGAAGTGGATGATGATCCCTGGACAGTCACTGAAGAGGAGGAGGACGATGGCGGTTTGGACATGGACGGGTTTGTCCTCCAGGAGAGCAGTGGCTACATGGCTCCCTCTCTCACCTTCCTGTCCATATTCCACACGCTCATCGCTGCTCTGTGTGTGCTGGGCTACTACTACCTGAAGGTGAACACACTACACATCAATCCAGCAAATGTTATCCTTATGGCCCTCTTTACAAGCAGTGTCACAGAGGGCTTCACACAGGCCCATAGGAATGCATCTAAACCAGTCTAAACTAGTCTAAAACCCTCAAGGAAGAACTCTCAGAGAAATCTTTAGAGAAGAAATTTGCAGGGAAACCTTGGGAGGAGCAATTCAGTGAGGGATCCCCTCCGCCATCTCACTACACTGAAACATCACACATTCCACAGACAGTCACAACCTCACTAGTCTACTATCCAATAGCCAGCGAACTACACTTTTTCTCGATTGCGTTCACACTTGAGCGTGTCCACCCACCATCCATCTATCCATCCCTCCCTCAATCCCAGGTGCCCCTGGTGGTGTTTAAAAGAGAGAAGGAGATCGCCAGGAAGCTGGAGTTTGATGGGCTCTACATCACCGAGCAACCGTCTGATGAAGACATCAAGGGCCAGTGGGACCGCATGGTCATCAACACCCCGTAAGCCTTCCAAACACAAAACCCAGACCCCGCCTCCCGCCTCCTGCCTCTTGCCAGGAGAGCACTGACTCACACTGGAAGAACTTATCGTGAACCAACCTTGAGCCCTCAAACCCATCTATACTACAGAAACAACAACAAACTGTGTACTTGTAGAACTCTATTCATGCATTTTTCTGAGGTCACCTATTGTACACTTTCTATTCTGTAGATCTTTCCCCAACAACTACTGGGACAAGTTTGTGAAACGTAAGGTAGGTGGGCCGATCTCGTGAGAACCTCTGCACTGCGCCAAACATCAGGCAGAGAGCTGTGCCAACAGGAATCGACATAACCACCCAACCCTATCCTCCTCCTCTGCATAGGTGATTAACAAGTATGGTGATCTGTACGGAGCCGAGAGGATCGCAGAGCTGCTGGGACTGGATAAGAGCGCTCTGGACTTCGACCCCACGGAGGAGACGGTGGCAAGGGAGGCTTCGCTCGTGTCCTGGTGAGTCACTGTCCACCACGGAGCTCTAGAGCAGTCTGTTAGTCTCTGACAGCACCTTGGTGGCCATCTCTGATGGCTACACCACTAAGCAATAGGAACCCGATGTGGCCGTGAATCATGTTGCTGAAGCACGTAATGAAACACACTGAACACAGAATAAGTGAACAAGACTTAAAAGAAAACCCGTTCTCTTTAAAATCCGATTGGCATTCTTGCGGAAAGCTTCCCACGGGCCACAGGTTTGACGTGTCTGCACTAGAGGGACAGGATGCGTCATCCACAGATGGTCAGCGTGATCTCGCCCTCTGTTCTGCCACATTCAGGTTGAGCTCCATCGATACCAAGTACCACATCTGGAAGATGGGAGTAGTGTTGACTGACAATGTAAGTGTGACTCCATGCTGCCTAGGTCCTGAGCTTCATCATGACATCAAGACTGTCACCTCACACTGTTCTCCACCTGTTCCTTCAGTCCTTCCTCTATCTGATCTGGTACACCGTCATGTCCATCTTGGGACACTTCAACAACTTCTTCTTTGCCGTTCATCTCCTGGACATCGCCATGGGCGTCAAGACCCTCCGCACCATTCTGTCCTCGGTCACCCACAACGGGAAACAGGCATGTTTTCAGCTCGTGCCTGCAGAGGGCGATGTGGTTATTACTATCCATACCAGTTGTGTGTGGTACACCATGCAGAGTAATGTTGTCTCTTGTGTCTCTGCAGCTGATGCTGACTGTGGGTCTGCTGGCCGTGGTGGTCTACCTCTACACTGTGGTGGCCTTCAACTTCTTCCGCAAGTTCTACAACAAGAGCGAGGACGAGGATGATCCGGATATGAAGTGTAACGACATGATGACTGTACGTCCCAAAAACTCCTTTTACTGTGTTTAACATTTGTTTAAAAAACACCTTACAGTTGTGAGGTATAAAATAACTATAAAAATAAAAAAACATCCATACAATAACTATAAAAAGAAATTTATACAAATACAAAAACCTGTATTCTCTGTATTGTTACATTTGTATTGTTACAAGTCTTAGTGTATAAGTATGGAAAGACACTCCCTCTTGTGAGGTATTTCTTAATTTCATTAGTATTATTATTTTGCCATCGAAAAAGAATAATAATGAAACTGACCCAAACATTCCTCTGTGTTCCGCAGTGCTATCTGTTCCACATGTATGTCGGAGTGAGAGCAGGTGGAGGCATCGGGGATGAACTCGTCGACCCTGCAGGAGACCCCTACGAATTGTGGCGCATCATTTTCGACATCACCTTCTTCTTCTTTGTCATCGTCATCTTGTTGGCGATCATCCAGGGTGGGTGATCTCTGACCTGCCACTCTGACTGGAGAGGGCACTGTGAACTGTACAGAAGCTGGATGGAAATCTCAATTTAGTGTTTAGTACATATTTCTTCAAACTATAGTTAGGTAGTTGGTTTCTTACATTTGATTGTATAGTTATTTTCTGTCATGTCAGAGGACTGAGAGTGGGCCCTTAAAGGCAGCTTGTGTTTCCCTGGTATTACTGAGGATGTGTGTTCTTCAATACTGCTGCCATCCCCTGATGATGTCGTTCCCTAGGTTTGATCATTGACGCATTCGGAGAGTTGAGAGACCAGCAGGAGCAGGTGAAGGAGGACATGGAGGTAATTACGTTTCCGATTTTGTATGTTGTGCAATACATGTAAAAACTGTTATACAGAATACATTTAAAAGTTTGAAATACTGACATTTGTTCTCTTTTTAGACCAAGTGCTTCATCTGTGGCATTGGGAATGACTACTTTGACAGAATACCCCACGGCTTTGAGACCCACACCTTACAAGAGCACAACCTGGCCAACTACCTGTGAGTCAAGTCAGCCTGATCCCAGAACACCCAGAATGTGATAGAACATCCTTTCCACATGTTCTAGAAACATTCCACATTCCAAGGGCTGTCTTGTCTCTTGTACTTAATCATCACGTTTGCATCTCTCCCTCTAGGTTCTTCCTCATGTACATCATCAACAAGGATGAGACAGAACACACCGGTCAGGTAAGTAACATTTCATCTATGGACTGGTGTGCAGCCCTCTGTGACGCTACTCGTAAAAGGTCTTTACAAATAGGGATCTTATAACTCGAGAATTGACTGTGGGGTCAAAAGATGGTTTACTGGGGGAAGCGGATGTGAGCGAGCATGGCGGCTTGTAACATCCCCTCCTTCGTACTGTCGTCCCTCTCAGGAGTCGTTTGTGTGGAAGATGTACCAGGAGAGATGCTGGGACTTCTTCCCTGCCGGAGACTGTTTCCGCAAGCAATACGAGGACCAGCTTGGCTAGAGAGGACACCACCACTTCCCCTAGCCAACACCCTACTATCCCTACCTACCTACCATCTAAAAAAGACTGACTCCCAACTCACACAATGTCCAACAGAGCCTGAATCACTAGCGGGATCTTTACCCTGCTGTTGTTGACTGTGTGTGTGATCTTACCGTTAATATGCACCGTCAGCTGTTATCGAGAGCCGAGACACTGAACATGGATGACGGGCTGGACACGTCCATCCGCACCCAGTCCTCGTCACCGAACATGAACCCGGCGACCCGCCTAACGACACCTCGTCTGTCCGTTTTTGGATGCAAAACTGATCTTTTGATTCTACTTCACATTGCCTTTGTCACTTGCTTAACCCCAAAACCAGCTGCACTACATGTGGTGATGTTGATGTGTAAGGTTACAGCATGATGAGTGAATGTCTTGCTAACGTCTGAATATGCACAAAGACGATTGCCATTATATTACTGTGATTGATTACCAAAGTAGTACCAACTACTATGTGGTGGTGGTGGTACTGTTATGATAGTGATGATGCTGGAGTTAGAGAAATGAATGAGACATGATCTAATGTACCTTATTACTTGGTGTGATTCTGATGGAGAGATTAACAAAATGTCCTGACTGATCCAGACGTAACTATTTTATCAAGTGCCCATGTGCCTTACGAGAAACTATGCAAACCCTTTTGTCCCTCTAGACACACTGTAGTGCTCTAGTTCCGGATTCAGTACAAGCTAAATTATCTAGACTTAGTTTTGTGGCTTTATTTAACAAAAACAAACAAGAAAAAAAAAAATATATATAGACATTTGATGTAAAAAAAAAAAAAAAAAAAAAAAGAATATACAACAAAAAAAGGAATTGTAGAAGATCGTTGTGTAAATGTTGCTGTGAGTTTGGTTGTGTTCCCAAGCTGCAGTGCCCTGCCTGCCTGCACGTAAAAATAGAGAGCCCACGACAATATCAAAATCTACGGTTTATTTATTGAACATTTAAAATAGTGAGATAGTAAATGCTACTTTATGGCCATTTGTATGTATGTAGTAGCTTTGATGAACTGTTTCTTTTAAACAAGGAGGAGGAAATTAATAAAAGTAACCGATGCAATAAACCAGCTTTATTCTCAAACGCCTGCTGTTCCACTATAAGATAAGTGCAGTTCTTCACAAGGGACAGAAACACTGTATCCAGTCATTCACCAAAAGAATCCAACATTATCTCAGTGTTCTGGACTGGAACTCCAAGTCCCATCTTTGTCCCCAGTCACCTGGGTCGTCACACTGCCCCCTCCATTATACCACACAAACCCAAACACTTGGGTGGGAGGGACTAGTCCAGGTCCAGAGCCTGTGAGCTGACCAGATGGAAGTTGAAGGTTAGGAGATCATGCTGTCCAGCCAGTCCTCCAGATCTTCCTCAGTCACTTCCTGTTTGACAGGCTCAGCCTTAGAAGAAGCAGATGCCTCCTCTACAATAGGCTCCTCCTCCTTTTCAAGTATAGCTAAAGAAACAAAGAAACACTCAATACCATGACCATACATAATACTGTTGTCTTCACTGTAAATATATTGCCCCACAAGATACACAGTAACATACTGTGCATGTTTTAGATGTTTCCCTCTTCCAACACACCTGATTCAAATGAATGGGTCGTTATCAATCTCAGTAGAGGCCTGATAACAACCTATTCATTTGAAAGACCAAGAGAACAATAGCCACTAGTTTACTTTGATTCACGTGATTTAACATGTGACCTGAACATCTGAGCACTCACGTTGGTCTTGGATGGAATCCGTCTCCTCTGCACTGACAGGTAAAGCTTCTAACGGTTCGGAGACCGGGGTTTGTAAACTGAGTAGTCTGTCCAACTCTTCATCAATATCTTCTGCCTGAGGCTCGACTGTGTTGGACGAACCCTGGGGAACATTGCCGGAAGCTGTGCTTATCGCTGAGGAAAGTCCCAGGCTTGTACCAGGGCCTTTGGGAGTGGGGGTTTGAGGCTTCAGCACCCCTGACACTCCCAGGTCCTGCTTGGGTGCCATGCTCATATTGGGCAGCTCCACTGGTGTTGATACCTGAAACGCCACAACATCAGTGTCTTTAACTGCCAAACACTATTCAACATATATTTAACTTCTAAACACAACATAAATACATTTTTTACATGTACTAGTGATTTTCCAAATTGTCCTAGCTATTGAACCAGAATGTAACTCTCCTTGGTTAATGGGAGGTTAGCAGCTGCAGACATCAGGGAGAGTAAAAGCTAAGGTGCGTACCTGGACCAGATCTGCATCCAGGTTCAGTCTCTGGTGCAGGGGCAGTTCTTGGAGAGACTGGACCAATGCCGGGAGGTCCAAGAACATGGAAGCGATCTGAACAGGGAGGAGAGGAGATACTAGTGAGGGGGGGAGGATATCTCCTGTCCTCCTCAGACACACCCCTACTCAGGTACTAAGATCTAAGTAAGATGGATTGGAATAATCCCAATTTAAATACGTTTTAAGTTGACTTTAGGTGCAGTCATTCCCATTTTGTCTCTTGACAATGTTGTCCATCAGAGAATACAGAAGCTCTAAGGCTGTTTTAAGATCAAAGAGAGGCTGCCAACTTCACAGGACAATATGAACCAGAAAAAATAGCGGTTGTTGGATGGAATGTTCTGACTGGAGGGTGATAGCCACACTAAGCACATGGAGGCCTTGACATTTGGAGAACAGCAGATTTACCTGATTGACAGCCAAGGCATCTATCTCCCACTCCTTCTCCTCAGTAAAGCGGAACTGAGAGTAAGAGTCCCCTTAGAAATACGGAGAAAAATGAAACATAATCAGACATTCCTGCCCAACAGATCATAATACGATATTCAAAAACCCATTGATTATCCCTGCCTAATATAACCAATTTAGATTTATTTATTTGTATTATATGATTTGAAATGTTTCAGTCCTTGAGCAAAAACCCAATGATAGATAAGGCAAGCAGAGAATAGACCAGACTGCAGTCCAGGCAGTCCCAGCTCCTCACTCTCCTGTCTTCCACACGGATGGACAGACAGAGAGAGACAGGAACAGTCAGAGAGAGAGACAGGAACAGTCAGAGAGAGAGACAGGAACAGTCAGAGAGAGAGAGACAGGAACAGTCAGAGAGAGAGACAGGAACAGTCAGAGAGAGAGACAGGAACAGTCAGAGAGAGAGACAGGAACAGACAATGAGACAGACAGGAACAGTCAGAGAGACAGACAGGAACAGTCAGAGAGACAGAAAGATAGACAGGCAGGAACCAACAGAGGTGACAAACAGGTGATCCGTTTTCAAAGCCAGGAGAAGCAGACGTCAACGTGACCTCCCCTGCTCCACGGCAACACACTCCAGAAGACAGGCGCTATGAGGCGTCTATCTGCGGCCATGCCTTCCCTGTCAACCAGGAACGATTCAGCCTGTAAAGGCTTGTGTCAAACAGACAAAGCCTGAATGGCAGTCAGATAGGAGGGGTGTGCTGGGTGGTCAGATAAGTCTGATCCTCCAGGGCTTGGCCTTTACCAGTCCTGTCTGGGTGTCGCTGCTCCTGGGCTCAGCTTGCTGTCTCTTGGGTGGGGGGTGGCACAACAGACTGACTGACAAAGCCTATGGACATCCTGTTTTCTTGTCTCTCCATCCCTTGTCGAGTCTCTTCCACCCCCCCCACCCCTCTCCAGTCCCTTCATCACTCTCCACCTCACCCCCCTCCTCCAACCCCTCTCCGCCCACACCCCACACCCACTCCCTTCCAACCCCCTCTACTCCCACCTCCACCATCAATCTGAACTTTAAAGGACAGCAGTAGTAGATCTGCTGACTAGTGTCAGCTGACATGTGTGACAGGACATGCCATACAGGTAATTCCCTGGAATGGACAGAACCATGGCAACCGCTGCCAGGGCGATGGGACAAGGCTTTGTCAGTGTTCCAAAGCATTCAGCTTAGAAGATTCCTTCATGTGGAGTCATCAAAAACTGACTTTGAATTGCCTTAAACTCCCCCTCCAAATATTCACCTAGACTGGGACTGCAGATGGGTAGCTTTACATTTACAAAAGGATTTGTCATCTCTAGTGTGAAGCCTAGCTTTTCAAAGGGGTGTCTGACGTGAGAGATGGGTGGCGCGCCAGAGCAATGTCATGTGCGTTTAACTGTAAATTAAGCGTTTCAATTCACTCATGTTGACATGGTAAAGACGTGTAAACTGACGCAAGTTCTAATGTGCGTTTAATGTGATGTCTGGGCTACATGACTGCTCTTTTTTTTCACCCTCTTTTCATCCCTGGATCCCAATGTGGCCATGACAGTCTGTCACCATGTTAGCCTACTGGGTCATTGTCATCATGGACTGGTGGTAAGGCTGCTAAAGCTATGCCGAGAGTAGATCGCTAACATGTTTTCTGTCACGCCTTGTAACCAAACCAATTAACACTACAACTTGAAGACTTGCAGGCTGTGCCAACGATAAATCGCTATGTGCTAATTGCAATTAAAAGGGCAGTCGGTGATGCGAGACAATTAAGAGCAGCTACTCTATTCATTCAGTATGAGGATGTTTGCATCAAATTACCAGGTTTCAAACAAGTTTACACTGAAGACAGATTTTTGTGAAATTGTCCTTTATCCTGAATTTCCTTATATATATATATTTATACAATTTTACCTTTTTTTAATTGGTTAGGAATGTTGATATTAGTAAACTATGAATAAACAGGAACACATCCCTCAGTCTAATTAGAGAAGTAGGCCTAGAGCTATGTCTTGTGGGAGCGATAGGCGGTAAGTACGTGTGCCGTCATGGAGAAGATCCAGTCAATTTGAGAGGAAACCAGCTGTGTGCTTTACTAAATGAACTCTTTTTATCGGCCTACATCCCAGTTGAGTGTACAGTGGCTACAACGTCCTCCACCCCCCCACTCCAAATTAATCACAGATGTGTAGTCGCGTTGCCTCACCTAGATTGGGGTCATAAACCGCCGGATACTGCCTATACGAGCGCTTCCAAGAATATTCCGACCGAGCTACGAACACGTTGGCTAATGTACACACCAAAAGGTTGTTCGAGAAATAAGATAACTTTTTGCGTGAGTGTTACGGAAAATGTGTGGAGGCGTATACAAACATATGGTAGAAAACCTAAAAAAAAAAAAATAACAGGTAAACTGCTTCACAGTGTCGATTTACACAGGGTGTTTTTACCAACTGTTGTCCTCTAGCACAGACCCATTAGTCACCTTCCCCTCAGCGCTAAGGGCCTAACTCAACATGTCCTATAGGGAGCATTGCTAAGAGAAACTCATCAGAACAGAATGAGAGTGGTCTAGTCTCAGCTGTGGTTTCCGATCTCTGAGCCCTCTGGTCGGATTGGACATCAACCGAACAAGCCGGGACAGCTGAGGTCCCCATTAACAAGAAGTAGAGAGCAGTAGACATTAGCAAGCTAGATTAATAATCACTAGCCTAGCATTGATCTTGGACGAAAGCAGTCAATAGTTGAAGCCTAATATGTGCGGTAGAAAAACACTCATCATTATTGGGTTATGTAGTACCTACTGTCTTTGTATTTTAGGGCTTTTATTCTTTTTACTGTACAGCACTTTGTGTTTCACCTTGAATTTTAAAGTGCTTTATAAATAAATTTAGCTTGCTTGCTTGTTGCTGTGTGTCAAATATATTTTGTTCGCCACATCATTGTGTGTGAGTATGTCATAGATGTTTGTTAAAATACAATATTGAAAAACAGTGGCATGAATTGAAAAAGACCACAGGGTTTCAGATGAAGTGTTTTTTTGGCGTTTGTTTTTGTCTAGGAGCTTTAGGGAGAACATTGAGAAAACAAAGTGGGTCACTCTTAAGACCTGCTTGACTACCTACAGTCAATTCAATAGAAACCACAAGAAAATACTATTTACCTAAAGAACCTACATGTACCAGGCACAGTGGTTAATACAGAGTACAGCACTTAAGTGCCTTTTTCATTCAAGCATAAGGCTGAAACTGCAAGGTTAGAAATAATTGATTACATTAAAATAAATAAACTAGTGCTTCGACAATAACCATTCTTAGAACGAAGAAGAACAGCATTGAGCATGTCTGACGTCAAAAAGAACATAGCCTTGGCGGCAGACATGTTGAACCAGACTCCCTGTACAAGTGTCAATATAGGTCAAGGCAACTGCTCCTTCACAGAGGAGGTGATAAATGTGTTTGCTTGGGGAACAAAAATAAGGTCAAAACAAGGTCACAAATTCTCTCGGTCAAAGAATGGTATGACAAGCTGAACAGATGTTTCCAGTTCCTTCTTACTTTTAACAACAATCAGGCCAACCGCCACAGGTAAAAACATTCTAGAACCTGTTCTCTACAGGAGAGCTTCTATGCCGGGATCAGGCTGCCCACCTTGGCCGGGTTTCCCAGATTCGTTAAGAACCTCTTAATGCCAAGAGCTTCTTAGGAACGTTCTAAGAGCATTCTAGAGCGCTCTTAGAACCTTCCTAAGAAGATGTTAGTGTTATTAGCTTCTTAACGAATCTGGGAAACCCGGCCCTTGTCGACCCCCCTGTAGTCACTAGCTTTACCTTCACTGCAGTCTCTCAATCCCCCATCAACAAATCTGCTTCTAGTCCTGCAGCAGACAAACGTCCAATTCCAGATCCATACAGGTTTATGAGAGGTAGGACATTTAATGCAAAAACAGATTCATTGGGCCAAACAAGATGCTAAACCAAGAACGTGTTTTCCCTTTGATCAACAAGATATTATTGATCCGCAATCATAAATTGGGGAACATTAATATTAAGGGTTACAATGTTTACAGGAAACACAGTGGCAGAAAGTTTTAATACAGACTCCTAAATGTGCTGGCAGATTGTGAATGTCCATTAGCGTTAAGTCTGCTGTTTACTGAGAGAGCCTCCACAACGCCTTCACCGACTGTGACACGTTTCCTCAAATTGCCAATTTGATTAATAAAACGTCACATTTGGCTAGCTCCAGCTAATGAGCAGTGTGAGTTGTGTTTCTGTAGATTGCTGTGAATGGGTGTGGGTGCTACTGTGACAGGCCCCATGGGATGCTAGGAGACCTGTGTCTGCCAAAGAGCTTAATGGACCATTATCAGCAGCGCAACTACTGTTATTTATAACTAGGGGAGAGATGCTGTGTGGCTGCTGATCGGTCACCCGTGTCCTAATTATTTCCACTCCCAAGCATATATTATAAAGTAGCACATTTAACTATCTTTTCTGATGCTTCAGCTGAGTGTGTGTGTCTGTATGTGTGTGTGTGTGCGTGTGCTACGTAGCTTGACGGTGGTGTTGTCTCAAGGGTTGTACGTTCCACCATTCCAACACTAACAAAACAGCTACAGCAAGTGTGCGTACCATGTATGCTTACCGCAGCTTGTCACACTTACAAACAGTCAAATGAAGCATGAAAAAACTAAAAGACGCTTTTGGATTGGTGCCATCATGACCACACGGCCACCGCAAATCAACGACAAGCATGTAACCAGCAGTTTTCCTTAGGCCACCAGAGGAAAAGCAAGGTAAAAAATGAATTCCATATTGTGCGACTACTAAGAAAACATGTTTGCTACTTGTGCCTCAGATTCGCTGGCCTTCTTAACAGGTCCCAACTGAAACTAAGCAACAAGACGTGATGAAGAACCCAGCTGTGGAAGATGTCAGAACTGAACTGGAGCCAAACCCCAAGGCCCAGGTTAGGACATGAAGAGAAGCGAGAAGCAGTTGTCTCCTTCCAGGTGTGTTCTTGTCAGGACGGATTAATCCCTACCAGTTAGGGTACTATCCAATGTACCAGATCCCTCCTCCGGGACATGAAATCATCAACAACAAGCTTTTTGCTACCCTGGCAGCCATCTTGCCGCCAAGGGTATCTACAGTGACAGGGCAGGAGTCTCTCTCACTGTGTGGAGGGAGACGTGATTTCAGTCTGACACCAGCCTCAAGACAGCAAGTTGATGCTAAAACCAGAACAGCTAAAAGTAAAACCCACAATTATCACATCAAGCAAAGGAAACCAATCTTCCTGTAAGGAAACGGAAGGTCTACTATTGTGTGGAATATCAACTAGCCTAGTGTAATCAAACAGCTCACAAGCAGTTAAGATGACAACACCACATGCATTAGAATACTACTGAACGCTGCCTATACTGTAGTGCTTAAAAGCATACGATCTCAATGCTTTAGGTCACTCTCAGGAGTGTTAAATTATAGAAGGCATATAGAAGGCCAGTGTGTAGTCTAAAAGTCTTTGCATTGTCACAGAGGCCAGCCACAGGAGACGATGTGTTAGCCTGCTTCAAAGAAGCAGTGGCCCTATAGTCCTGCCTGGTTCGCTCATTACATCCCCTCCCCCAGGGGCTGCTAATGACCCTCATATCCTCCATTACATTCTCATGATAATCAGCCAAGCCCCGTGGCTCCTGGACCGACAGGAGAACATGTCTGTCTGCCTCTCGCATCCCACCAGAGGAACACACAGGAAGACATTCAGAGACCGTCTCACAGTGAACATGGAGTACTCTTATTAGCTCCAACGGCCAGACTCTGAAAGTGCAAGACTAAAGGGAGCCACAATGTTCTGAGGAGGTCAGCGAGGGGTAGAGCCGGTTCAAATCCCCCCTCAGACATCTTACATAAGGCTGTCAGGATATAACAGCAATACTCACAATGAGGGTTGACAAGTGACAAGTCACTTTCAGTAATACAGGTTTTTACACCAACAGTAGTTCAAAGAATCTTGGCCGTTTTGAAACGTTTCAAATGCCAAATGTTTCAACCAGGTTATTTCATTTTATTTCATTTATGCATTTAGCAAACGCTTTTATCCAAAGCGACTTCCAAGAGAGAGCTTTACAAAAGTGCATAGGTCACTGAACATAACAACGAATCGAGATACCCCAAACATTGTGTGTAACCAAACATGAAGCATAAATAGTGAAGACCAAATAAGTCCCAAAGGGAATATCAATCAAGGTTTGAGTTGCGTTGCTGATTCCGGTCAAAAGAACTGACGTAAGCCATCATCACTGCTTATGGCCCTTTTCACAGTCATTGTGACAGTGTTATGCAATTCTATAATAGGCTCACTGTGTCAACATGGTTTCCCAGGCAGTGTTCAGCCTGAGAGGATGTTGCTAGGTATGGGGTCTGATATGGCATCACACACCTGGGGTCCTCTGTTCTACCAGGAGGCCCACAGACCTGCTCAAACAGGTCACCTGTGTATGTACAGCAGGTCATCAAGGACCGAGTGTATTGGTCTCACAGTATTTCAGTGGTTAGTACCAGGGAACAGTCTGTACACTCACATCCGACAAAGTGTAACAATAACATCAGCTAAACGACAAAAATACATAAATCTGATGATAGGCTAGTGCAACATGGTAAAAAAAAATAGGTGCAGTCAGATTAACAGGGTTAAAACAGGATCACGAATACAACACGCTGAAAATGTCAGTTTTGCAGGTAATATCATAAGCAAAGACAAGCTAAAGCTTAAAGATCCTGTAAAGCAAATTCCATGATTTGCTTTTCAATACATTATATACGTGTGAAATGAGTTCCTGAAAGCATGTGCAAAGCGCAAAAACTTTGTTGCACTGAAATGTGGAGTTAGACCGTTGAAGTTTCTCTTCTGTTCTCAGCTCAGGTTTTGTATAGGCGGAGCCAAAACCCGACCGATCTATGTCAGATCGCAGATGGTTGCACTCTGTTACTCAGCTGGTACGATGCAAAGACAAAGTAATTCACACATAAAACACTCAGACACTGCAGGTATGGCTGTTCTGATATCTCCAATTGATTTAGCTAGTGTTGCAGCTAAATTTCAAAGCTTAATTTCACATACTTTCACATACTCAGTTTTTTTTCATTTGAATTTGGATGGGTAGTAAACAACAAATCTTTCTGAACTTATAACTAATTTTCTATTCCACTTTACAGGATCTTAGGGTGTTCTAGGTCTAGTAATAAGTGCTTAGTCCAGGTGGAGTTTGAAGAGGTGCATCTTAAAACAAACCACAGTCAACATGAAACAACATACTGCGGCAATAAGGGTCAAAGCAGAAGGTTTGGCTGTCATCCAGAAGAAGCTTAAATAGAAGCTACCTTCCTAGACACAGGAACTAACTGGCACTTCAAACAATGTCTCCATCTTTGGTCTCATCAATGTGGATCTTGTCAATAACGATAGGCCTCTCTTACTTTCATGTCAGATTGATCCATCCAGCCACCCTCACACCAGAAAATCATCATATTGTTGACAACTTGGCCTCAACAGGTTGATGTGAGCAACAACAAAAACACATAACACCTGCACATTTTTCCGTTATCCAATAGGCTTATCGTTCCGCAAAGTAGACTCACATTACGTCCCAAAAATAAATGTAGACCGTCACCTGACGTACTGTATAGATACCTGCTGTATGCATCGTATGAGCCTCAGGCAGGTGTGAAGCCTGACTGGGTATGAAGGAGTTAATGAGAGTTCAACAGACACCAGAACACCACACACTGTTAAGAGTCTCAGAGCAGCAGCAGAATTCAATCACTCAACACACCAAGCACCATCACAAACGACCGTTCCTGTGGTCGACGTCAGGATGCTGTCATGCACTGGGGACACGCCCCCTGTTTGTCAGGATGCTGCCATGCACTGGGCCGCCCTAGGTCTCAGATGCAGGTGGGGGGGGGGGGGTTAATGAACTCCTTATTCGTTATCACCAGTCAGACTGTCGGAACAACAAACCCTACTCCAGCACCTCCTGCAACCAATCATCATAAACAAATAAGTGCAATACAAACACAGACACATGCACACTTGTTCTAAAACACACATGCACGGGGAGATGTAGGCCTACACATTGTAAATGTGTGTCCACCAACACTATCATAAGCAACTGCATGCTCACACTCCTCCTCTACTCCCACCTCTTCTTCCCCCTCCACAACGCTCTGTGCGTCCAGCCATTGCGCCCTCTGGGAGTTTCTATCCAGTCACATCTCCATCTGTCAGTGACGGCTGCAGCACTGGCAGCTACTACAACAGTCAGTCAGTCACGGGAGAATCAGCCAGCCAGTCACTGAAGAAGTCAACCACAGGAGACCCACTCTGGCCCTGCAGAGCTTTCCAGCCACAGAAGCAACCGCAAAGTCACCGTCGTAGCCAGACACACGTCCAGCCAGGTACTCCCGTAACTACCCCAGCATAGCGGAACATCAGCTGTTCCTGCCTGTTCTCCTTGTCCTTCTCAGCCAACCAGACACTGCTCAAACTTCAGTAGAGAGCGAGGGAGAGAGAGAGGGAGCGAGGGGAGGGTGAGAGGGAAGGTGAGAGGGAGGGAATGAGGGAGAGGAGGGAGGGAGGAAAAGAGAGAGGGAGGGTGAGAGGGAGGGGCGGGCAGGAGAAAAAAGCAGAGAGGGTGAACCACAGTGACACACTTCTCAGTCCCCTACACACAGGCTAGGGAGAGGACTTCACAGCTCTCCTTCTGCAGGATGCCAGTGACTCCTGACTCTCCATAGTTGGGGCGTGCGATCCAGCTCCGGACACAAGACATCTGGCAGGAGGACCGGTTCTGGTCTTCTCAGCAGGAGGTCACAGCTCTGAATGGGGAAAGCTCTTCATCTGGAAACTTGGGAGGAGTTTAAGAGAGACCAGCCTGATTCTCTCTGCTCTCCTGACTCTGGACCGCAATACAGGTGGACGAGCAGCCACATCGACTGACTCCTGTAATACGTGTGTGATGAAGGACACTGAGGAGACATACCTGTACCTGACTGGAGAGGGTTAGGGGACAGGGGAGAGAAGAGGAGAGAGAGAGGGACAGGGGGAAAGAGACAGCGCACGAGAGAGAGAAAGAGAGAAGCATTCAAAAGAGAAGAGAACGAGGGTGGAGAGAAGGAGTCCGTCTGGACTGTGGGAGTAGACACTACGGGCTTCTGGAGGCTGTGACTGCCCCTCTGATCCCAGGAAACACACGGGCTGTGAGATGCTGGAGCCGTGAGTATGTGTTTAATCTGATGTCAGAGTTATCAAATCCATCTACTGTCCAGGGATCACATCTCTATCATAACTGCACTCTCTTCCATACACTAAAGATAAAGAAAATTATGTTTGCCCTTCAAATCAAATCAACATTTATTTGTATAGCCCTTTTTACACGCAAGCATGTCACAGAGACTTCACATACGCCCATAGAACTGCCCCTCAGCCAACCTAAACCCTCAGCGAAGACAAGAAAAAATGGAAGAACCCTTCCTGACGGTCTTACCCAGGGGTTAGGAAGCACTGACAGGATTACAAGTGGCTTTATACATTGTGGAGAAACTAGCACAGCACAATAATTTGTGTTTATTTTGCCATATCAAAGTGTAATATGTAGCAGTTTTGTGGATTTAGGATCTGTATCCAAACCCTTTTTATACCAGGGGAGGGCTGAAGACCAACCGATAAAGGTTGATAATATCCGGCTGGTGTTCAGCAATGTTCACCTGCGGAGGTCTACAGTTGGCGGAATAGGCTACTTGCGATAGCGGCCCTTTCTATTTCCCTAATGAATTAACAATCTATTTGGCTAGTTGTCGACCCTGAGGCTTGTTCACTACTCAAGCATTAACAATGCCGTGGAAACTACCATCGCGAGCTACCGAAATTGTCGTTCGTCTTAGTTAATAATGTCCTAGCAATTGTCAATCTTAGTTATCCAATTCGTCCAAAGCCTAATGTAATTTCCTTTTGACTCATTCTGATTGAGCGCTGATAGATGGTCATTAGCGTTGCAGCTAAGCCCTGACCGCGGGGGTGTCTATTGATCCTGTGTTAAACACGTAGATAGATGGGGAGGCAGTAGGCTAAACAGGCCAGGACAAGAGGAGCCTGGTGTGTGCGTTACCCCTGGCAACACCACAATCAAACCCCAACAAATAATGGAGCCTTTGACACCACCATACCTCCATTCCTGCCTTAATTAGACACAGGGACGAGCTGTGGCTCAATGGAGATTCACTCAAATCAACAACACCTTAAACATGTCAAGACTACTTTGACGAACAGTTGGTAACGTGGCACAATCGAAAACATTTCATTCACTAGAGAAGTTTCCGTCTTGGTAGATGGTCGACTTTCCAATGTTATGTCTAATTAATGTCCTCAGTCAGCCTTGTGACAAACTGACGGAAGCAGTAACCTGGCCTCTCAGATAGTTATACTAAAGGATTCAAATCAAGTTCTGTTTTCCACATTATAAAAGTTCTCCGTCAGATAACTGGCATTGCATAAGCTCTTTAAACAGGGCGCATGAATGGAGAAATGGCGAACAGATGGTGCAGAGGCCTTCTGATAAAAAAAGAGAAATGTTGCCTGGTTAAATTGCTTTATTTCGTCTTAGTATGCAAGCATTGTTGACCTACGTCATATCAGTGTCAATAATTCAACATTGCTTGAAAAGAAATGTGTGCACACATTTTGAGGGCGTCGGCTCTCTGAAGTTTCTACAACTACAAAACTTTGACTGTGTATGGGGAGAGAATGTCAGGAATGGCATTTACCATGGCACACACAGACCCACTGTTTTGTCTGAGTTGCCAATTACAACCTGCATCAGAGTGGATGGTAGTGAATGATAGGACTGAGATGTGCAGTATGCAGAGTGGCATAGAAAAGCATCTGCATTGAAAGAGTGTCTTTTTTCAATAAAATCACAATTGATTCCAAAAGAAATTCAAGTTGTCAGGTAACACTGCACAAGTAAAAAATATATACAAATCATACTGTAGACCAGTAGTCTTCAACCCTGGTCTTCAGGGCTCACAGTCCTGTATACTTTACATGTCCCCCCTGTTATAACACACCTGATTCAAATGAACGGTCGTTATGAGGTTTCTTCAGAGCTTGATAGCGACTCATTTATTTGAACCAGGTATGTAGAAAGAGGAAACATGTATGCTGGGTACACACTAAAAGATTTTTAAAAATCTTTTCAAATTTTCTAAATGCGCTCTTAACACACCAGACACCATCTGATTAAATAATCTGTGGATAATCGGGACATTCCCTAGGATTGTTGGGACATTACCTAGGATTGACGGAAGGGGGAAATCGGACCAAAATCAGCCCGATTATCTTGTGGTGTGTATCCAGCATTAGCAGACAGGACAGTGGGCCCAGAGGACTGGGGCTTAAGACCACATATAGACCACTTCTAAAGAAGCTATATTCTCCCAATAACTGAGCTGTGAAATGAGCTGCCCTCTGTTATGCGTTATGTTATACAAGCACACCTGTAGATCCTTTGCTGTACTATGCATGTTTGAACGTCGCTTTGTATAAAAAAGTCTGATAAATGAATATGTAGCTCTACAACCATCAAACGAGGGGTGCGCACCAGAGGGTGTTTACAGGAAACATTTTTAAACATGTATGTGAAGCGTTCCAACGCCACCAATCTAAAGATAATAATTCATGTAGGTCGTGATTGCAGCAGACGCGACATTGGTAGGTTGTCCTGTAGCATGCCCTGCCTCTTGGCCACCGGCTGGTCTGTCCTTTGATGTTGATTACCAAGAGAAAACCACAAGAAGCCCATTCATTTCCTCAAGGGCAGTCAGAGCCTCTCCAACACTTCCTCATAGCCCAGTCAGGAGACTACTCAAGAGACAGCCGCTCACTTAGCTAGGCTACAACACGCCGAGAGCAGACAGTCAGGTAAGCAGAAATCCGCCCAGAAATGCAGCCTTGTCTGGCACTTTTGTTTAACCTCAGTAAAACACAATTAGGATACAAAAAAAGGGAGGCTCGGATAGAAAGGCAGCAAAACAAATTTTGGGTGTCTGACCCTCTAGTCAGTAAAGCAACACGATCTGACCCTGTTCTCTCGACAAAACAAACACAAGAGCTACTTAAACACTTGAACCCCTTGGTGACACCTGAACAACCAGAGAGCTGGTACAAGCAGTGGTCTAGAAGGGAAAGGGAGGGGGGGGGGGGCTGGCTGCTGGGTGAGGCGGGCAGGACGAGGAGGGAATGGGGGGGGGGGGGGGGGCTGGCTGCTGGGAGAGGCGGGCAGGACGAGGAGGGAATGGGGGGGGGGGGGGGGCGACAATTCCTGATTTCATAGATACCATAATTGCCCAGAAAAATGCCTCCAACAGAGCACATCTCCTCCCACGTTCAATGAAGTGGCCAGTGAAGGACCGAAGGCTCTCGCTTCCCAGCATGACTAAGCTGACAACGTGGGCAAAAACAGAGAGACGAGAGAAGAGTCAAACAAATCACAACAACACCTCTGACACCTGCCTGGTTATGGGAGAGAGGCTGTTTTGTATGTACGGGCTAGACCGAGTCCTGTTATAAAACCACTGAGCTGGGGCTTATTGTCACAGGATAGCCTTAGCATCAGCAGTGGCACCAGGCATCTGGTAATATTATCATCTGTCTGGGATGAGAGTTTCCACATCATCTGACCAATAAATGTCCATGACTTAACACTTCTTTCTATGACCATGAATCTAAATGTCCATGTTTACTGTTTTTTTTTCTCAGCATGCACATTTTAAAAAATGAGCTTAAAATGTAACGCACTGCTGGCCTCAAAACAGGTGTTGCTTTACAGTGCATGTGGGTAGGCATATGTAAAGCATGACATAGTCTATTGTTTGACAAATTCCCATGACTACAGGAGTTATAACTTTAAGATTTCATTTATTTCAATAAATTTAGTCCTGGATATCACGATTTTACTTTACATTCCCAGACTTATCCAGGTTTTCCATGTCGTAAACACTGCATTCTGGAGGCCACAACAGTTACAGGTTGTCTTAGTCACCAGCAAAGGTGCTACAGGCTAATCGGTGAAGCACTATTTCAGCCTGACAGTCAGTATTGCATGTCATCAGCTGGTGATTATCAAGCAATGAAATAGTCTGCATGTCATGTCGTCTATAACACTTGTAATATCAAGTCAGAATAATTCCACTAGTCATAGTCAACATGCATTAAAAACGTTGGTTATCTAGTCTCAATGGCAGTAAGAATGCAGGATTAGTACTTCAGGATGTCTGTCTGAACCACCACGCTCTGTCTGTTTAGAATTGAGGTTTTTTTCATGTATAAATAAGAAATAATGCCTTTAATGTCTCATTCTAACCAATGGGCTGTGGCGCTCATGTACTCAGAAATAGATGACACAAATAAAGCTCATGAATATCAATAGTCCTGTTAAGGAGCCAGTTTATGAAAATTAGGGCTGAATCCAATTTAGCCCACTCTGGGAATACTGTAGCAGGGTGAAATTGTGCTAGGAAAAAATCTTTCATAACTATTCAAAATTAGAGACATAGATTAGAGAATTAGATGCAATTACTAAAGGAAGTTTTACATTTGTTAATTTCTTTGTGTAGTGGGCTGTCTAGACTAAAGATTTGGGAGCAGGATTTAGGAGGTGGCTCATTCAGTAAACGTGCCAGCAGATCTTCACCCACAAGAAAAACGATTTAATATCCTATATTCTACTTTGTGCTTCATTGATAGATTGAGATTTGTCTGAATGTACCTGCAGATTCCAGGAGGATGTGAAAGTCTGTGCCTCTCTGTGTAGGCGTGTCATCTTCCTTTAGCGCCTCCTTTTCTGACTCCTCGTATCGATCCCAATTAGATTCCAACTTTCTCCGAGAGAACACCTCTATTTCCTCCTCTTCCAAATTCTTACTATCGTCATGCTGCTCCAAATCCTACAAAGAAACAGTAATACAGGTCAACTTATATGGAAGCAAATCGTGACCACAATTCAAATGAAAATGCATTTCCAAAATTCAATTTGAAATGTAAAATTTGAAAATGAAAATGCATTTCCAGAAATTTAATTTAATTTTTAATTTAATTAATTTAATTTAAATTAATTAAAATAAATTAAAAATAATTTAAAATAAATTTAAATAAATTTAAATACATTTAAATATATATATTAAAATTAAATTAAATTTCCAGAAATGCATTTTCATTTTAAGAATGTGGCTGCATTATGTGACTCATAAATAAAATTAGTAATCAATCATCCTATTTGCATTTTCTTCATCAAGACTGCACTTGTTAAGCCATAATCAAAAAAAAAAGAGAGCGGACATTGCATTTTCATTTTCATGTTCTGCCCGCAAAGAACTAGCCTGACGTTGTCATACTCATAATTCTAGTCAGAATATGAGTCTGAGAACTCTCCGTTGGGCTTTGACTACAGGGCGTGTTTCAAACGAGCAAAAAATTCAAATTCAGATTGCGGAAATTCAGATTTTGTCTGAACTAGGCCAAAGGTGAAACAGCTTGCTTTCACAGGGAAAAGTAGACCATTTAATAAATAGTTTTCGATGGACTCGAACGGGATGTGGATGGTTGGTCGTCCCCGTCCCATTTGAGGCTCCACAGCATCCAGCCGTTCCAGGACTGAAGAGAGGTTTACTATGGCAACCTCATTAATGTGTACGTCTGTGACGGCTACTGACGTCACTCTACTGCGCCGCTCAGAATGCATTTTCGTTTTCGAATTATGGGCAGTTCTTTGCGGGCAGAACATGAAAATGCAATGTCCGCTCTGTTTTTTTTTTGATTATGGCATAACATGTGCAGTCTTGATGAGGAAAATGCAAATGCAAATAGGATGATTGATTACTAATTTTATTTATGAGTCAAATAATGCAGCCACATTCTTAAAATGAAAATGCATTTCTGGAAATGCATTTGAATTTGAATTGTGGTCACGATTTTGCAGCCACGTTCTGAAAATGAAAATGCATTTCTGGTAATGCATTTGAATTTGAATTGTGGTCACGATTTTGCAGCCACGTTCTTGAAAATGAATTTCTGGAAATGCATTTTCATTTGAATTGTGGTCACGATTTTGCAGCCACGTTCTTAAAATGAAAATGCATTCCTGGAAATGCATTTTCATTTTCAAATTTTACATTTCAAATTGAATTTTGGTATCTATTTGCTGGGGCATATTTTGAAAATTAAATTTAAAATGTCTTTTTCGTTTTCATTTTAATTAAGTGAAAGAATGAGCAGTCTTAAGGAAGAAAATTAAAATGCAAATAGGGTGATTGATTACTAATTTCATTTATGAGTAAAAAAATGCAGCCACATTCTTAAAATGAAAATGCATTTCTGGTAATGCATTTGAATTTGAATTGTGGTCACGATTTTGCAGCCACGTTCTTGAAAATGAATTTCTGGAAATGCATTTTCATTTGAATTGTGGTCACGATTTTGCAGCCACGTTCTTAAAATGAAAATGCATTCCTGGAAATGCATTTTCATTTTCAAATTTTACATTTCAAATTGAATTTTGGTATCTATTTGCTGGGGCATATTTTGAAAATTAAATTTAAAATGTCTTTTTCGTTTTCATTTTAATTAAGTGAAAGAATGAGCAGTCTTAAGGAAGAAAATTAAAATGCAAATAGGGTGATTGATTACTAATTTCATTTATGAGTCAAAAAATGCAGCCACATTCTTAAAATGAAAATGCATTTCTGGAAATGCATTTTCATTTGAATTTTGGTCACGATTTGCTTCCATAAACTTAAACCTAACCAGCCTCTGTGTGTGCCAATACAAACGGACTTGACCCACGTAATAGAGTTTCCTTAACGGTCACTGCACATGAATATTGCAGCACGCAAAAGTACGGTTGGCTAGAAGAGAGGCAGCTAAATCTTTTTTTGCGTTTTGGACGTCCATATGGACGTCCATAGACTGACGGCGATGGCTGCTGATCTTTGCATGGATGGACGGACGGCGATGCTGTTCAGAGTGCCGTCCATAGAGGGAGCATATATTTTGGACGGCGTCATAGCCGTCCATACGGACGGCGATGCTGTTCAGAGTGCCGTCCATAGAGGGAGCAGATATTTTGGACGGCGATGGATTAGCAGGGACGTCCCTCGTGCCGTCCATAGAGGGAGCAGATATTTTGGACGGCGTCATAGCCGTCCATATGGACGGCGATGCTGTTCAGAGTGCCGTCCATAGAGGGAGCAGATATTTTGGACGGCGATGGATTGAATGTTTAGCAGGCTGTTGAGCTAACAGAACTGCCGAAGGCTACCATAGCATGTAGCTAGCTACATTAACTTTGGATGACTCAATCTTTTGTCAAGTTAATTTGTATGAATTGCATGTTAGTGCAATATTTACGCCTTCTGTTTTTTTACATAATCAGCAGTATGATCTCATGACAATATAGACTTGAAAAACAATATGTTATGGTTTGGGTTTGCCTATAGGCTACATATATTTTAATTATTTCGAGAATTGTTAATAAAGACTCATTTAAAATTTTAAAATTTGGAGTGTTAGGCCCATAGGCTATTACGTTTTGCATTTGTCTCCGCTCAAAGTGGTTCGTGCGCAACATTGGAGCTACTGACTGGTGGCTCCAAATCCACCCATAAAACACTTAAAACTGACGGTTTAAAAGACCTAAATGGCAATGTATTTCATAGGGTCATAACACAATGTTAACATTTTAAATGAGTCTTTATTAACAATTCTCGAAATAATTAAAACATATGCAGGCCTAGCCTATATCTCGGCAAACCCAAACCATAACATAGGCATATTGTTTTTCAAGTCTATATTGTCATGAGATTATACTGATGATTATGTAAAGCCCTAAAAGGCATTGTATTTCATAGGGTCATAACACAATGTTAAAATTTTAAATGAGTCTTTATTAACAATTCTCGAAATAATTAAAATATATGTAGCCTATAGGCAAACCCAAACCATAACATATTGTTTTTCAAGTCTATATTGTCATGAGATCATACTGCTGATTATGTAAAAAAACAGAAGGCGTAAATATTGCACTAACATGCAATTCATACAAATTAACTTGACAAAAGATTGAGTCATCCAAAGTTAATGTAGCTAGCTACATGCTATGGTAGCCTTCGGCAGTTCTGTTAGCTCAACAGCCTGCTAAACATTCAATCCATCGCCGTCCAAAATATATGCTCCCTCTATGGACGGCACTCTGAACAGCATCCGCCGTCCAAAATATCTGCTCCCTCTATGGACGGCACGAGGGACGTCCCTGCTAATCCATCGCCGTCCAAAATATCTGCTCCCTCTATGGACGGCACTCTGAACAGCATCGCCGTCCATATGGACGGCTATGACGCCGTCCAAAATATATGCTCCCTCTATGGACGGCACTCTGAACAGCATCGCCGTCCGTCCATCCATGCAAAGATCAGCAGCCATCGCCGTCAGTCTATGGACGTCCATATGGACGTCCAAAACGCAAAAAAAGATTTAGCTCCTACTGGGCTAGAAAGTACCGTTCCATTAACCACTCACCCTGTGGATAGCCGAGGCAGCCTGTGGACCTCCGTGGCCGCGATAATGACCTCTTTTGCCTCGTCCACGGTATCCACCTCTTCCTCGGCCCCTGTGTTCACCTGAACTTCCAGCTTCATTTCCACCACCACCACCTCCGCCCCCTCTTCTCCAACTCCCTCCACGGCCCCTGCTCGGCTTTCCTTCCATGACTCATATGCCTTGTCGGACGTTTTGGAATGTAACACCGAGAAGTACTGGTGTTACACTTATCAGTGTCCCCTGGAAAACAAAGTGTAGCACTAGATCTCCGTCACTGTGCCGGTTTCATATGGTGTTTGCGGTGTTTGCGTCCAACAATAAATCATTTATATATTAAATAATTAAATACATTAAATACAACAAATGTATTGTAATAATGCAGATCTTTAATTACTAATCTATTTTTCTTTTTCTTTTTAGGAATCCATGATAAGTCATAATGGGGCCACAAATATACCTATTAAAACATTACTCACTGTAATGGACTAAAACTGTAGCAATATGGATATCAAGGACCTTCAGAACTCCACATTTGAAGGCAACACTTCGTACTCCCAGCCCATCACACACAGTCTCTGGGAGGTCATCACCATAGCAACAGTTTCAGCCATTGTGAGTCTCATAACTGTGGTGGGAAATGTGCTTGTGATGTTGTCGTTTAAGGTGAACAGCCAGCTGAAGACTGTGAACAACTACTACCTACTGAGCCTGGCCTTTGCTGACCTCATCATCGGGGTGTTTTCTATGAACTTGTATACATCCTACATACTGATGGGTTATTGGGCCCTGGGGAACCTAGCATGTGATCTTTGGTTAGCATTGGATTATGTGGCCAGCAATGCATCCGTCATGAATCTGTTGGTCATTAGCTTCGACAGGTACTTCTCTATCACAAGGCCCCTGACGTACAGGGCCAAAAGGACGCCAAAACGTGCCGCCATCATGATTGGTCTGGCGTGGTTGGTGTCATTCATTCTATGGGCACCGCCCATCCTGTGCTGGCAGTACCTAATTGATAAAAGGACAGTTCCGGCAAACCAGTGCACGATCCAGTTTTTCTCCGTGCCAGTGATCACATTCGGCACAGCCATTGCCGCTTTCTACATCCCCGTGTCGGTGATGACTATTCTTTACTGTCGGATCTACAAAGAGACAGAGAGGCGCACCAAGGATCTGGCAGAACTCCAGGGCCTCACGTCCTCCGAGAACCCCGAAGGTACCAAGCCTCCGAAAACAACCATCCGCTCCTGCTTCAGCTTCACCAGCGAGCGCAGAGACAGGAACCAAGCCTCCTGGTCTTCCTCCAACCAGAGCAATGCCACCAAGACCACCACGCACTCCGACGACGCCTGGGTCAAAATGGACCAGATCACCTCCTTCAACAGCTATTCCTCGTCGGGGGAGGAGGAGGAAGAGCAGCCAGTTTCCACGGCAACCTCCCAGGGGTCGTTCAAAGGTCCGAGTCGAGGGCAAGGGCCAGCAGAGGAGGGGCCGGTAGCAGGTTACAACGAGAAAGGGTATTTCACCAGCCCTGATAAGAAGGGAAGCACCAAGAAGGGAATCTCTTACAAGTTTAAACCTAAAGCACAAGGGAGCAGCCTGGCAAAAGAATTAAAGAGGGACACCAAAACTCCACCGCTATGTGCCTCGGAACCTGATCAGCCAGTCCGCAAATCCTTCTCAACCACCTCCAAACCCATGGACCCTACCCTGAAGAGCCAAATAACTAAGAGGAAGAGGATGGTGCTGATCAAGGAGAAGAAGGCTGCACAGACTCTCAGTGCCATTCTCCTCACCTTCATCCTGACGTGGACGCCCTACAACATCATGGTGCTGATCTCCACCTTCTGTTCCGACTGCATCCCCATCTCCCTGTGGCACCTGGGCTACTGGCTGTGCTACGTCAACAGCACCATCAACCCCATGTGCTACGCGCTCTGCAACAAGACCTTCCAGAAGACTTTCCGCATGCTGCTACTATGCCAGTGGAGGAGGAAGAGAGGGGAGGACAAGCTCTACTGGTGTGGACAAAACCCAGTCATCAGCAACAGCAAAATAACATGATGGGTTTCTACTGGTGTGGACAAAACCCAGTCATCAGCAACAGCAAAATAACATGATGTGTTATCCACATAACATGTAAGATTGTTCAGCAGATGTCCTTTCAAAGTGACTCCCAAGTTTTCAGATTTGATCAATTGAGACTCAACAGAGGACAGTATTTGGATAATGTGGGTATGACGTCAATTATGTTGTTTGCTAGTACTACGTGCCAGCCAAGGGGTCAATGTCAACATGCAATTGTAAATGGAAATTACAAATGACTTGTGAATGCATCCATTATGTGCTTTCATGAAATTTTTGTAGATTGCACCTTCAATGTCAATTTACGAACCTCACAGAAAGGTGTGTTTGAGTAGAAAACAAACATTTAGGTACAGTACAGTATATACCATTCAGAGAGTTTGCTGTTTGTTGTTCAGTGTTGATTATGTATTTTTATACTACACATAGCCGTTCAGTCGATTTCGGGCCATTGTAATTTTAGACATTTTGTGAATGTTGTACTGATATATCAGATTTAAAGATAACATTTAGACTTGCTATTTAATTTATAAGAAACAAAGTAAAATTGTATTTAAGGGCTACCCAATGATGTTTACAGGGGTGGGTTAATTACACTGGGTAAGTGACAATCCGGTATACAACCCACTTTCTATCAGGGAATAAACAGGATAACCATCAATAAGATTAGGCTGAAGAGAGTGAAGAGAAAATACAATCTGTACAGTTTTCTGAACTAATTTTAATAGATGTAATTGATTGGGACTGGTCTATTTATATCACAATGGTGATTGGTTGACATGTGATACTGTACTACCCATCTCTGACTTGAGTTTCTAAGGTGAAGCTTACAAGCTTAATACAGTGCTGGTATTGCCCCCTTTTGTCCTGGTGCCTTTGTTTTGCTCAGAGGACAGACTGCCTTGTCCATTCATTTGTGTTGGTGACCTTGATCTTGTGTATAGTAATGTGCATGTTAATCTATATTTATGAGCCTATCTGTTGAATATAAACATCCAAACATCAATATTATGCTGGTTTTAGAGATTGGTTTGTGTTTTCGGACTTCAGGTTGAGGTGACTTAATTTACTATTGGTGCTCGTGGTCTTTCCTAATGTAACTGCACTTAATAGAGTTATTCATCATCAGTGTCCTTTGCTACCATAAGTGTGATTTATCATTGACCTGGCTCTTAATGAGACAATTTATCATAGAAGCATTTTCATATTGAACAAAGCACTTAGCGCTTTATTAAATGTGAGTTACCCGGTGGGCAGAACATCAGGTCATTGTACAGTAGCATACAGTTTACTGCTAGCTCACATTTCAGAAAACAAACTATTATGATAAATAATAAGATGGGGTGAAAACAAAATGAACACTATTTAGCATGCTTATATTTATGAGTCACGTGCAGTCTTTTCAGAACCACAGACATTTCTCCATGATAAATGCGTTTACACGCCAATAAAATGTATCTAATTCACTGAAATATGCTGCCCTCAAGCGGCTGCTAAATGGCTATACAAGATGTCCAATTTCATTGGTTGAATCGACGTTAGCAACTGGAAGGCGTCCTCTCTCTTGTCCTAGTAACAGTACTAGCTCTAGAAACATGGCTGAAGAAAAGAAAGAAATTCATCGGACTAAACGTATTTTCGTCAACAATATCGATACTTATTCATCAAAGTATATTGCAAAGGTAAAATAAAAGTTCTTGATGGTAGTACTTTGTCGCTTGTTAGCACTAGATATTTGTTCTAATTCTACTAATTAGCTGAACACTTGCTATAGTTTTTGTCAACCTGCATAGCTGGACAGTCCTTGGAAGAGGTGGACACTGCAGTAGATGACGAAGACAAACCCATTCAGGAGCCTTCACTTAGAGATGGAACATTTCAAGTCGTTGGAACCGTTGCAACCAAAGAGGGAAACGATGACACTTTTGCCCTGGAACAGTATTCAGTGAGTTAAGTTGTACTTATTTTATGACCGCACATGTAGCTGCTAGCCCAACTGCACGCTCACCAGCAAATATCATTTCTACTTTACAAAACAAGAACATACTGAAATTGTATATTCTGTTATCTGCAGTCATCAAGTCGTGAAGAGCTGTTGTTGCGCCTTTTGGAATGTGATGTAGTGGTTTACAACATCTCAGAAAAAGCAACGCCAGAGTTAATTGATGAAGCGACATGGGCTTTGACTGGTAAAGGATTAACCTGTTGGCCCCTATCAACTCAACAACTCACTAGCAGCACATTTGACATGTTGTTCATGCAGCATCTCACCCATGCATATCGTTTACTTGTTTTTACAAACAGCAATTCATGCACAGATGGACGGATGGACTTCTCAGAAGATGTTTATCCTGGTGTCATCTGTGATGACATGGGCGTTGAGCACTTCGGTTAGTCTCTTCTCAAGTTAGGACAACCATTACAGATTGCCAGGGCAAGACAACTGACTTACCTGTCAAAATGTATGCATTTTTTCTCCACAGGATGACCCAGAATTACCTTTCACAGAGGACGACTACCGTAAGAAGAAGCCTCACCCGAACTTCAAGGAGCACACCAATCTGGAGAAACTGTTGCTCAAACTGGGAAAAGTGGTAACAAACAGCAATGATAGAAACAGAACCCAGACCCAACAAAAGAAGTGGTGATTGTTCATATCACTGTTTTTCTTCTTGCATTTAGAAAAAGTCCAAGTTGACCTGTTATGTGGTAGCTGCAGGTCTTCAGTACGGCATGGGAGAAAACATGTTTCACTTCTTCTTCAAGGTAAATCTTAGTTATCCGCCTGATAGATTTGGTGCTATCAAGACAGTTCTGTGGTCACGAGTTCACCTCCTGCTTTTGTTTTGCTCCTGTCCTTAAGGCGTCATGGCAAGGAGGGTTTGCAAAAGTTCCCATTTTTGGTCGAGGCACAAATGTTATCCCTACTGTCCATATCAACGATCTTGCCGGGTTTGTAGTGTCCTGTATTAGCAGATGGCTTCTTTTCAGTGTTACAATACAAAACCTTATATTGAAATGGTCTATTTCTCAAGGGTGATCCAGAATGTTATTGACCACAAGCCGAAGATACACTATTTCCTTGCTGTAGATGACTCCAACAACACATATGAAGATATTGTGAAGGTATAGTTTTGACTCCTCTGTTGTGCTTGGGTCTGTTGCCATGTCAGTTAACTTTTCCCTGCATTAGGCTATAAGTCTTGCACTGGGACCTGGCAAAATCAACACAGTCCCCAAAGAAGAGGCTTACATCACCAAGGCTTTGACTGTAAGTGTGTTTGTCAATCTTACAAAAGAAAAATAATGTCAATACAAACGACAATGTCCAGCACTTGCTAACTGCGCGTCAAATGTTTTGAATAAGGGGTTTCCTACTCACTTTTCAGTCGTCTGATCTGGATTACTTCAGTGTTAACCTACGGATAGAACCGGCCTTAATTAAAGAGAATTTCAACCTCCGCTGGGTGTCAGAGGCAGGAGTAGTTGAAAACATTAATGCTGTCGTGGAAGAATACAAAAAACTGAGACATCTGCTTGTGAGTGGATTCCTGGTTAAACTAATATAAAACAATATACTTAACAACAATATAGTGAGGTGTGCCATATAGTTTAAAATTGTGGCGTGGATATGTAATCCACGTGTATACATATATGACACAGTTATTTGAATGTCATTATTTAATAGTATTATTTGGTTTCATTCATTATAATTCTTAACTTTTTTTTCCCTATAGCCAGTGACAATCTGCCTAATGGGGCCACCCTCAGTGGGGAAAAGTACAGTTGCAAAGAAACTGTGCAAGCATTACAAACTGCACCACATTAAGATCAAAGACACCATCGATGAGAAACTAGCTTTTCTGGTCAGTCCTTACTGAGAACTCTCCTCCCCATATCATCCCATCTCTTTTGTGTTGGTTTTCAAACACAAAAGCACGCCCTCTTCTGGCAAATGTAAATAACTGTTGTGCCATGCAATTTTATCACATTGAAATTCCTTATTGAGGGATAGCATAACAACAGTAATGTCCTAATAATGGACATTACTGTTGATGCTGATTTCGTATGTTGGTTTAATCCAGGAAGATGGAGCGAATGTGGGTCTGGAGAGTGAGGCTGAAGACTCTGGCAGCTCTACTCAGGACCTGCTTAATGCCTTGAAGGACAACATGACTCAAAATGACGGTGTGATATCTGACACAGAGAACGACCTTTGATTCGAGTTTTCCATTCATTCATAATATTGTGTGTACTTGTCTCCACTTTTTAGACTGTAGAATTTCTGATTATATATTTTGGTTGTATAATATTCATGTGTTATCCAAAGCAACACACAGGGGGATTTGATCCCGCAACCTCTTGGTCTGCAGTCATATACTTTGAGCTATCCCTATGATTAATTTTCAATGGTTTTACCATCTGCTAGGCCGTCTGGAGGATCTATATGTGAACCGCATTCTGCGGGACAAGCTGAACTCAAAGCAATGCCGAAACCAAGGGTATGTTCTTGATGGCTACCCGAAAACCTATATCCAAGCCAAGGATTTGTTCTATGGTAAGAACCAAATCGGAACGTGATGAGTCTTCAAATCGGATGCCCTCCGGCTTTGCATGATGAGATATATTACATTTTATTTTTTTCACAGAACAAGACATGGAATCAATGTACAGTCCCAGTAGTAAAATTCCTGTGTACAACAAAAAGATAATTCCAGGTTAGTCAACATCTACTGGAAAACACTGAGATGTCACAAGATGCTGTTTTGTAAAAGCAGTAACAACGCACTCACAGAGCAAAGCTTGGATCAGGGAAGAAACTTTGGGCTTAGTTTGCTGGTGCAGGTGGACTGTGTTTTCACAAGAGGAGTGAGTTTAACCATCTCACATCAGTTACAAGTGTGTTGTTTCAGTTATGAACCTCTGTGTGTTTTTCAGAGTTTGTTTTCTCCTTGGAGGCATCAGACAACTTTCTGACAGACAGAGTACAGAACCTTCCAGAAAGTTTGGTGGAAAACACGCGTTACAGACGGGATGAGTTCCTGCAGCGTCTGGAGAAGTATAGGGAGATGAACGTGGAGGACGAAACTGTTCTGAACTACTTTGATGAGCTGGAGATTCACCCAGAGCATATAGGTAACGACTGGTTTAGAGTGGAGTTTAGAGTGGGAGTTCAGTGAGAAAATGTTTCTTGATGCGCTGAAACCTGTGCAAATAAATATGTTTGTACATTTAGCTGTTTGACAAGTAAAAAAACTGTCTCACTTGGCCCACGTGTCAACCCCTGTAACAATGTCAAATAAGTGATAACTTGGGATCTTCAACCGTATAAAGACCAGAGAGAAAGTCCCAGATGCATACAGTGAATGATGTCATGTTTCAGAGGTCAAAGATTCACAAGATGTTGAGTATGCCGCAGTCGTTGAAAAGATCATGAAGGTGGTGGGGCCATCCAGGAACTACGGGCCCACCCCGGAGGAGAAGGAGGCCCAGGACAGGAGGATAGCACAGGAGAGGAAGCACACGACGGCTCTGGAGGCAGCAGAGAACAAGCGCAGAAAGGCGGCCATAGCTGCTAAAATGACTGCTCAGCTGGACGAGTGGGTAAGGTCATGGATAGGTTGTTGGGATTCAGTTCAAGGTGGGTAACGACTGTAAATGTTTCGGTCATATGATAGTCCAGTCTTTCGGGGGCGTAGATTTCGTTATGCATGGGTGAAACCCATGTCCACCTCACTTTTTGACATATCCTTAGCTATAAATTTTTTTTTTAAAAAACACCCACATTTGAAAAACCTATGCCTCGCCACTCATTCACTAATGCTTACCCAACTGAACAGTCGTGTGTGTGCCGGGTTTCACAGTGTGTTGCGTGTTCTGCGTGTGTCTGTAGAACCGGCACGTGGCTGAGGTTAAAAGGCAGGAATACGAGCTGCAGGAGGCCCGATCCGTCCCACTGAGGAACTACCTGATGCAGTATGTGATGCCGACTCTCACCAAGGGTATGGTAGAGTGCAGCAAAGCTAAACCAGATGATCCTGTTGACTTTTTGGTAATATGTAGTTTTTTTTTTTATATGTTTTTTTTTTTACTTGTTATTGAACGCTCGAAATGCTTTTCTGTAGAGGTGTTGATTTTTCAAGATATTTTGTTTACTGAGATCTCTTTTTCAGGCTGAATATCTTCTTCGGGACACTTCACAAGATTAAAGCATAATAGGTTGTCAACTTTACTAAATACTTGGTCTGGTTTTGAGTATTTCAACAAAGGTATTATAATTCTGTGTTAACATTGATGTAAAATTGAGTGTTCTCATAATAATAAAATATAGTCATAAGTATATACTGTTCATTATTTACTTTTACTGTGTTATTTTCAATTATATAATAATGTGTTGTCGGTTAACTATTCTTTGAGTAGCCAATGACGTTTCGTACCGCCCTTCCCTTTTTGAGGGCGATACACAATGACGTCATGACGTTTTCACCGTGACAACTCAGCTACACACACATGCGCCATGTTTAGCTAGAGAAAACAAAAGGTGAAAATTCCATTGCTGAATGTTCATAATAACAAATTGCATACGCGAAAAGAAAAAGAAAAAAACGAGTATGAGAAAGGAAACTTGGAGTGGCTGACAGTACTTTCTGGAGGTTGCTACAATGCCCTTGTGAGTATTTTAGTCGCCGCACCGACAATTTGTTCGTTGGTGAAGGGGACAGAAGTGGGCCTATCTTGCTAAAAGGCAGCTAACCTTAGTAGCTAGCGAGTATTTGGAGAGCAATCGAAATGGAGAATAATTCACCTATATGTAATCTAGCTAATCGATTGGAACGAAGTGTTTGCCATTTAGCTAAACGGGCTCGGGAGTGTTATTGTTGACTGTCAAGTTACTAACTATCAAGGTGAGCTGACAATTTTCTGTCTGGCTAGCTAGCTGAAGTTAGCTAACTAACCAACTGGCTAGCTAACTGGCTATTAGGAAAAGGCTACCATCTCTAAATAGCTAACAGAAATGTATGTAACTAGGTAAATTTCTTGCAAGTAAGGAAAATGTGGTGGCACTATTTAATTCGTGAATGGAATTCAGTCGATCATGATTTAGCACACACAAGACAGTTGGATGAATTGTTGAAGTAGTCACCTTAGTTACCTAGTCTGTTCTGAGCAGTGCTACAGTACACAAAACATGTTGCCCGTCTGTGACTAGTTTGTTGAGCCACTTGTTTACAGCTGTCCACTCTTGGGATGAAAAAAGTTCATTTTCCTCTCCCAGTGAGTTGTAGTTTATAAAAGGACCACAGGCTTTTATATTTAACTTTGCTGACCATGTTTTTCTAGTTGTGGCCTCTTGTGCCACTTTTGCGGGCCTGTTTGTCGTTACTCATGGGCATGGCTCAATTGCTTGTACTGTATTAAAGTGCCATACAGTAAAATTGGTACATTTCTGGGAAGTTTTGAAATATCCATTAGGCCTTCCACCTTTTCTATAAGTACGGAAATAAATAAATATGCTGAGTGACAAACGTAAATCAAAGTGATGATTGCGTGTACATATAAAACACTGTTTCTTTCGTTACAGTCCGACTGCAAACCAGGCACTAGCGGCACAGCAAACCCTTAAGCACTATGGGATCACTTCTCCAATCAGTTTGACTCTGCCCAAGGAGGCTGACCTGGTACAGACACACAAGCTGACAGAGACCCTGAATCCCTATGGCGTGTTTGAGGAGGAACTGGAGCTACAGCGGAGGTAGGAATATATTTGTTCCTATATCATTTATATATCCTGTAACCACTTTCCTGTATACTACCGTATTTCCAAACACTTCCCTTTGAACTACGTCCTGTATTGTCTTCGTTGTATGGTGTATGAGGTCGGTCAGATGTAAAGTTTTATGCATGCTTTTTGTGATGTGAGTGTGGGTCCATCCATGTATGTAGTTTTAGATGATGGTTCAAATGTCTTCTTGTTGTGCTTGGTTGTTCTACCCCCTCCTTCAGGATCCTTGTGCTGGGGAAGCTCAACACTCTAGTAAAAGAGTGGATCAGGGACATCAGTGAATTAAAGGTGAGACAATAGTATTTCACATCCACATTTCCCAAGTCTAAACAACCTAAACAAAGGGTAACGTTATGGAGAGCTTGGAGCTGAAATGTGTGTATTCTTCCCCAGAACTTGCCTGCATCGTTGATTGAAACAGTTGGAGGAAAGATCTTCACGTTTGGCTCCTACAGGTTGGGAGTTCATACTAAAGGTACATTTAGTTTATCATAGACGTTGTCAGTATATGGACTGTATAAAAAGTATTTTGAGCGAGAGGATGCTGTGCTTGTTTACAAGGAAATAATGTCAGTGTTTTTCCTGTGGCCAGGTGCTGACATTGACGCTCTGTGTGTCTCTCCTCGTCACGTGGAGAGAACTGACTTTTTCACCTCCTTCTATGAGAAGCTCAAAGAGCAAGAAGAAGTTAAAGATTTAAGGGTGAGTTGTACTCCTTTGTGTTGCTGCAGGTGTAGTAGGCTAGGGCATCCATCCATTACTGAGTTTTGCACTTAAATAAAAAAAAAAATAATAAAAAAAAAATATATATATATTTATTTGCTGTTCTTTGTCTGCTAATGAAAAATGTCTCTGCTCTGTTAAAGGCTGTGGAAGAGGCGTTTGTTCCAGTTATAAAATTATCCTTTGATGGCATTGAGGTACTACATTTATTTATTTTGAAAATACATTGATTAAGACCAGAAGGACAAATCCCAAGTCACTCTTTTGCTTCCACATTCTAATCAAGATGATTTCTGATAGTGTTTGTCAGTGGTTATTTTCCTCTAAATGCATGACAGTTGCACTAATGATTTTTTTCTGTTTGTAGATTGACATCCTGTTTGCTCGGTTAGCTTTGCAAACCATCCCTGAGAATTTGGATCTCCGAGATGATGGACTCCTGAAAAACCTGGACATTCGCTGTATCAGGAGTCTCAATGGTAGACTACAGCTTCCTCATCTGACCAATCAGAATCAGTATCAGAATCAGAAAGGGTTTTATTTGCACAGACAAGGCCTTCTTGCTTTCACATGAATGCCTTTGTTTGGTCCGTACATGCCCACGGTCTAACTGTCTGTAGTCCTCCCCCCCACTACACTAGACATTACACCTAGTTGAGAGCAACTGCTATGCTGTGGGTTTTGTGAGTGTTATAGCGTGGTGGTTTTGAGTCTCCTGTGACTTATGATGACTCTGCGTTGTTTTTTAGGTTGCAGAGTTACAGATGAGATCCTCCATCTTGTGCCCAACATTGAGAACTTCAGACTGACTCTGAGAACTATCAAGCTATGGGCCAAACGTAAGTTAGATCTGGTCATACCTTTCCTTTTGATCTACTAGGTAAGTTCTCTGAGGTGAACATATCCAGAATGATGGTACTACGTGTGTCAAGTTCCCCCAACATTCGGGTGTACTGCAAGACACATTTTGAAATTGGGCATTTATTGTGTGTCTATACTCGCCTGTGTGGGTCTGTCAGTCTGTGTGTGGGTTTATACCCTGCTAAAGACGATTGTGGTTTTGGAGGGATTATTTCACGCTCATCTTGTTTTTACACGCTATCAGCGTCATGATATGTAAACAAGGCCCAATATGCCTTGCTGCGGTCCTCAGTGCCTGAACGGGATTAGCCAGGGCAAAAGAAACTGTTTGTCGTTGCATTTTCACCAGGCTAGAGTGGCCAGTGTTTCTATGTGACTTTGTTTTGCTTGCATTGAATGCCTAGCAACCTCTGTCCAATCAGATTTGTCTCAGGGGGAAAGAAAAGCGTTTGGTTGTGTTGGTGTTGCATTTGTATTATTGTTGTGATGAGATCCAGTAAGAAATAACTGGTAATGTAGGAATCATTTTGATGCTTGCTTAAAGGATTGATTACAGATGTTAATTAGTACCGTGCCTGGATTATTGGTTCATAGCCTCGTGCATGGTGGTCGAATGAATGGTGTTGGTAGGTTACAGAGTGACCTTCCTTCTGGTGTACAGTATGAGACAATAGGAAATCCATCCCGTCTGTTATGCATATGACTAGTCTGAAGACGGCAGGGCCACCACATACAGACATTTAGACTGTAATGAAGTGATTTAAATTATGAACATAATTGAAATCAGCTAAATATTATTGCTGACTTATCTCAAATGCAGCATGATTTGGGTTTTCTGGCAAATACACATTTAGAAGACATTGTTTCATTCGTGTTCCTCAGGACACAACATCTACTCTAACATCCTGGGCTTCCTGGGCGGGGTGTCGTGGGCCATGCTGGTGGCCAGGACCTGCCAGCTCTACCCCAACGCTGTGGCCTCCACCCTGGTGCACAAGTTCTTCCTGGTCTTCTCCAAATGGTGGGTTGCTCTAACGTTAGACCAAGAACACAGCTTTTCTTTTTGAAATACGATAAGCCAGCGAATGAATGGGGTTGTTTTCTTGTCCCAGTGATTTATTTCATGTATGGATTTCTATGTTACAGGGAGTGGCCTAACCCTGTCCTGCTGAAGCAACCAGAGGACTGCAACCTGAACCTGCCAGTGTGGGACCCCAGGGTAAGCCCATGGCTTCCATCCTGGGGATGGGTTGACCTATTAGCAATCATTTTTACCATGCACAATGTAATGTCTGGGGATGTGTGCAGTGTTTCTCCTTGGCTGGCTGGCTGATATTGTCGTGTGTTTTTGTTGCAGGTGACTCCAAGTGACAGGTACCACCTCATGCCCATCATCACCCCGGCCTACCCCCAGCAGAACTCCACCTACAACGTGTCAGCTTCCACTCGCGCCGTCATGGTGGATGAGTTCAAGCAGGGTCTGTTCCTCTGGCGTTCCAGGGCTGTCTCTCTGGCTCCTCCTCTCTCCACTCTCCTGCTGGTGGCCTAGCACCCCCCTCCCCTTATTGGTTGGTGCTAGGAACTGATTCACACCAGTGCTCGACCAGGTTGATTCTTTTACGCGCTGTTTGTACATTGAGTTGGATAAAAGCGCCAATGCGATTCAAATACAAAGTAAATGTATAGTGATTCAACCGGAGTTTGGGGGATTTTCTCTTGTGACACTGCCCTCATGCCAGTCAGCAGGACAGTGGATGTTGAGAGGAGGAGTTTTGCAGCCTTAGTTTGAATACACTGTAGCATGGTGTTCACTGTCGTTCACATGGTGTTCACTGTTTTACTTTGGTAGTTAACAAAGTGTTCTTTCCTTCCACCAGGCCTTGCCATCACAGACGAAATATTGCAGAATAAAGCAGAGTGGTCCAAACTATTTGAAGCACCAAACTTCTTTCAGAGATACAAGTATGTATTAAGCTGCTTATCCTGTCGGACACACATGGTGAGACTCGACTATTTCAATAAAGATTCCTACTTCAAAAACACCCAGAAACACGTCACACACCTTTTCTTAGTATTTATAAAGTTATCTTTCTCCACGTTATGTAATCCTCTTAAATTTGAAGTTTTAAATAAATACCTCAATATTTCAGATAAGACCAAAGCATTATTTTTTGCCTTAGAATTGGTTCACAAAGAATCATTACTGCTATGCAATGTTAAGTTTATAGTGCCTGAAAGCCTTTTAACATGGAAAGTACATATAGACTGACTTCCTCGAATGTAAGAACAAATTAGACATTTGATGTTTGTATTTTTTCTTGCTAAAGGTAGGTACATCAGTTGTATGATTTTTCTATTAAATATTTAATTCTTCTGGTTTCCACTGTGCCTTATTATATTGTATCCAATTCCAAATAAACTGTTTTAGTTCACAATTTGCACTATGTATTTCTTGTTAGTCCTTTTCAGACTTTGTTATGTATTTGACAGCTAATTAATTAGTATTTGTTTGGTGTAGTGTACCATCATCTAGAAGTAACATCAATCAGGCACAAAGAATAATGACTGTATTAAGAATTAGATCGCAATATAATGTCCCAGATCTTTTTCTTAAATTGATTAATGTAGAAATTACTTTTTCCTTGTTCCACCCAATTTGAAAAATGTTACTCAATAACTAACCAGAATGCATTTGGCCTCAGTAAATTTCCAACAAATCACCAGTAGTTAATTAGTCTTATCGCGGATTAATTTGTAGGTAATTAGTTTATCAATGGTTTGTTGATATTGGCTGTTTCTTGATATTGGCTGAGAGCCGAAATACAGAACAGGAGCACAAAGTGAAGTTTCAGTTTTGGCCCACCCTCTAAGGATCTGAGGTGAAGTTTGAGAGAAGATGTTGCCTTGCTGCCTTAAGCATAACCTGGCTGGCCTCTTCACAATCCCTTCATTCAAGTAGTCGCCTGTTTCGACTGGATGACTGGCAGAGGAGGACATATTATACTTGCACTGGATTGTCAGCGTAACCTTGGTGACACCGTATGTGTTTTGTTTTTACACCCTATTGAGCGTATGCCTCTACAAGTGCTTGGTTATGGATATTTAACCTGGGCTCTCATTTTCTTTTTTTTACGTTTCTGATTCAGATAACATCATATTTTAGAATATGATAGCAGATTTGTTTTTGTTTTCTTGTAATGTCTTCTTTTAATAAATCAATCATGTGTTCTGGGCTCAGACCTTTCATTTTCAAAGTGGCCTGAAAATCGAATGAGATCCTTTTCCATGGACATGCCCTCCTCTATCCACTCAAGGACTCTTTAGAGCAGACTACATTTGAAAGCTTTTGATCACAAATACACTAGAATGAAAAGTTGTATTGCATGGTCTAGGTCTAGGATGACAAACTATTTCCTGCAGATTTGTATGGTATGTCCATTATCTACTAACTACACAGATTTTCAGAAAGTTTAATCATTTTGAGGATTCAACATTGTTGTGATGTGTAAAAGCTTCATTAGAGCCCCTATGTTGGTTACTTCAGCAAGACTGGGGAAGTACCTCATCTTTATATGTAATATCCAGGTTATCCCTGTCTCAACCTACAGTAATGTTTGTCATTTGTTCTGTGGTTGAATAGTCTTTTTCCTCCTATGTAGATAACTGCTTAATTTTTATGTTGATTAGTTGTCTATAGACGCTTTTATCAGATGTTTATTTCTGGATACTCAATATGCCATAGTAAATTCGACTTTCGCTTGCTTTGAAATCTGACTAGGATAGTTTAGGAGGTAGGTTGGGCCAGGTTGGGTATGGCTTCTCATCCTGTCAGAAACCCCCCCCCCCCAGGTCTCAGGTGTGTTGGTTGTCTGGTTTACCCTCTTGATTTTAGGGTGTAATGGCATTGTTCTGTCTCTTATGTCCAAAGGCATTATATTGTGTTGCTAGCAAGCGCACCCACAGAGAAGCAGCACCTTGAGTGGTAAGTCCTGGGAAGAGACATTACCGCTGTCTGGTTTGAATGAAGTTGGAGGTTGGCTTTCATTTGATCTTATGTGTGATTGAGACAGTTTTTACTAAGTGTTAGGAATGGGGCTCTTAAAGCAAGGAGGGTGTTGTGACTGGCCAGTGGTGTTCCTCTCTGTTTAGAGTGTTATTGTTTTTGTCCTCAGGGTGGGTCTGGTGGAGTCAAAGATCCGGATCTTGGTGGGCAATCTGGAGAAGAACGAGTTCATCACTCTGGCCCATGTCAACCCACAGTCCTTCCCTGGACCCAAGGAAGGAGCAGACAAGTGAGTAGCCCAAACTGACTCCTAAATTGCAGCTTGGTTACACTGTTTGCAATCCATCTAATATGTGCATGCATTATGTTTTATGTCACTTTGGATAAAAGCATCTTCAAAACCAACAGGTTGTGTTGCTTAAGGAGCAGTGTTTTAAAAAAATCTATATACAAACCTTTTTCTTTTACTAGGGAGGACTTCAGCACCATGTGGGTCATCGGGATCGTCTTTAAGAAAATGGAGGGATCAGAGAACCTGAATGTGGACCTAACATTCGACATCCAGTCCTTCACTGACACGGGTCTGTCCCCTCAGTGCTGTATCTGAGTTAAACACAACTGACTCCACGCACCACATGGATTCAAGTCATTAGAATGTGATGAAACAGCACTTTATGTTTTGGGGGGCATTTTGTTGTTTGTGTTGCAGTGTACAGACAGGCGATCAGCAGCAAGATGTTTGAGCAGGACATGAAGATTTCAGCCATGCACGTGAAGAGGAGACAGCTCCACCAGCTGCTGCCTAACCTGACCATCCAGAAACGTAGAAAGGTCAGTTTGCCTCCGTTTTCTCCTAAATTTTGTACTCGTTCAAAAATTGTTCTCTTTGTTTGGTGAGGCTTGAAGTTCTCCCTCGTTTCTGTCCTCCAAGTCTAGTCTGACCTCTGAGTTGTTATTGTACGTCGTAACCTTTTCCACTTGGTCCCCTGTGTCATGCCCCCAGCATTCGACAGAGGGGCTCCGTCAGATGAATGACAGCAGTATGGACCTATCGCTGGACAGCGACAACAGCATGTCAGTTCCCTCCCCCACCTCGGTCACTCCGACCAAGGGAGCCCCACTGGGCCCTCCTCCCCACCCAGGGTGAGTCTCCAGCCAGCCTCCCCAAACAGGAGATCCTGGGTGGTCTGCAATAACACACCGTATGGCGCAAGTCCGTCTACGTTTACATGGAAAGTTGATTCTGGCTTTTTACAAATTAATTTGTGTATGTTTTTTACCATGGCCTGAAGCGTTTATGTCTAAAACAAGGCATTTGGGAAGCTTGTAAACGGAGAATGTAAGCTTGGGGTATGATTTGTCCAAGTTTCAGGCTTCTTTGCCATTTGTATCAACTACAGGTACATTGTCGTGCAATACATAGCTGCTCTTAATCTGATTTTCAAACCCCCCAGTGTTCCAGTCTCAGAGCTCACCAGAGAGGCAGAGGGGACCAGGCCCACCATGACCCGCCAGCGCTCCCTCTCCTCCTCCCTCCCACCCAGCCAGACGCCCCCTCCCACCATGGGCCCCCCAGCCGCCAAAAGACCAGGCTCCCCCCTACTGGACGAGACCACTGCCAAGAAATTCAAAGTGGACGAGGTACAAACATCATTCGGGCTTAGTCTCAAGTGAATCACACCCCTTCAGTTAGGACTCGGGTCTCCTCTAACAGTTGGGACTGCTTAGTTTTCTGGGTGAATCTGGATCTCACTGTACCTTTTCATTCTTCTCATTAGGAAGCAGCCACTGAGACGGAGACCTCCGGAGAGCCTTCCGACGTCACCGCCAGCCCAGTGAAGGCCCCCATGCCCAGCCAGACGCCCGCCCAGACCCCCTCTCCTCCCCTGGGCCTCCCAGCCGGAACGGGTTCAAGCTCTCCTCAGCTGGAGGAGCCTGCAGCAGATGAACTCAGTGTAGACGAGGTATGTCCAGGTGGATAAGACTAGGGAGGCCAGGTGGCTGAGCAGTTAGGGATTCGGGCTAGTAATCAGAAGGTTACCGGTTCGATTCCCGGCTAAGCCGAATGACGTTGTGTCCTTGGGCAAGGCACTTCACCCTACTTACCTCGGGGGAATGTCCCTGTACTTACTGTAAGTCGCTCTGGATAAGAGTGTCTGCTAAATGACTAAATGTAAATGTAACTCGGGACATCTCCTTTCACTTCAAGCGTTGTTGTTTTTTAGATAAAAATAATCTAGAACATGCAGGGCAAAGGGTCCCTAGGACCAGGGTTGAGACACACTGGGTAGACCATCTTCAGTAATGTGGTTGTGTCTGGGCTTTTTTCCTGACAGGGACTGATCTCAGAGCCTAAACCAGAAGGGGAGAGTATGGACATCTCTGCTGTCGACCCCGAGGTGAACCGCATGCTCCTTAGGATCAGGGGATAACTGCAACGTTTTGTGGATAGCAAGAGTCATCTTAGTTATCTCTCGTGGGTGCTTGTTTTAACAGATAACCGAGGAAACGTCTCAAGGCGAAGTGAATATGGAGGCTCAAATGAAGGTATCTGCTTTTTGAGTACTTGAGCGAAATCAACCACACCTAAACAGCAGAACATGTGTTCTTTAACCTCACAAAATCTCGATGTCTGCCCTCCCAGAAAATGGCGGCAGCAGATCTCTCAGACGTCCCCCTGCTCCCCTCTAACCCCATCCCTGTGGTGAAGAACTCCATCAAGCTTCGCCTGAGCAGGTAGAAGCAGACCACCAGACCCAGACCCCCCCCCCCCCCCCCCACTCCCCCCAGTCCCTGCTACCGCCCCTCTACTAGTGCACCTCCAGTGGTACGTGTCACCACAGCCAGGAGATGCCTACACTGCGGTACAGAGAGACAGACAGACAGACAGACATGGAGCCACAGGAAGAGATGTCCTGCTGCTCACTGGTGAGATTGATCTGACCCGCTGCAGGACACAGTTTCACCCTCTAGGGGGCGATAACGCCCTTCTGCTGGATTCTCTCATGTCGCCACCTCCCATGAGCCCTCAGGAGAAGTGGACGGCAGAAACAAACTCTCTACCTGGGGAAACCTTCCAGGAAGAACAGGGCATCTTTAGCCAACGCTTTGCTTTTTCCAGGTAAACGATGATGCACAAATCTGATGTCACACTCCCATGACACGTGCACGTCTGTGCTTTCTCTTTTTATTTTTTTTCGGGGTGCACACATATGCTGTTTGAATTCCTCTCCCTCGCTCTGCCACTCTTTCTGCCTCTCTTTCTGTCTCTCTCATCGTGTTTGTTTAGAGAAAAGACAACGATGACAAATGTCTATTTGATAATGTGGTTCTTTCTTTGTCAAAAGTGATTGATGGTGTCGCAAGTTGTATCTGTGTTACCTTTTAGGAGGGGGGGGGGGAAGAAAGGTAAATACGTTTCTTCAGGTGTTTGTTACAGTTAAGTGGTGAGTTTCCTGAAACCTGATGTTACCTTCAAATCACTGTTTGTCAGTTGGCCACTATGTGGGCTCTCATTATTCTTCCTCATATAAAGGTTTTGTTAATTTCATCCCAGATCATGGACCAGTTGAGAGAGAAGTCACAATCACCAAGTACTCAATATTAACAGTACTGTGGCCTTCAGGGTGTAGGGGGGCAAGATTGTTCAGGTTTTGGAGGGCACCAAACACACACACGCACACATTCACTGTTCAGAAGTACGAATGGAAGTAGCTCAGGGGTTGAGTATAGAACTGACCAAAAATCTTCTGTCTGTGGGGACAGAGCGGTCTCTGTCTGTGGGGACAGAAGGGTCTCTGTCTGTGGGGACAGAGGGGTCTCTGTCTGTGGGGACAGAGGGGTCTCTGTCTGTGGGGACAGAGGGGTCTCTGTCTGTGGGGACAGAGGGGTCTCTGTCTGTGGGGACAGAGGGGTCTCTGTCTGTGGAGACAGAGCGGTCTCTGTCTGTGGGGACAGAGGGGTCTCTGTGGGGACAGAGGGGTCTCTGTGGGGACAGAGCGGTCTCTGTCTGTGGAGACAGAGCGGTCTCTGTCTGTGGGGACAGAGGGGTCTCTGTGGGGACAGAGCGGTCTGTGTCTGTGGAGACAGAGGGGTCTCTGTCTGTGGAGACAGAGCGGTCTGTGTCTGTGGGGACAGAGGGGTCTCTGTGGGGACAGAGTAGTCTCTGTCTGTGGGGACAGAGGGGTCTCTGTCTGTGGGGACAGAGGGGTCTCTGTCTGTGGGGACAGAGTAGTCTGTGTCTGTGGAGACAGAGGGGTCTCTGTCTGTGGGGACAGAGGGGTCTCTGTCTGTGGGGACAGAGGGGTCTCTGTCTGTGGGGACAGAGGGGTCTCTGTCTGTGGGGTGGTGGAATGTCTGGTCTAGTCAAAGGGAGGACACTGCTTCCTCAAGTCACCAAGACAGCCCTCCACCTTCTCTCTAACGCTCTGGTCAATGGTCACTAGGCAGAGGAACGCCATCATGGGAGGATAGATAGTTTTAGTTACTTAAATCATTTCAAATACATGCACTGTACAGTAACTGTTAGTGTCTGTCTTGTACAACTACAGAAAATTAATACAAATGATACATTTTTGTGTGGACTATAAGGATGGAGTTTTAGCCTTGATGGATGTTTAATTGTAGCATAAAGACAATGCTATGTGAGTCAAGAGACACAAGATTAACATCACAATTCTCCTTATTTGGCAATTTATTTTAGTTTTTGCTTTGGTAACATTATCATAATTGGAAGAAATAATAACAATAGTAAGTGGGTTGAAGTCTTAGGGTAGGTTAGCAGTACAAAGTTATTTTTTGTTCGACCGATTTCAAAGTTAGAGGTGAACTGAATTTTCACTTTCAATATTTTACGTTGATTTATTAACAACTTGCTTTGCCTCAATTGTTTGTGTAAATCGTGTGGAGTATGTTAACGATGAAGCAGAATAAAAGACCACTGTCATCCTTCGGTGCGTATATCTCCATGTAAAAAAAATCATTTCAACAATGACAAAATGTTTTTCATTTCAACTTTTCATTTCATTTTTTTCTTAGGCTTATTTGTAAGAGCAAGGTATTGTACTTTTTCTTAAATAAAGGTCTACGTTGCAAAGAAAACTTTTGTTTTGTTTTCATAAATTGTATGTTCATTGTTGTCAATGTCATTGTATAAAAAAAGATTTCACCTTTCTAAACTATGCCCGAAAGTTAATAGATGTTGGGCTTGTTCAGGAGTTGAGAAAGGAAACTGCTATTTATCAGATTATGAATTCTTATCAAAGCCTTGTGTTCTCTGCCATATGCCAGTTATGAAAATCGGTTGTCAGTGGAGACACCTAGACATTTCAACCCAGAGCGGCGGCTTATGATGTGGCCTAGTTAAAGGTTGTTTTGGTTGTTTTGCTATCTGCTCCCCAATCCAGTGAAAATTTCCCAAGACGTGGCTTGTATGTTGTTGCTAAGGAACAGCCACAGTAGGTGGTCTTCTTATGAATATCATTATGAATCCTCACTCAGGGAAGACAAGTCACCTTTTTGCCTTCCAGACCATGTTTATCACTCTCTTTTTCCCTTAAATATGGTAAGAGGGTGTTTACATTCATATCTACTCTGACTTTGACTTGAGGTCCTTTATGTTTGCGGCAGCCGGCAGCTTTGCAGACCAAGCTTCCACTCTGTAATCCTCTGTGATAGAGAGGAAGCGGGATCGGTACGTGATATGCAATATAGAGCCCGGGAATTGAACTTGTCTGACTTTGTTGGATTCTGCCCTGGTATCATCTGCACAGTTTCGTACACGTGTTCAAGGTAGATTACAAAAAAAAACGAAGTTCAGTCATAATCCACCCAGTCCTTTTCAGTAGCTGTGCCACCCCCGTCATTTATCTTCCTCAACATTAGGCCCTCATCCAGAGGTTTAACTATGGGGGACCTAGTCTGGGCCATGGGCCTCTCCTAGTGCTGTGGCCCCTGTTACCCCAGCAGAGGGCTCTCTGTATGGGGCAGAGGCCCAGGGCATGGCCCCCTGTCGTCCTGCTGGGGCTCCATCTGCTGTGGAGCTGTTAAGAGCCCAGATTGATGGTGAGGCGGTGAGATTGTGACGCTCGTCCCCGTGAGTGACAGGGGATCTTGTAACCCCCCCCCCCCCTGCACCCCTACTGCCTCGACCTACAGTCATAATGGGCATCGTGCCAAAGCTAAGGGGAGCAATGGTCCTGTGCAGGCTGGGAATTGTAGTTTAAGGCTTTTTTTTCCCGTTGAGTGGTTTTGTGACAGGCTGTGCAATGTCCCTCACTCACAGTAGCCCTAAAAGGTCTCATGCTTAAGTGTCGTCATGTGGGATTAGGTGAGGTTCACGCTCCAACCAGCAGCCTCGGGTGCTGTCAACAATGACAGGAAGTGCCTGACAGGAAGTGCCTTTGTTTCTCCCCTGATGTGAGGGCTGCTAAACTGTCGGGTCTAACAGCTGAAGTTTCCCCAGTTAACCCAATGCTAACCCTCCACCACGATGCCTGTCAACAACCCCAACACACGTCTGTGGGTCCTAGTTAAAAAGAAATCTCCCTCCAATTTTTCTCCACAGAATGTCTGGAAAAAAACTGGTGATAAAAGCAGGAGCCTTCACATGTGAGAGCAGAGACAATGCTGGTGTACCTTCAAAGAGAAAATGCTGTAATGTGAGACAGTGGGCCAGGAAATGAAAGCCCTGTCTACATGCCCAGGGAGATCAGAGAAGCTGAGGGGATGTGGTGAGATGCACGCTGTGTTGTTGAGATGAATTGATCTGACCAGTGCTGTTATTAGACAAGCTATGCATCATGATCGACAGGTTAGTGGAAATGCTTTGTTGCAAAGAGGAAACAAAGATACTTTGGGCAGAGGTTTTCTATACTTGATCACTTTCATGTCACAAGTCATTGGTGGTCATTTTGGGGGGGGGGGGGGGGGGGGGGGCAAAGAGTGCGAGCTCAAACTCTCTTTGACTTCATATCTCTTGTAGGCTAGGATGTAAACGGTTCACCGCAGGAGTCAGCCTCACTGATTTGCATTGGCTTCCTCTCCTTGTCATTTCCTTTGACTGCGCTGAGACGTAAACACAACTTGTTCCCTATCAGAATCTCCTCAGACTCATCGCTCCCGCTTCAATCATCTCCACCCCACAAAAAGGAGAGGAGATGAGGAGATGTGGAGGAAACCACTTCAGACTATTGAAACGTCCCTGAGATAAAAGAGGCATAAAGGGGCTTAATTGGGGCCCGTTTCAGACACCAGAAGCGTGGCATGGAGGAGCACCTGTGCCAGAAGCTGCTGCCCAGGAAGGCAGGCTGGCAAGGCCACGACCCCGGCCTGTCTGCCTGGCACAGGGGCCAGAACCCTGCTGCTGAGGAATTAGAAAGTCATTAAGGAACATAAATAGCAGGATGGTTGGTTCTGAACCTTACTACTGTAATGAATAAATGTAAATGTAAGACGGGTGGGGGGCCTCGGCAGAATATTATGACGAGAGTAAAAAAAAAAAAACTTTGAGTTGATAAGTACGTTCAAGAATGTGCACAGAGTTGAAATGCACAAATTGATATTGTTGATTTTGTACAGTAACCTGCCAAACCCCATGGGCAAGGCTGTGTTTTTTTTCTGCCATTTCTTCTTCTTATGCCACCATCATACCACCCCCAAATACCTTGTTTTTACCTCCCCCATCCCCTAGAACCACATCCTCCTCCTCCTCCACCCCCAGTCGTATGCCACCTCACGCCCGCTGGTCACACTCTCCCTTCACGGATGCTCATGGCGCCTAATTAAGGCCTTCATATGCAAATGAGCGTGGCAGTCTCCACAGCTGGCACTCTGGCAGCTCCGCCTCTGGAGGTTCGTCATGAGGGCAGCGAGACTCTGGATGTCTTCTGACGAGGCTCTGTCTGGGGGTGGAGAGGTGGGGATGGTGCTGGGGGATGGTGGATGGAGGTTGAAGGCTGCAGTGGAGGATAGAGGGTGAAGCTGGATACTGGAGCTGGGGGATGGAGCTTGAGCAGTAGACTAAAGGCTGGGGCTGATGCACATCAAGCATGATCAGTTTACAGCCTGATCTGTGTCAGAGTCATCCTCTTCTTCCACTCTACCCACCATGGCCTCTCACCCGCGTGGGTCAAGGCTTCGCCCTAAAGAGATTCCACTGATGCCACGGATATAACTCACACTTAAGTTTGTGAAGCCTGTGTCCTTCTTGAGTTACCCAGGGCTTGCTGTGAGTCATTGACACACCACTGACTCTGATTGCACAGTCAATTACCCAGCTATCTTTCATGGGGCAGGAGAGGAACACGGGGAACAAGTTCATCCATGCAGGGAGCAGAACATCAGGAGAGGTGAAACCAACCCACAGGCGGGAGAGACAAGAGGATATTGGGTTCGATTTTCTTCCCTCCATGTGGATAATAAAGGTTAATAACAGTCCTTTCCTGTGTCATATTTGACATGACCAGTCATCGCAGTAATTACAATCATTACACTCCAAATGATGTCTAGTTATCCCTCTTAAACACAGGCCTCACAAAGAAAATCAATTATTCAATCAGAGCTCTCCTATTCAGCCCTGCCTGAGTTCACTTAATTTTGGGCCTGGGTGAATCTGCCGCAAATAAGCCCTGCGACCGGAGAAGAAAAGACGGAACAGGCCCCTAATTTGTACCCTTTCAAACGGTCAATCACTTTTCAAAGGAATGCAAGCTTATGCTGACAATCAGTCGACGTGAATGCGCACGGATTTCATCTGCTGCTTTACATAAGTTATCTGGTGATAAGGACGGGGTAGGGGAAGACCGTGCCCTCTCTCTCTCTCTCTCCCCCCCTCTCTCTTCCTCCCCTCTCACCTCATCGCTCACACTTCGTGCGTTGTGTCTCACCCGTGCCCACTTCGATTGGCAGGATGTAATTTAAAAGCATGGGCACAAAGAGCGAATGCCAAGCAGCCCATAATGGAGGCTGGATGTGCTCTGATTTGAATGGGCCGTGGTGCTCAGGGCCCTGGGCCTGTAATTAAGATCGGAGGGACAAAGGAGAGGAGACAGTCTCACAATGCCTGGAAGACCTGGGGATGGCTAGGGGAGAGCAAATATCAGCCCCTGGTACCCAAAATGGAATGGGAGATTTGTATGGACACTTGAGTGGTAGAATAAAGGAGGTATAAAGGGTTTTAGTTGGAAGACTTGGAGGCTACTTGAAGCCCATCGGAGGAAATACTTCATTGATGGTTTCCAAGGCTTCAAGAGATAGGTTGACATATCTGAGGGTGATCTGATGATTGTGTGTCTGTGTTATGGTGGTGGTGATAATAAAGAACAGGATGGTGACTCAGGGATTCCTCGTGCTTTGGTCTGGATATCTCGGTAAAATCGTGCAGACTCTAGAATCTCTCTCAGAGATCCAACACAGAACAAGCTCTCTCTTTGATTCAGAGTTATGGCATGTGACATTTAGCCAATAGCAACTTGACTTCATACAGAATTAATATTCAAGCAAGTAGTGACTCCATCAGTGCTCCTGTAGGGCCGTGTGATCCATCTGAATGATAAAAAGAATGAGAGGAGAAGATGGAGGGCTGCAAGTCTTGCTGTCCTCCTCTTCCACCCTCCCTCACTCCGGAGTATTGGTGCTCCCAGAGACTCACTCTAACTCCTAGTGCTCTGGCTGGTTGTGTGTTCAGACCTTATTCCGTTTAATTAGATTTGTTAAAACAATTTTTGGAGTGCTTTATTCGGTAAAAGCTCTCAGGGGTTAACATTCGCTGAACACTTCTGTTCAGCTTCTTTTCACCAATGGAGCATAAATTATTTAAATTATTCAGAATTGTGCGACCTTTTATCTCACCCCCTTTGAAGGCAGCAAATTAAAAATGCAAATGGGCTAACTAATTAATATGCAAATGTATTCATTCCCAGTTAACAATTAGCAATTAAACCTGCAGTGTCTAGAAAGGGCACTGACAAAATTAGCAACTTATTTTGCGTTTGAAAAATAGAGGCAGTCCGAAAAAATTGATTGACGAAATGACTTTTACTGACAATCACTTGTCTGGCTGTAAACTGAATTAATGAGACGTCATGTTGAATGCACAGGAATCTAAGCAGACTGATGTCACAAACAAGAAAATGTATGTCATTTTGTCATGGTTTGGTCTCCAGACTTGTATAAATCAATCAAAAGTTAATTGAAATGCAACCGTCTGGTAGGAGTGTGTGTGTGTTTGTGTGTACACACTGAATGTGCTAAATCACTGACGTATTTCCTTCTGTAAAAGAAGAGGAGGTCAGTTACATAACGTAAACAAGTTCCCGCTCTTTGTTTCTCAAGCAATGTTCAGAGTCGCATCAGGAAAAGGGCAGCTGGACCATCATCAAAACCCCAGAAGTATTGAACCAGGAAAACACATCATAAAGCTCTACCACAGCCAAGAGAAGCCTTACAGGAATATTAGACTCACCCCACCTCCCTACACTACACCTTATGATGCCTAATACAAAACCCCCCACATCAATCATGCATGCCAAGCCTGCCTGTCTCCCCTGCCTGCGAATTTAACCACATCCAGATCCTTCCCTCAGATACAGGAGAGCGAGGGCTGGGAGGCGTGAACTACACCTCCTTCTAAAGGTTATCTGGGAGACACAGACCTGGGGGCATGCTCAGCTAACATCTCATACAGAGTTCACACACGTCTCCGCCGCTGTTCGCAGGAGAACATCCATGCAGTAATGTATGGGTGGATGGATGGACGCACGGAGATCACTGTCATTTCTGCAGCCGTGACAACGGAGGTCAGCAGGGATACCTGAGAGAGCGCTCTCCTTCTTTATCATCATCTGCAGCTCGGCTAATCAGCGTCAGTGTTCAACTTGATCCTCTGTCAGTGAGGGATTCCCGCCAGAGGGTTTACACCTTCCAGACGCCCTTGTAATTGTTTTGCCTTTAAATACAAACCCGATTTTTGTGTTTCATTAACTTATATTTAAAAATGCTCGCGTCCCCTTGACAATTGAACGCTATATCACCAGAGAAGGTTCATATTTTATTTAGAAGTATTTAATATTGTTTTCCGGATGGTTGGGGTGCCTGTAGGGTTGGATTCCAGTCACATTCAAATATTTCATTACTCTTTGGAATAGATTTTCTATTGCTTTGAGTGACATTTGATTATGATTTTGTTTCATGAAACATGCAGAAAGAATGTACAGTTATTACTTAATATACCAGATGTTTGTTACAATATGTTCAAGGTATAGTCTCATGCATGGTGTTATTAAATACTTTAGTGATTTAAGGTGCTTGCCATGAGTTGTGAACGTGTGAGGGTGACTAGGCTAAGTGTCATACAGGACTCAGTACTAGTTAGTAGGTCTATTACAGGACTGGTTAAAACACAAAACAAATAAAAACCCAGCCCAGTTTTTTTTCTCAGTTTTTGTCTCATTGAAAAACTGAAATAAAGGAAAAGAAATACAGCAACGAGCCTCTTTCAAGCAAACAGGCGGGGGATGGGGAAGATAATTAATTCTGAGATTAATGTACTGTAGCAGTGGTGTGTTATTAAAACGCTATTTTTAAATTACAGCTCAGAAAGCACCCCCTTGGGATTAAGAGTGTTAGTCACTGATCTCTGCTTAAGTTATGGAGGAATATCCTACAAGCTTCGTATGGTTCCTACCGAGGTGGAAAGCAAGCTGTGGTTGGTTTTTTGGTGCGTCTCCGCTTCAATGACTTCTTAAAAAAGGCTTTGTCTGATCGGCTCTATCAATGAAACAGTAACCGCTTTCAGAAAGTGCCCCTTTAGCTGTGTTTGATGTGCGATGTCCCATTGCTGTCTAAAGCTGGCATCACGGTCATGTCTCTTTTTATGCCTGTTGTTAAACACTTAGCGACATCGGGCGGAAACCGTTGAAACGTGCGGAGGGTCAGGGTTAAAATGAAAACTCAGGCACAGGGGATGATACTCCTGCTGAACATGCAACATGCCGTTGGAGGAACGTTTGGACCAGAAAGAGCGGGAGGTATTTAAACAGACATTATAGCTGACAAGGTCCTGGTAAATGTGCCAGGAACAACACTCTGAACACTTGAATACCTCTCTTCCCTGTGGATTCTGTGTCGGCGGATTGCAAGTGATAATTTTATTTCAATAAAAGAGAGCATCTGGGAATCGCTGGTGATAGATTGATAAACCGATGCAGAGGTAGAGATAAAGTGAGAAAGAGAGGGAGACAGAGAGAGTGTGTGCGTCTGAGTGTATCTCCATGTGTGTATATGTTTGTATCTGTCTGTGTGTTTGTGTGTGTATGCTATTCTGTTTTAACATTGGCAGTGTGTGAGAAGCACCTGTGGCTGCTGGCAGCCTGTGTGGTGTGTTCTGGCTCTGAAGGGACCTTGAAGCCCAGTGCGGTGGGAGTGCCCAGACTGTCCTGCTAGCCGTAATTAGCGCAGGCCTGTTGATTCACTCATAATGAGAGGGAGTTCATTAGCACTGTGCTAATTGCTACCTACTTCACCACCCCAGCAGAGCATCATCTCCCCTCCAAAAGTTTCCACTCAGATCCCATCAGCACATCCATGGTTTGTTTCTCTCAGACAAACTTTCCCAGCGAGATGGAGTGGAAGCAGATGGATATTCATTTGTGATTAATTCAGATTGATTGGTGTTTAAAGGATGTGCCAAAATGAGCATCGTGCTGGTGGGCATGGACCTGGGAGAGGTAGATGGTCTTGAAGATGATTCAGTCCACCTACCTTTTTGTTCAACGTGCCTGGTAACTGAGGTGCGGTTCTTTTGCAATGTGGTTGGTGAATACAGACTCATTTCTAGACTTTGACCACCAAAATACTGTTAGAACTGTTAGCCCTTCTGATCCTCAATTTGTACTTTGTATGTCACCTTGGATAAAAGCGTTTAATGAATGAAATGTAAATATAAATGCAAACCTGAATGTGCTGTCAGTACTGTGCTGTACTGTCCTTTGCTCTCACTCTCTACTGTATCCTTGTTATTACAAAGCTAACCTTTTAAGCACGTTGCCATGTAGTGTGTGTGCCATGACTGTTACATCAGAACCTTATGAATCCATTAATTCATGAATTGTAAGTTGCAAACAGCACACACACGCTGACACACACACACACACACACATGCACACCCCCATACATCCAAAGACACGTACACAAGCACACACATACACACACAGATACACACGCCACTTACCATTTTCCGCCATTGTTCTTCTGGCTGTTTGCCTTTGCATGTGTGTGTTAATTAGTTAGTTCTCAAAGCTGAGCGATTGGCTGTGGAATGTAGGTGTTGATTGCGCCCTTGGTTACATTTAACATGTGTTGGAATAGATAACTTCCCATCTCTGTGTGCAGGAACCCCTGTCAGATCCTAGACGACACGACTTAGAATGTCCCTGTTCTGATGTGAGACTGTGATCTGTGGGTCAGAAGGAGTGATGTTCTGTGCAGAGTATTGATCTGGTGGATTGGGGGCCTGCTCATGGGCACCAGCGCAGAACCACTTGATTCCTCCATGAGGGAAGGTGCGACTGACCCGAGCCTACGAACGTGCCACCATCTCTGTTTCACAAGATGTTCTGTGCTTACGGGAGATACAGTAGTTGTGTTCACCCTTCTGATTTGTGTGGTGCTACATAACAAGTGTCCACAAAGCAATCTTGCCTAGAGAGGGGGACGTGCCTGCGCGACCCTGCGCGGTGTGAGAGGCCTGTGCACCACCACCATGACTCCTCCCCGGAGACCCTCTCCAGCAGGACTCTGAGTGAGCCCGCATTTAAATGAACCTTCTCCGCCACCACACCTACAGCCACACAAGGACTCCTGAACCCTCACTGACCGTTAAGCACCTCGTCAAAGACAATAACAACAGCCGACATGGCCTCCTCTCTCTCTCTCTCTCTCTCTCTCTCTCTCTCTCTCTCTCTCTCTCTCTCTCTCTCTCTCTCTCTCTCTCTCTCTCCCCCCCACCCTTGTTCTCTCCTTCAAACAGTTCCTTCCTTACCTGACACCTCTTCCCTTCGTTGACAGCTTCACCACTGACAGTGTTCTCTCAGCACAGTCCTCTCACTCCTCGTCTCCAAACGCAGCTTACATCCCATCAACGTTCCCCAGTGCTCGGAATTAAACGACAAGTAGTCATGGCATCGCCTTCTCTGTTTGGCATCCTCGTCTGTTCTCCTCCTCATTCTATTCCTCTCCTCCTTCTCCTCCTCCTGTCCTCCTTGTCTGTTCTTCTCCTCCCTCCTCCTCCTCCCTCCTCCTCCTCCCTCCTCCTCCTCCTCCCTCCTCCTCTCCTCTCTCACCGGAGGTGAGAAGCTGGGTCTGGGTGATCACAGCATCAAAGCTGCCAGTCAGACCCCAGGCGGAAGCACCGTACTGGGGGGGGGGGGGGGGGGGGGTGGGGGAGCAAGGCGAGAAGCACCCCCCCCCCCCCATCCCCCTCCTGCCCCCCATTACCTTTGGACCCCACCAGCTAAACAGGCAGCAGTCTCAGGTCTAATTACTGTGAAAACACCCTGCCATTACCTGCTGCAGCACCACTGCTGCTCACAGATGCATGTGCCTCTTCTGATGGGGTGATGAAACTCAAGCCTTTCATGTCCCAGAGGAGGTGAGATGGGGGGGGGGGGGGGGAGGGGGGTAAAACAACCAGGCCACAGTTTACAACACAACAGTGTTTTATGGGGTGTTCACCTGACTGTTGGATGAATTTAGGGTTGGTATGAACAGATAGCTAAGATCAGAGGTTTATTCTGGGCTTATTTTGTGCAGAAAGATGTGTGATGCAATCCGACTGGCCTTTGGAAAGATAGCAACTGTAGCTGTTTGGCATACTCCATCAAGCCACTGTTTTAGAAAGCGGAAAAAAAAGTTCCTGAAAATGTGGTGTAATTATTCATAATCCCAACAATTGGAGTGAAGCTACCTCATTTGGCTGTGTAATTTAAGCAGTTTTTTTTTTATTTCTTGCATACATTTACACATTAATGGGACCCTTTGTGAGAGGCAGGGAGTGTTTTCCAGTGTGATATCTCTCACAGTGGTTTCGGCCCAGTTGGAAGGCAGGGCCAGCTGAGAGACATGATGATTGGTTTTTGTTCTTGTTCGCAACGGAGAGATTTAACACATTCAGTGTTGGTGACTCTATCATCAGCGGTGTTCTCATAGTCGACAAACACCTACGTCTTATGTGTTAGGTGTGTTGATGATGAAGTACGAAGCTAGTGTTGTGACCTTCGAGACACGGAGAACATTGAACCAGTATTTACCAACCTTGCAGAACTCAGACACATACACTAACACACTCACAAACACACACATACACACACCCATGGTGGGGTATCACTACTCTTCAGACCTGCGTTATGACCTTCATGTAAACAAACCCAGTCCAGGAGTTGACTCATCACCCAAACCTGTATTTCCTCTCTCTTCTTTTCACTTTACTTTCTCCAGCTCATCTTAAGTCCTTCTCTGACTCTCGTGTTTTCCTCAGGATAGGAAATCTAGCTGGTGTTGGCTTGGCTGTTAGATATAGCCTTAGGTGTGTGTGTGTGTTTGAGTCTGCGTGTGCGCTTGTGTGTGTGTGTGCTTGTGTGTGTGGCTGGCTCTGTGTTGTGCTCTGTAAGATTTACATAAATAAGCTCCCAGCCAGTCCCGGCATGCCCGTGCTGTTGCCCAGGTGCAAGGACATTTGCATATAGAGCTGTGATAGGGCTCCCCTGGGTCCCCTTGGCGACTGCGGAGCGAGCAGGGGGCCGGCAGCTCCACAAATGAGTTCTGAATTGGAACCTCAACGCCGCCCTCCATTTTAGATGTGTGTGTGCAGGGAGGAAGCACAGGACAGTGACCCGGGAGAGAGACAGATACGTCAGCAGATGTGTAAACAAGCCCACACGGAGGAGATTGAGTTGGATGGATAATCAACGACGGCTCTGATTGACCCAATCAACCCCATTTGTAATCGGTTATGAACGCTGGTGTTGTCTAGTGTTTGGTTCGTGCAGTTGATCTAATTAGAATTAGTTGCGTTAATGATTGTAACACGATCATAATAGACTTTGAATTACTGTAACTCTGTGAAATCAACAAATTGACTTTTTCTTCTGTTGTGGTTATGCTAGCTGAGCAGTTTAGATGATGGACAACAAAACCTGGTGCTGATTGCTGATCTTCTCTGTCTCCCTCCCTCTCATTCTGTGTCTCTATCCTGATGGAGGAGGCATCCGGAGTAAATATAAAACAACACTTAAATCCCAAATGAATCGACCATTGACCGACGAGTTGTATCAGGTGTCATTTGTGGAGCTCCATCCAGGCTTTCCTCTCTTCTCTGTGACGTCTCCCCAGTCAGAGGACCACAGCGGGGGCTTCCTGTAAACCCACGCTGACGGTAGCGCTCTCTAGGACGAGAACGACCTCCTCCAACATCGCTAGAGACCCACATGACCTACAGCAGAAAGCCTGCTTCTTTAAAACGCCATCATGGGTTGGATTCCCAAACTGAAGCTAATATTGCCCCTGTTGTGTCACTGAGGATAAAGCTGTCTGCTAAATGACCGTGGCTATCATCTACAGTTCCGTGTGATGGAGCTTGCCTCCGGTCCAAGTCCAGGGCCAGCCTCCAGTGAGCCTTTCTCCAACAGCAGTCAAACAGGCCCAGTTGTTCCCGGCACTCTCATGTTGTCCTAATGACCCTGGCAGAGAGGCAGACAGACAGAGTTGTGTCTGAGAGCCACTGGCCTCCCTACACAGCACACAGCCACGTTTCCTCAGAGAGTCTCCATTTAGACATTCTCTATGATTCCCCTCTCAGGAAACAACCAAATCATTTTCTCATAGACACACTCATTAACTGACAGGCCACTCGCTGCCAGTTTCAACATTTGAATATTCCCGTGTCGGCCTCAGCAAACATCGAAGGTCTGATCGTTTCAACGATGCCAGCGCCGCCATGCCAGCAAAGCACTCCAAAGAGAGGGCCCGCCATGCCAAGCAATAAGCTGCTGAAGGAAGCTGGCTCTGCTGTTATGACGCCGAGAACATGACAGGAGAATATGGAGGAATGTAATTATACATTCACTTAGATCTTCACCAGCAGACATAAAGGAGCTACAAATTAGCTAAGGCACACGAAAACTGATACATTGAACGTCATTATGCAAGTGAGTGAAAGAATGTGATCGCCTGCGAGCATTGAAGCTGCTCCTACAACAACCACACACACACACACACACACACACACACACAGCATCAGTCTCAGTGAGTTTGGTGCGAGAGGATGATTTTTATTTGCCTAATATGTTCTGCTGTAAATCTGCATTGTCTGTGGCTATTGAAATACAGAGAAAGAGAGATCAATATAATAGGTTTGGCACCCAGCCAAAATCATCCCCGACAATGTACGCGGCAGGCATTTGAAATCATCGGTGCATAGCCGCGCGTTTGGGGGATAAAAATAATTCCTCGCCTCTTTGCCAGGGAGAGGGAGGCACAATGCCCAGGTCTGATGGGAGGAGTGCCACATGGGTCTGCAAATTGGCTCAGGCGATCAGACACGGGCATCTCATTCTGTGGGAAGAAGTAAGGGGAGAGGGGGGGAGGAGAGGAAGGAGAGAAGAGGAGAGGGAGGAGGAGAGGGAGGAGGGAAGAGGAGAGGGATGAGGAGAGGGAGGAGGCAAGGGGGGCATTTCAATGATTTCCCTAACCTGGCACAAGGCAGGATGAGGATGGCTGCACTGGAGGTTTGCAGCGTGCGTATTTGGCTCTCTGTTCCTGTCTTTATTGGGAGAGAGAGTGTGGAGGCATTTGGGGGGTTTGTCTGTCCCCGAGCTGGCGTCAGTGCCGAAGGAAGATGTCGAAAACAAATGATTGTTTCATTTACGGGAATCTGCCCCAGCCCTTTACATGTACATCGTATGAATTAGCCACTCAATGTCTGTGTTAGGTCGCTGGGATTGTGTCAAATCAGTAGACGTTTGAGTTTATATGAGATTTATTTTGCAGCGGCCGATATCATCCGTCTCTGTCAGGAGTTCCATGTCAAACTGCAGAGTCTCTCCCAACAATTATGAGGAAATTCATAAAAGGGATGTCAAAGTGTAAACACATAGCACTGTCTATGTATTTCTCTCTCTCTCTCTCTCTCTCTCTCTCTCTCTCTCTCTCTCTCTGTCTCTCTCTTTCTCTCTGTCCCTCTCTCACACACACACACACACACGTACGTTCCTACCTTTGGCACCCTGCAGTCTGGGCCAGTGTAGAGGAAGTCTCTGCGGGAGTGCTAGATTAAAAATGACAATCACTCTGGGTACGCCACAGGAAACGCAGGTGCCTTTGTTAAGAGACACCCAGCGCACTAAAGGGCCTAATTATCTGCTGTTATTTTGGCAGTTATCAGGCATAAAATAACTCTCCTGCTCAGCCCCTACTCATACAGCGAAAAATTACACACTTGCATGCAGTGAGGTATTATTTTGTAGCCTCCCTTTGACAAGGTGCGATGTAAATGCAGCCATGGAATTTTCCTGAATTTCTGCCGTTCAACGTGAACACTGAACTTTGCGTAGAATGTTGAACATGGACAACCAAATACCAGTCAAAATACCAATGCCTGTAGGACAGGCTGTAAGACAAGGAGACAGTCACAGACAAATCTGGATGCTATCTCACAATGCTATAATGTCAGGTATTTGGTGAAGTGTGGAGGCTAACAGAAAAGAGAGGGAGAGAGGACAGTGAATGAAAGAGAACAGAGAGACTGAGTTGGTGACTGTCAGCTTCAGGAGGCTAGGTGGCACTGTTGGGCATGCTTTGACATACACACACACACACACACACACACGCTCACACACACTTAAGACTAACAACCATCCTCAGCTCATGAACAGATGAGAAATGGAACCTATGGCATCTCATTATCAGAATTTGGCAGAATACCTTTGGACTCTACCTTGGCTCCATGCTCGCAGTGTGAACTCACACATGCAGTGTGTGGCGTGTGTGTGTGTGTCTGTGAAAGCCTATACGTATATACATGTAATTGTTCAAGCCATGTCTGTGTGCGTGTGTGTGAATGTGTGTGTGGGGGGGGGGGGGGCGTGTGTGCGTGTGATCGTGTGTGTGGCTTCGTACTGTTCCCTCTTACCTCTGCAGTGCCAGTGGAGTCAGTGTCTCGATCTGTAGCTAATGCAAGCAGGGCCTATATCATATGCAGATAATGGACCATCTGGGTGTGTACCCTGCGTCTCTCTCTCTGCATCACAACGGATCACATGACACCTCGGCGCCCTGCAGGAATAAGAGGCCTTGTAATTGAAATGAAAAAGAACGGGAAGAACATCCCCATTGAGAGCCCAAACATCCACTCTCCCTCTCTCCTTCCCTCTCTTTCCCTTTTTCAACCTCTCCCCTTCCTTCCTTCCTTCCATCCATCCTCCCTCCTCTCTTTCTCTCTCTCTCTCTCTCTCTCTCTCTCTCTCTCTCTCTCTCTCTCTCTCTCTCTCTCTCTCCCTCTCCCTCTCTTGCTTTCTCCCTATCTCCCTCTCTCTTTCTCTCTTCATCTCCATCTTTGTCTGCCATGGTGTATTCAGATGGGAGCCAGCCTTTAGCAGGCACCACCAGGCTCTGTCAGGGGGCTGAGCTGTGTCTGTGGGCCTGATCGGAGGTGGCACGGTCGGGGAGATGAGCGCTCAGCGTGGGGCGGAGGAATGGGGACAGTCCCCCACGGTCTTTCACTTTCTCTCTCTCACACTCTTTCTTTCTCTTGCTCTCTCTTCCCATCTCTCTCTCTCTCTCTCCTCTCTCTCTCTCTCTCTCTCTGTCGCTATTTAACCGCTTCCTCCATGACTTCTTCTCTCTCCTGCTCTATCTTTATCACCCAGTCTCTGCAGTCTTCTCGTTCTTTCCTGTTTGGAAAGTTAAGACCATGGGACGTCTTTTAGTGTCTGTTCTCACTCTGTTCTGACTCTCTCAAGCTCTTCTGTCTATTTCCGTGAGGTGTGTGTGTATGGGGGAATGGGGGGGGGAGTTACACACACAAACGCACATATCCACGCACACAAACGCACATCCACACGCACAGAGACGCATCCGCACGAACACAGACGCATACACACAAACACACATTCACACACATCCATATCTACACACACACACACACACATCCAGAAACACACACCCGCATCTACACAGACACACACATCCACACACACACATCCACACACACAAACACATCCACACACACATCCACACACAACTGCTCTGGCACCATCTGTGGGGGCAACAGCAGCCTTGTACCCACCTCTCCCTGTTGCCCCATTTCCCAGTGCACCCACACTCTCTCAACCACACTCACCCGTCAGCGCACCTGCATCCCTCATCTTCTAACCCTCCCACATGCCCTCTGACTGGCTACAGCCCACTAGCTCCTGGGACAGACCACAAGTGTCATCCATGCCTGTCTTCATTGTCTGTTTCTCTCTCTCTTTCTCTTTTATTCTCTCTCTCTCTCTTTCTCTCATTCTCTCTGTCTCTCTCTCTCTTGCTCTCTCCTCTCAGCATACATTTGATTTAGTTTATGACTGAAGACTCAATTGGAATTCCTCTTCTCCATCAGTCACACAGGGAATTTTCTCTTATCTAGCAGAGAGTGTTTTACAGCACATCATGGTATAGTTACACCACAATAAATACCTCTGTTTGGCAGTATTACCTAGCCAGCCCTTGATTTAACACAAGGAGAAGGAAAGTGGCCATCAAAAGATGATTATTGTTTGTTCCTGCTTGTGTTTCTGTTTTACAGGTGACATGACACAAACTAATGTGAGACATGCTAAAACATCCAGTCTGTAACAATGCTGTTTCCAAACAGAAAAAAAAAAGAAAAAATAACTGCCTTTGTTTTGCATCAGAAACGAGGCAACTATCCTTAAGCAGAGGACGAACATGTACATCTTGGGTGACATTGGTGACCATGTCCAGCCGACCAATTACTCCTGTCTAAATATGGTCTACAAAGAGCTGGCCTGAACCTCACTGCTCACTCTGACTGTTACTCCCCAATTATTCCTGCATAAGCAGATTGTGGTGAACATCAAACTGGGGATGTGAAGGCTTGTGTGCGGTCTGCCTCCAGCAGAGTGCTCTTTCTTTCCTATCATTTGATCTCGTATTGTAATCCCAGGTGTTTTTAATAATTTATGGGATACAGCTTCTCGTTAAACAATAATTTATATGTGTCTATGAGAATTGATTCCACAGGAATGCATGTCTAAATAATGAGAGGAATGTCTGTTTCAGCTGAGGGACAGAGCAGGAAGGACATGATAATCGCAATAATAGTCATGGCAACGATTGTGTTACTGACATAATTGCTAATAGTACTACAAACAATAATAATACTGTTACAATTTATAACAATAAATATTATTATTACTATAATAATAATAATTTATGTTATTATTATAATTACAATAATTATTAACAATACTTGTGGTTATTTTACATTTTTTTGCCATCTGTAGCAGTACCTGTAAAATGCCATTGTATATCTCACGTTATACATTTTTACAGTAAACAAACTACAAACTTGTGGTAACCTAAATTGCTAGGATGTTAGAAATGTGATACTGTATCAGAGTGCATTCAAAACATATCAGTGAAGTAAATATTAGCTTACAACTTTTCAATCAAAGGTTGGTTACAATATATAGGCGGACTCAGATACTATACTGTTTGAGGTTTACTTTCACAGCTCTACTCATATCCCGGTTGTGCAACAATATACATCTGCCTGTTCATATCCACTTATCAGTTCCCTTGGGAGGGCACGGTCATGCATGACATGTTTATTGTTAATGTAAAAGCCGTGTAGCGCCCGCTGCTAATGTATTCTGAGGAGTGATGCCAGGGCCTCTTTCTGAGACGATCCAATCAGAACGCTCATCAGGAGAGACGATAGGGGGAAAATGGACACAATACAGACCCTGGTCTGGAGTTCACATGCCACGAAGCAGGGGAGACACACACACACAAACTCTCTCTCTCTCTCTCTCTCTCTGTCTCTCACACACACACACACTATCTCTCTCTCTCTCTCACACACACACACACACACACACCCACACACACATGCATACACACAGGTCATATTGTTTAATTTGTCATTTTTTTAACTACATGCTTTTGTGTTTCTTCCCCTTGGCACTTTTTTGCTTATCACAATGTATGCTTCATGTTTTGGCTACCTGCGATGTTCTTGTTGTTTATGATCATTGACCCATGCACTTTTTTGTAAAGCTCTCTCTTGGAAGTCGCATTGGATAAAAGCGTCTGCTAAAAGAATAAATATAAATGTAAATTTACTCTCTCTTTGTCACACACACGTACACACAAACACACATACACATACACAAACAAACATACATGCATGCACACACATATGCACACTCTCACACACACAATCATACGCACACACACACACACATTCACAGACACACCAACATGCATGCAAACACATGTGCACACAGAAACACACTCACATAGACAGGCATGCTCATAAACTTACATCAGTGGCCTAATGTATGACGTGTTTGTACAATTAACATGGTGTACACAACACCACAATACTAAAATACTGCTGTATACAATAGGCTTAACCTACTCCTGAACATCAGAAGAACTACTCTTGAGACAAAGTAAAAGGAAAACACATACATGAAAGATGTACAGTAACAATCAATTGATTGTCAAGAAAAAGTCAAACATCTGTAGGATACTGGTGTTGTCGGGACGCCCCCCCCCCCCCCCCAAAAAAAAAGAATACCTCACAGGAAGTGACATTGTTTCGATTGCCTACGTGTTGTACGATGATAACACTCCGACAGTTTGACAAGTCTTCAAACACGTTCAAACTGTTGGTCTCTGTGAAGTCGATCTGTTGATGACTTTTTACAGGAAGAAAGGCTTCACATGGAGGCATGGGCTCTGCGTCTGCAGCGTGGTAGTCAATATGCTTTTAATTGTTTTATTTTGAGAAAATGCAGTGTTTGGTGGCATTGTGGACCCTCCCCCCTCTCCAGATATTTTACAGCTGCTTAAATTGAAATAACTGACATTAAAACATGTAAACGTCTCTCATTAGGGACGGGATCCAAGATGTCATCGCAATCACACAGAAATCAGAAAAATACGATGATAAAACATAGATTAGCATTTTAGGACTGCCTGCGTCTACCACATCATTCTGCTTCAAAGAAGAAAAAGATAAATGATGATGCCATTAAAAGTGAACTAATTAAGGAATGCTTCTTTTAAAAACTCATTAACTGCACCCTCATTTACATAATGATGCATATTAATTAAGTTTTAATGAATCTGAGCTTCCATCGAGTCTCCTCTTGTTGGCAGTGGAGCAATCTCTGCAAATGAATAAACACTGCTCTTAAGTATATTTCTCTCTGCAAATGAATAAACACTGCTCTTAAGTATATTTCTCTCTGCAAATGGGAAATGGGTTTTAAACAATAGTAACTAATAAACAAAAGAGGATCTATTCAAATCTAGACCCCTCCACTTAACAGAAATACACACAATTCAAGGTTAACTATCAACCACAATGTCGATGAGAACTGTATTAGTAGAAAACATCAATTACATTTTATTTTTATTTTTGACTGAGTCTGAGTTTGATTAAAGAATAAAAATAAATATATATTTCTACTTTTAAATACAAGTACAAGCAGTTTTATTATTTAAATCCAGTAATGTTAAAAGTGGTATATGGTCTTTTAATGAGATGCATTTTAAATTAGAGCACACTTTTCACAATGCCAGCTGGTGTCTATTCAGGTGCTCTTGTGTTGTGAATCAAGGTGTACTTACACACCTCCCCCTTCCTCCTTGTCTGCACATTGAGACTAGCTTCCTCCTCTACAACACATAAGGACGCTAATTTACACTCAACACACACCACACATACAGGAACTGCACAGCACTGAGGCTACTTCTAATACAGACCCCATTTTAGGGTACCATAACACCTACTGAATTAGTGTGACCGAATCATTGGTTCTGCCCAAGATACTTCTGCTGGCATGACTAATGCCATGAAGATCAGTTAACAGAATCTACTGCCATAATGCTTATCTCACCCTTATCATTGCTGTTTCTGCAGCCTCCCCAGAGAAACAACGAAAACCAGTGTTGTTTGGCACTGCGTTTCTGCGGGTCTCCTTGGTCAAAAATCCTCCGCTCATTTTCCGTGGCCGTGGGGCATGCACCCAGGGTCAGGGGGTCATGACGAACGACAGAGGAACGAGAGGGAGCGAGTTTGTACCCGTGTTGGGGAGACGAGGGGGGGGAGAAGCAGATGCCCGTTAATTAGAGGAAATGTGACGGACAAGATTTGATCAGCAGGCGATGGGCACCTCCTGCCGCACGGCAGCTGTTGCCAGCGGCCTTGGAGGGGCGTGTGTGCCCGTCCCCACGGGGCACCGCGGCGTACCGCAGGCACACTGGCAACCATGGGCGGACTAACACACGGATGAACAAGGATGGCTGCACAGACGCGGAGAATAATAGTTGTCTGTCTTCCTGTTATCTGTCTGTGTGCGCACTTTTGATGTGGTGGTCCCTACTTCTCCCCGATCAACCCTTTTTCTTTTTCATTTGTTTGTTCTTTCACTTTCTTTTTTCATTTCTTTAAGCCTCCGTGTCTGTCGTTCCCCTGGTATAGAGGACTTACTGGGAGATGACGGATGTCTGATTAATTGAAGTCTCACAACAAAATGACGACTGGATCGACGTCTTGAAGCGCTTCTAAACTAGAATAATAGAAAACCATGCAGTGAGTGGGCTGTGTAATGTGGTGCAGTAATAAACACTAGTGTGAGGTAATGCAACTTAATAAGAATTAAGTTCAAGTGCCATTCAACTGAAAAATATTTTTGATCATTGAGTTTGTTCCGTGTTACCGATAATTTCTTGGAAAGGCTTTGCTTTCTGCTTCTTTTGTTTCAGTAGACTTGGCTCCAAATAAAGAAGTCCACACAGAAAAAGAGCCCCCACCGTTAAAACGTATCTTTCTCTAATCAATTGTTAAATTGTCATAGACAATCATCATTTAAAACTACCTCCCTGAGTGTTTTCTTTAATCTGCTGCTAAATAGGGCAAGCCTGTCGATCAGAGATGCTTCTCCTGCTCACCAGAGACTTTAGGTGTTTCAACAATAGCTTGTAAAAAAACAAAGAAGCACTTTCTCTCCTCTTCTCGAATCCCCCCAGAGATACACCAAAGGTATCAAAACTGAAGAAAGAAGAGAAATAAACCCGGGTGGTGATGAATAATTTGAATGTGGAAATGAAGCTGTTTCAGGAGTGAGTGAGATACTGCACAAGGAGCAGCCATGGGGAGGAGAAGACAATTAGGTCACCCAAATAAAACGCTATCCTCCAGTAACTCTTTCTTGGAGTTGTCAAATTCAACACGTTCCAAAACTAGCTGAATTTTTGATTTGGTAGTGAAAGGAAAGACGGTGAAGGTGGGGGTGGTTGGGTGGAGGAGAGGGTAGTTGGGTGGAGGAGGGGGGGGTTGGGTGGGTGCAGAGCTAAAGATTTTCTTGACGTTATTTTAGTATTCATGTCTGAAATAATGTTTTTTTTGTCAGTTTTTCTTTCTCTTAACTTTCATAACTTTTTTTTATTTCTTAACTAATTTGAAATAAGTTAAATTAAACTGTACTGAACTTTACCAGACATCTTTCATGGCAGTTACAGGGTTATTCATACGGCCATGGCATTTCTAACCCAGCAAAGCTGGAACACACTTATAGCTGCAACCACACACTCCAGGCCTGATCGACAAAACTTTACTAGGGGAGAAAGTTTATGAACTGTCGCTGCTCTGACAAAAAGTCAACAAACAGCCTTAATGTTTGAGACACCACACAGGAAGGAAGGCTTCTCGGGAGAGAGAAGGAGAGAGAGAAAATAAACAGAGTGAGGAAGAGAAAGAGAGTGAGGACGAGAAAGAGAGTGAGAGAGAGAGGGAGAGAGAGTGGGAGAGAAAGGGAAAGCGAGTAAGAGAGAGAGAGAGAGAGGTGGCATGTCTCTAGGTGACAGATATGTCACGCCACCTAAAGCCCTGTGGCACAATTATACCTCTGTCGCTCTGAAGCAAGAGAACGGGGGAGTGAGCGAGAAAGAGTGAGTGAGAGGACGAGAGGAGAAGAGGAGGCAGGGAGGGGGGGTTGCTTTACTGTGAGAAAGCCATCAGTGCTTCTGGCTTATTCACAGAGACAGCCCAAGGGATGCCTCTCGCGCTCCTAACAAAGCATTCCTCCGTTTTTTGAATATGGCTGCCAGGGTGTGCTCCAGTCAGCTCCTCTGGGCTTCTCTCCTCTCTCAGCCATTTGAGGATGCCTCTGAAACCTTTCTCTCAGACATCAGGCCATTTTATTACTGATGTGTCAAATGAATAATCAAATGCCATTGTGGCCAAAGGAAGCCTCATTTAGGAGTCAAGATAGCTGATGGTTTAATGTCAGACTCTCAAAGACATGAGTAGAAGATGCCCAGAGGTCTCTAAGAGGGAATTGTAGATCATAGTCCTTTTTACTGTCAGGCCATTGTTTCGTTGTGGTATTGATCATAATAAAGAACACAATTTATGTGGTTGATTCACACTGGCCAAAATGAATCTCAAATCCAGGCAGTAAACTACAGATGAATGAAAACAAATGAATTTTGTTTACACATGGAGGAAGGCATTTTTCAATCGGGGGGAAAAACTTTCTGGGTTTCAACAGTCGATTCTATTAGCTGCTGCCATATTAACTCTGACTCGTGGAGACTATAGCGAGCATGATCCGGGCCCAGAGCTTTAACAATGCATGAGCGAGGTAGACAGAGAGGACGCTCTCTCTTTCCAACTAGGTCAAACTGTCGCAGGAACAAAACAGAACAGACCTCCAGTTTGCAGAAATCATTACAAGGAAAACAAACTTGTCAGTCGCCTGACACTCTGTTTTGCCTCCAAAGCAAGAGAGAATGATAATAATAATATAGGAAGAAAAAAAAAATCTCAATTGCAAATTAGCTCCACGGTTGTGAAGTTTCCCTGTTTGAAATGCATATCAAAACCAGGCAAAGCCACAACTTACCTTGTCATTGACATCAGGGGACAGGAGAAGACATTCGTTGTCTCTTTGAGAGTGCACTTCAGCTGTATACACAAGCCCCACAAAGGCAGATAAACCAGAGGCACACATTCATAAAATATACATCTGCTTCTTTGTCTTTCTTTAAGATCTTAAACAAATAGTGCTGATGCAAGAAGTACAAAGAGAGGAAGGTTACCGGGTGTAAAAATAAAAAACGGGAAAAACGGGAATTGTTTCAACCAGGACGACTTCACCTTGTTTGATCAGATTTGATCAATTAAAGATATAGGAATATATTTAGATGTTTCTCGTCAGGACTGCTCTTAAAATAATATTTTAAATTGTATTTCCAGCTTGTCTCACTGGCTGAAGCAGCTGAAAGATCCCAAGGTTCAAATACATGTTCTAGTCCAGTTTACTTGAACCCCTCTCCGTGACTGTTTTACAGACTCAGCATGTCTGAAAGAGTTTGAACCAGGGTCGTTTTTGGATAACAAGCCTTTCAAATGCGGCATGTGTACCAAAGTCACATGATCACCGACTCATCATCTGCCTGTCAACTGATGGACTGCACATCCTACCAGATGACAAGTTCATCAACACCACCCCCTTCACCAGTTCATCAACACCACCCTCTTCACTAGTTCATCAACACCACCCCCTTCACCAGTTCATCAACACCACCCTCTTCACCAGTTCATCCACACCACCCCCTTCACCAGTTCATCAACACCACCTTCACCAGTTCATCAACACCACCCTCTTCACCAGTTCATCAACACCACCCCCTTCACCAGTTCATCAACACCACCTTCACCAGTTCAGGAGATGCTGGCACCCCTGGCTCTTTGTCCAAGTGAGGAGCCAGGCCTCCGTCACTGCCCTCCCCAAGTCAGGGTGCAGGTCTCTGGGTGTGATCGGCTCGGGCTCCCCCTGCCCGGTTGGATACACCGATGGAGCCCCTCCCCAAGGTCACGTCCAAGGACGAGCCAATTACTATGCAGATCAGAGCTGATGCCGTTTAAGGGGATTGCTCTGATGCAATCACATTAGCTGGCCAGAGAGGAGTCTGCAGGCTGACCCCAATCACCAGGGCTGCAGCGCTGAGGTCAGCTGGGAGGGAGCACTGCTGGGGATGTTTTCTTTTACAAAACACTTTTTCTTATCTCGCCAGGCACGTGATTATCAAGCCAAACAAGCCCCGGAACGCGCATGCACTGGCATACATTCGCATCATTTACGTAGGCATGCAGGAAAGTGCTCGTACACGTCACACAGGCATGTAAACACACATACACACACAGAACGCGTGGAAGGACAGTGAGACAGGTAGATGGGCAGACTGTAAAACACATGGGACTTCTTAAACTCTCTTCCTCTCCTAGTCCTGTCTCCTGAAAGTGCTGAGCGCCTGTCTGTGATCGTCCATAGGCTCGGAGGGCAGATTGCAATTTACTCTCTCCCTGTGGGTGAGGTGTGTGTTCAGGTTGTAAATATGCCCCTCCCTCCCTCCTCCCTCCCTCCCTCCCTCCCTCCCTCCCTCCCTCCCTCCCTCTACTGGTCCGTGTGGACGGTAATGAGAGCGAGTGTGGTCAGGTCGCCTCAGTGTTCTAGGAGAAATTTCACTTGAGCCCACTGGCCCGTAATGGAATCTGCATCTAATGCATACATAAATCACACCTCTTTCAGGACATTTTCATATGCATAATGTCTTTTATCCCCTGTCTTTCTACCAGATGAGCTTTGCGTGGGGTGCGGGGGTGACAGGAAGGGGGAGGGGGGGGGGGGGGGGGGGTTCCTTATTCTTTCCCTTCTTCTGCTTTTCAAGAAAGACTGTTTCTAACGCTTCCATCGTCTGTGCTGACAAGCCAGCAGAGTGGAGAACGTGTTGGGATGGGGGCGATGTTTTTACAGATGCCTGGTAGACAGCTGTTCCTCTGGCTTGCAGACCTGTGTCTGTGTAGTGGTGTTTGGGAATGAAACATATACATCACGTGTGTGTGTGTGTGTTTGTGTGCATGTGTTTCTGTGGTGCACAGAGAGATGTCGAGAGGAGAGAGAGAGGGATCTGGCATCTCAGGTGGACTTTAGGAAGATGTGAAAGGGACAGTTGATCAGGTCTCTCTTTCTCTCTCACTCCATTTCTCTCTCTCTCTCCTTTCCTTTCTACCTTTTGTTATGTAAATCCAGACGGATGTAGCAGATTCACAGTGATTTTTCATCTGCTGGTGACGAGAGATAAAAGGCGAGTGACGAGGTGTCACCGTTGTCCCCACTGTTCGCCTCTCACTCACTAACAAGCCTCTGCATTGTACCTCCGCCATCTTCCACCACCTTCATTTGCATCTGCAAGACGTCACGTCATCCTCCCTCCTAAAAGTTTATGCCTTCTCGTTAGGGCCACGGTGATGTGAGATTAAAATGTTGGGGACACTATTTTTCCCCATAAGTATGTACACTTTGTAAGTATGTGTCAGGCGTGTCTGTGTGTGTATGTGTGGTGTGTGTGTGTGAGGTAAATGTTCTTCGTGTCCTCCTGCATGGGTGTGTGTTCTGTAAAGAGATATTACCATACTGCATCTACTCTTGTATATTTATTTGAGCTCATCTAAGTGCGCACCACCTTTCCAAGAGGGCTCTGCATCTCTTTAGATGATACAAGCTGCCATATCAGCACAGGCTAACCCATTCTTAATCACATTTGCATTTTTATTTTGAGAGATTCCTCAAACGTTTGCATTATTGAGGATTTATGATGAGCTCTTCGCCTGATATTCCATCAACTTCACTCATAAAGAAGGCTCTCCATAACTCAATGGAAAGAGGAATATGCTGCCCCCCTGAAGTAATTAGATAGTCAGACTCTGATATGGAAAGTTGGAATAAATCACTTTGTTTATGAGTGCTGAGGCCTTGGAAACAGTCAGAGGTACTGCCAGTCACCCAACACAAAATAACAGAGAAATGTCTTACTCTGGACAACAGGCTCCTATTCAAACAGACTACTGTTTAAAAATGCCAACATCCAATTACACGTCTACAAAAACAACATTGTTTAAGACCTTTTTATAAACATGCATATGCTAAGTAGCTACTAACTCGTGATTTATGGACTGAAAGATCAGTAAATGGCTAGTTAACACACGAGCAGAACGACTGTGGGAAGTTGAAATTGGGAACATTAATGTAACATGAGAACCATAAAAAAAAAACCCCTCCTTGAGTCACCACCTTACCGCGGTGGAGGGGTTTGCGTGTCCTAGTGATCCTGGAAGCTATGTTGTCGGGGGCTTCATGCCCCTGGTAGGGTCACCCAAGGCAAACAGGTTCCAGGTGAAAGACCAGACAAAGAGTGGCTCAAAAAACCAACCATGAAGAAATACAACAATGGTTCTCAGTTGCCCCTGCCCGGAAGCGGGTCACCGGGGCCCCCCCCTGGAGCCAGGCCCGGGGGTGGGGCTCGATGGCGAGCGCCTGGTGGCCGGGCCTTTTCCCATGGGGCCCGGTCGGGCACAGCCCGAAGAGACAACGTGGGACCCTCTTCCAGTGGGCTCACCATCCGCAGGAGGGGTCATGGGGGTCGGGTGCAGTGTGAGACGGGCGGCGGCCGAAGGCGGGGGCCTTGGCGGTCCGATCCTCGGCTGCAAAAGTTAGCTTTAGGGACGTGGAACGTCACCTCGCTGGCGGGAAAGGAGCCTGAGCTGGTGCGCGAGGTAGAGAGTTTCCGGCTAGATATAGTCGGCCTCGCCTCGACGCACAGCGTGGGCTCCGGAACCAGTCTCCTTGAGAGGGGCTGGACTCTCTTCCACTCTGGAGTTGCCCTTGGTGAGAGGCGTCGAGCTGGGGTGGGAATACTGGTTTCCCCTCGGTTCGGCGCCTGTACATTGGGGTTCACCCCGGTGGACGAGAGGGTAGCCTCCCTCCGCCTTCGGGTGGGGGGACGGGTCCTCACTGTCGTTTGTGCTTATGCACCAAACGGCAGCTCAGAGTACCCACCCTTTTTGGAGTCTCTGGGGGGGGTGCTGGAAAGCGCTCCTCCTGGGGATTCCCTCGTCCTCCTGGGGGACTTCAATGCTCATGTGGGCAATGACAGTGAGACCTGGAGGGGCGTGATTGGGAGGAACGGCCCCCCCCAATCTGAACCCGAGTGGTGTTTTGTTGTTGGACTTCTGTGCTAGACACGGTTTGTCCATAACGAACACCATGTTCAAGCATAAGGGTGTCCATATGTGCACCTGGCACCAGGACACCCGAGGTCTCAGTTCGATGATCGACTTTGTAGTCGTGTCATCGGACTTGGGGCCGCATGTCTTGGACACTCGGGTGAGGAGAGGGGCGGAGCTGTCAACTGATCACCACCTGGTGGTGAGTTGGCTTCGATGGTGGGGGAGGACGCCGGTCAGGCCTGGCAGGCCCAAACGTAATGTGAGGGTCTGCTGGGAACGTCTGGCGGAACCCTCTGTCAGAAGGAGCTTCAACTCCCACCTCCGGGAGAGCTTCGATCATGTCTCGGGGGAGGCCGGGGACATTGAGTCCGAATGGGCCATGTTCCGGGCCTCCATTGTTGAAGCGGCTGACCGGAGCTGCGGCCGCAGGGCGGTCGGTGCATGTCGCGGCGGTAACCCTCGGACCCGGTGGTGGACTCCGGAGGTGAGGGATGCCGTCAAGCTGAAGAAGGAGGCCTATCGGACTTTATTGGCTGGTAGGACTCCAGAGGCAGCTGATGTGTACCGGCAGGCCAAGCGGAACGCGGCTTTGGCGGTCGCGGAGGCAAAAACCCGGGCATGGGAGGAGTTCGGCGAGGCCATGGAGAATGACTTCCGAACGGCTTCAAAAAGGTTCTGGACCACCATCCGGCGGCTCAGGAGGGGGAAGCAGTGCTCTGTCAACACTGTATACGGTGGGGATGGTGCGCTGCTGACCTCGACGGGGGACGTCCTGGATCGGTGGAAGGAATACTTCGAAGACCTCCTTAATTCCACCAACACGCTTTCCGACGTGGAGGCAGAGTCTGGGGACATCGGGGGGGGCCCTTCTATCTCTGGGGCTGAGGTCGCCGAGGTGGTTGAAAAGCTCCGCGGTGGCAGGGCCCCTGGGGTGGATGAGGTCCGCCCGGAGTTCCTTAAGGCTCTGGATGTTGTAGGGCTGTCTTGGTTGACACGACTCTGCAACATCGCGTGGACATCGGGGACAGTGCCTCTGGACTGGCAGACCGGGGTGGTGGTTCCCCTCTTTAAAAAGGGGGACCGGAGGGTGTGCTCCAACTTTAGGGGGATCACACTCCTCAGCCTCCCTGGGAAAGTCTATTCAGGGGTCCTGGAGAGGAGGGTCCGTCGGATTGTCGAACCTCGGATTCAGGAGGAGCAATGTGGTTTTCGTCCTGGCCGTGGAACAGTGGACCAGCTTTATACCCTCCGCGGAGTCCTGGAGGGTACGTGGGAGTTCGCCCAACCAGTCTACACATGTTTTGTGGATTTGGAAAAGGCGTTCGACCGTGTCCCTCGGGGGCTCATGTGGGGGGTGCTCCGAGAGTACGGGGTACCGGATTTCCTGATCGGGGCTGTCCGGTCCCTGTACGACCGGTGCCAGAGTTTGGTCCGCATTGCCGGTAGTAAGTCGAACTTGTTTCCGGTGAGGGTTGGACTCCGCCAGGGCTGCCCTATGTCACCGATTCTGTTCATTACCTATATGGACAGAATTTCTAGGCGCAGCCAGGGTGTTGAGGGGGTCCGGTTTGGTGACCTCAGGATCGGGTCGCTGCTTTTTGCGGATGATGTGGTCCTGTTGGCTTCATCGGGCCGTGACCTTCAGCTCTCACTGGAGCGGTTCGCAACCGAATGTGAAGCGGCTGGGATGCGAATCAGCACCTCCAAATCTGAGGCCATGGTAATCGACCGGAAAAGGGTGGAGTGCCATCTCCGGGTCGGGGAGGAGATCCTGAACCAAGCGGAGGAGTTCAAGTATCTCGGGGTCTTGTTCACGAGTGAGGGAAGAATGGAGCGCGAGGTCGACAGGCGGATCGGTGCGGCGTCCGCAGTGATGCGGGCTCTGCATCGGTCCGTCGTGGTGAAGAAGGAGCTGAGTCGAAAGGCGAAGCTCTCTATTTACCAGTCGATCTACGTTCCTACCCTCACCTATGGTCACGAACTATGGGTAGTGACCGAAAGAACGAGATCGCGAATACAAGCGGCCGAAATGAGCTTTCTCCGTAGGGTGTCCGGGCTCTCCCTTAGAGATAGGGTGAGAAGCTCGGTCATCCGGGAGGGGCTCAGAGTAGAACCGCTGCTCCTCCGCGTCGAGAGGAGCCAGCTGAGGTGGCTCGGGCATCTGATTAGGATGCCTCCTGGACGCCTCCCTGGTGAGGTGTTCCGGGCACGTCCCACTGGGAAGAGGCCCCGGGGAAGACCCAGGACACGCTGGAGGGACTATGTCTCTCGGCTGGCCTGGGAACGCCTTGGGGTCCCCCAGGAAGAGCTGGCGGAAGTGGCCGGGGGGAGGGAAGTCTGGGCCTCCCTGCTTAGGTCGCTGCCCCCGCGACCCGATCCCCGGACAAGCGGCAGATGACGACGACGACGACGAGAACCATAAAAGGGACATTCAGGTTTGATCTGGTTTAATTTGAACCCAATTCAGGGACGCTGTGTCATATAATCATACACTGATTTTTACAACTGTAATTATCAACTCATGTTTTACAGTTGACTCACAGTGGTTATAATGACGTGTGGTCCAATATCTTTTAACACACGGGTACACTGAAAAGTTGAATGTTTCTGAAGATAACTCACTCGCAACCGATTCTTTGACACATGAACTGACTATTAGATATGAGTTTAACTTTGGACCAGTCATGTGCATGCCAGTATAGGATACATTTGAAATGACTACTGTAGCATGATTGGTTGATGCCTGTTTCTGGAGCGTTTTCCATTTTACTTGCACAATGATTTGGATCATTGTCTGTTCATCTTGTCAAATTAGTAGATCAATGGCACAATGGCAGCACAATCAACTCGCCTGTGCACGTGAATGTGTGTCCTTCTGTGAGTGTGTGTGTGTGAGTGTGAGTGTGTGAACACATCTTACTTTTTTATCTACAGAACAACATTTTTGTTTTGTACATGGACACAAGAGGCCCTGGGCTGTGTCCTCACATGTAAATCAAACAGTTGTCTCGGGCAAAAAGTAATTACACTCAAATTAATCTGGAAAGTTTGCGCTCGGTGAATGCAACAGTCAAGAATTAAAATGACGTTCTCTTAACGAAATTCTGTTTTTAACAAATTCTCTGGGAAAAGAATCAAGCTGAGTTTTAATAAAAAGGATTTGAATATTCAAATGAACGCCTGACTGATCTTTTGTTTAAGCCTCTCCCTGTCACTGGTTATTCAGCTCAAGAGACTAGAAAGTTTCACATATTTTGGTAGAATTTCACGATCGAGTTTACACCGGGGGTGGGAGGTTTAATTACGTTTTATTTACATTGACTCATTTCTATTTGGTTCCCTCCTAAAAAGAATGGATTTGACATTTTGAACAAACTTTGCCACATTCAAGACGTTTGCTACTTTTTTTTCAACCAAACATACAAAACAGGAACTTTAATCATTTTTGTCTTTACCAAGATGTAATTGGCTATCTTCAGGAAAGTTGCCTTTGACTTAAAACTAGCAACTTTTTAGCGGGAAAATAATACGTCAAAGCAACCTTTGACTTCTGTTCAACATAACTCGAATACAGTTCCTGAGGTTTGTTGAAAAATAAATTACAAAACAATAGATCCATCTGAAATCAGGCAACAGGCCAGAGGACCCATTGCAGTATTTGCCTCAAATTACGTTAATAAATAGGATTGTCAGCTTACTGATTACAACTACGCATGCCTTAGAGGTACGCTGAATATGTAAAGCCATTGTACGTAGAGGCTCAAAATAATGACATGTCGACTCACAAGAGGAAAGGATTAAAAGCCAGATTGATTGTTTTTTGCATGGAAAGCAGTTCAGTGATGTCGAACAAGTGAAATTCTGTGCAGCGATTCAAAAAAGGACAACTTGCCCTCTGAGTGAGGCGAGTTAAACAAACCAAGTAATAGTGGCAGACTTCTCATTAATTAAGCTTGAAGGATTGGGGTTCAATCCTCCATTTGTTGATGGGGAATTGCATACTTCACAGCCCCTGCTCCTTTGATGGTAGTTGTGGGACCAACAAATTGATTGATGGATTGCTATTTGCATGCATGTATCCAAAAATGCATATCCTCCCCCCTCTCCCCCTCTCCACTTTAATGGAATAGAAGTAAGTGGTGGATCTAGTTAGGCTAAATGTATTTTCCACCAGATCATAACGCCATCATAGGCTTAGACTTCCTGCCAGTCAGCAACACACAAACACACACATCTTATTTTGTATAACGTCTGATTCCATTATTCCATCTCACTGTGCTTTATTCAAGCAGACACAAAACCCAACCTCAACTTCTTTTCATTTCTAGATTTGTAATCATCCGTACAAAACATGATCATAGCTCTGCTGTTCCACTACTTGCATGTATTACTCTGTGGTAAACAAAAGTAACATTCCTTCCCCTGAACAGCACACAGATTGTGAACGTACAACAACTACACGTGAGATTGAAAGCCTTTGTAGGTCCTGGTTGAAAACATCTCTGATTTCCGTGTTCATGGCAATTTCATTATTGATGAGGCAAAGTGAATTGGCACAGCCAGTGTCCAAAGACTGGTATTAAGTGCAATATTCAAATTGTACCTTTCTCCCAGTATGAGGTGTGACCTTCGGGTATCATGAAAGCACAGGCTGATAGCCAAGGCTGCTAGTGTGCCCGAGGCATGAGAGATATAAGCATATGTATATTGATATATTGAGGTGGTTCGTCCCTGGGCGATGCAATGAGGGGGATATATATAGGTGTCCAGTGGTCGTGCAGCCTCTGTCCTGCTGATGAGAGTGGGTATCTCACACCCAGCGTGGGGAGAATTTACTCAGGGAGTGTATGCAGGGGGTTTCAATCTCCTTGCAAATCCATTTGAATATAGGCCCTGATTTATTACCTTATTTGGTCTGTCTTCTGTATGCAAATTCAGGGGGTAGTGGAGGGAGTGGAGGGTGGAGGGTGAAGGTATAGGCCTGAGGTTGGGTGGTGGCGTGTGTGTGTATGTGTGTGTGTGGAGGGGGGGGGGCACACTTTGGTTGAATGCATAATGAGACTCCCAGGGCCATCCCTCTGGTGTGTCAGACCCCGTGGTGCACCCGTCTCCAGGGGACAAAGGGGAGAGGAGGGAGGGGAGAGACAGGGGTGGGGGAGGAGGGAGGGAGGGGATGGCCAGGGGTGAGTGGGTGGGGAGCTGAGAGGGACGAAGAGTAGTGTGATGGTCCTGGGGACCCTCTGGACCCTGTCCCTAGGAGACCTGAGGTCCCTGACACACCTCCCCCCTCTACCCCCCTGTACCCCCCTGTACCCCCCCCCCCCCCCCCCCCCCCCCCCCCCCTACGGCTCCTCCGTTAGCGCTTAGCGTCTGCCGCGTTCTCGCTGGCGACGCCAGACCATTAGCCCCGGTGACAATCCTCCCAATTACAGACCTGATCTGTGTGTTTAATAATTGCCCTCTTCAGACGCATTCAATTGTGTCCAAATTGGAGTGGAATTGATTTTTTGTAGGATATTAACCGATTACTCTGAGTGCCCGGCTAATTTGAATCGATTTGAATAATGGTTATTCATGTGATCTTTGCCTTGCTACGGTGGTGCTCTGTGTGACACAGCCTGGAGGAGATGTACACTGATGTACCTCAGTAGACCCGATACAACCAAACAGCACTTCAACACTGTGTTATGATAACACACGTTTCTGCATAATTTAACTAAACGGCACTGATCCTATATCTTGGCTACAATTAAAAGGCCTCTCTCTATTGTCCTGAAGCTCTGACTACTGTCTCCTGCTTCAACTGACACGGAGGCCCTGACCCTGTGTAGATCTCAAACCTGAACTTAGTTTACTATACGGAGGAATCAAGGAATTCCCTCTAAAACTAGGTTTGCTCCACTTAATTAGTGTTATTTGAAGATTGTAGCCGAAGACCAGGATGAAGGACAGTGATTTACCTCACGACAGACATGCCATATAGACTATCAGTCAGCCACTTCAAATATTAAACAGTATATGCACTTCTATGTTGATCCCTTTTATCAATATTTAACATCCTCTTCTGCATGTGTGCCGTCCCGTTTCATTAAGGCCATTTGTCATACCGAAGGGACGAGCAGGGGAGAGACGGATGGAGGGAGGGATGGGGAGGGGGGGGGACACTGGTCCTACAGGACAGACAGGGACAGATAGACACACACTGGAAGGCTCTGGTCACCACCTAGCTACTGTAGCATGTCAGAGAGTCCAGCTAACATACTGTGGAAAACAACTTCTATAGTCTTTTGTTTACTCTGTGGGTGTCCCATTGTTTGAGCCCACGTCCTTATATCAGTGTTTTATATTGTGAGTCCACGCTAAACCATGTTTCAGGTAAGGAAAGGTTAGAGAGTCCATTCAACTCAATTAAATTCAAATCTATTCAGTTTGATTCAATTCAATATTAATCGCTTTGGAAATTCAAGAGTCTTTCAAGGTGAAATATGTCCGCAGTTACAGAAGATATGGAGTTGACACACAATATCAAACAGCGGACAGGATAATTGCACATGAGAGGTTCGTTCAATTCAAGTCAAATGAAAGAATATTCCGATGTGGAACACGTGAATACACTGAGGCCTCGGGACACTGTCCGTTGGTCAACTGTTGAGAAATCAAGTAAAAATAAACTGAGTCAGACACGGAACAACTGCCAATTACATCTCGTCCAATCCCTGCCTTTGCTCTCTTTGTGCCAGCGTCTTCCTAAATGTGGAGCAGGAGCCGTCTGATCCACATTCAACTCTATTTGCTACCAGTACATTTGCCTTGTGTTTTATCACTTTTCCTCGAACAATACATCTCAGTTCCTAAAGGCAGCGAATCTCAAATGTGACATTTTAACAACCCTTACTCCTTTCACACTGCACCATTTCCTTTTTGCACTTTAGTGTCATTTTCATTCCAAACCTGAATTACCAATTTGTCTTTGTGGCACAGGCAATTTACATGCATCCGTTTCACACTGTAGTTTTTTTTATATGCAAAATGCACTAAAGTGTAGCATTTTTCCCATCACATGGATATTTTCCCGGGTCTAATTTCATGGTTTCCATGGCGAGTGACTCTCTCTCAGAGGAACTGCGCCTCTTGTTTCGCATAGCTCTTGGGTGACGTCTTGATGACAAGTGTCTTTAACATGCATGGAGAATGGCAGTTTCTACATTGTGTTCCCAGTTTTGCATGTCGAGGGGAAATTGCCCAGTTTTGGACTGAGGCAGGGAGAGACGAATGTCACTACTATTAAAAGACCCCTGCTTTTATGATTATTGCCTCCATGTGCCACCATTAAAGAGAGAACAGGACAGGGAATCGTCCGTGTGGTGTTTTGGCTGTCGGTATCATGTTTTCCTGTATAGAACTTCGGGGTCTGTAGCGCTGTGTGTAAAGGGGCACAGGGCCTGAGACCTACTGTGCCAGGTGTTGATGGTGTGTGAGAATGTGTGTGTCTGTGTGTGTGTCTGTGTGTGTGTCTGTGTGTTTTGTGTCTGTTTATCCGCGTCTGTATGCATTCATGTGTACAGAGGCACATGCCTGTTTGCATATGCGTATGCATATGTATGCACATGTGTGTGTGTGTGTGTGTGACCCCCTCCCCTTCCCTGGTGTTGTCAGGGGCAGCTAACCTCCTCAAGGGCGCTGGTAGTGGGGAGGGCCACAGCTCAATCCCTGTCACTGCACTATTAGAGGCACAGAGATGGAGATGGGGGAGGCATGCATATTTTCCATGCTTGCTGGTCTGAATCGAGACTGAGTCTAATGCCAGAGCTGGGGTGGGTTGTGGTGGGGCTTAGACAGGGTGGGCTGGGCGGTACTGGGCGGTACTGACTGACTCTACAACCCCTCCTATGATACCTCTATCGGCTGACATCTCAGTCTTTCTTTATTATTTCCTATTTATCGTCCTATATTTTATCTTTTTAATTTCCATTCACTTTTTTGGCCCCTCATCACCCCCTCCCTCCTTATGTTCCTCCTTCTCTTCTTCTCTCCTTCCCTCCTTCCCTCCTTCCCTCCTTCCCTCCTTCCCTCCTTCCCTCCTTCCCTCCCTCCCTCCCTCCCTCCCTCCCTCCCTCCCTCCCTCCCTCCCTCCCTCCCTCCCTCCCTCCCTCCCTCCTTCCCTCCCTCCCTCCCTCCCTCCCTCCCTCCCTCCCTCCCTCACCTTCTTTCTCCGGGTCTCATTTCTCACCTGACTGAGGCTGATCCCGTCTATCACACACACACACCACACACACACCACACATGCGCAAACACACCCCACACATGCACACACACACCAAACCCATGTAACCCCCCCCCCCCACACACACACACACACACAGAGGCACATACCTCTTGGGGTGGTTTATCCACCACACATCTTGCTACAGCTAATCCATCTTGCAGCATATTCATCATCAGCCTCACACCACAGGCTTCATCCTGCTGAGTGAGATCTCATTTAGAAGCCTCTCTGCGTTGCACTGTGGTAACAACTCTCTGCCTTGATGTACCAAACCTGGCCAAGTCAGGGAACAGCCACTGGCCGTCACAGACAGCTGTACAGGTGTACCACACTGAAATTATACAGAAAGAACTAATGTCTCCTAATTATCAAATGCCAAGGAATGAGTGATCCAGTTTAATTAGCATGTCAGAGGTGGTTGGAGAATGTGAAGTCAGCACAGCTGGTAGGTAGAGTCAGTGAAGCACGTGTTCCTCTCTCTCCAGGTTAATCACCACTGTCCACTCTCTGATGAATTCATCTCATGATGACATTGTTATTTCTATGCGGTGATGACTTTCAGACTCAGACATCAACTGCATGGTGACCAGTGTGGGAAGAGTGCATGGCTCCAGACAATCAGTGTGTGTGTGTGCGCGTGTCTGTGAGTACGTGTGTGTGGATATATCTGTGTGTGATTGTGTGTGTCTGTGTGTGAGTGTGTGTGTATGTATGTGTGTGTGTGTTTGTATGTATGTGTCTGTGTGTGTGTGTGTGTACAGGGTTCACAGGCCCAGGCTTTGACATTCACGCTACACCACCTACGCACCGGGGTCCCATCTCCAGGTCATTTACATATCTTTGAAAGACAGATCGAAAAGAAAGGAAAAGAAAAGGAGGGGTGAGAGGAGGGGGGGGGGGGGGGCGGGGCAAAAAATAAAATAAAGGGAGAGATAGACCGAGAGCCCGAGCCAGTAGATTACATTCCTCCCATCTAGAAAATGAGGAGAGCAGCAGGATGAGCACAGGTCTACTGGGAGGATCCTTATTCAGATTTGTGTGTGAATTGTTTATCACGGTGACAGAAGCGTGCCAGGCCGAAGATAAAGGCAGCGCTCCATCACGGGGCTGTGACAGCAGGAGGACACGCCAGGCACTCACCGCAGCCCCAGAAATATTATTAATAGATGCTGACTTGATTTGCCACGATTGCGGCGTCTTGGCACCGCTTGATTGTGGCCTGTGAAGTTCAGTCCAAAAGGGAAGCTATTTTTCATGAAGTGACAGAAGTCTCAGCGATTTTTACCCCCCTCCCCCAACCCCCACTTCACCCTCCTCCTTTTCCTTCCATCCCACCCCCCACCCCCCACACACACACTCACACCCAACCCCTCCCGCCCTCCCCCCGCCCTCCCCCTTCCTCCCTGCTCCCCCCTCAGAGAGCAGTTTTCCGAGGTACTGATATGCAAGGTAGCTTATTAGAAGTGTGGTGAGATATGTCAGGTTCTGAGAGAGGGAGCTGGCCTGCCTTTGATGGGACGGCTAGAGAAACTGTTCCTGGGCTTGGTGAGTCTGCGTGTTCGCGTGTACGTTTGTGGATGCGTGTTTGCGTGCGTGTGGAAACATCAGACGCTGCAACAACAGCTTTGAGAAACCAGTCACAATCATACAAAGGATTACTGCAATGGATAAGTTAACATCAACTACGTTTATTCATGAATTCATATAGTCACATGTGCACACATGGGCTTCTTTATGTGCACATGCCAGCAAACACGGTGAGTATTGGGAGTAAAAGTCTGAGATCAAGCATCAATGTGGAGGATTTAGAACAAAAACAGTTGCCATGACGTATGCTTAGCAGATATCAATAAAAACGACAAGATGTACTGGCCTTGTTTACAGCTGAGAGAACAGTGGAGTTGACTTGTTTCTTCACTTTCTGTTCTGCTGCTGTCGTCGCTGGCTGAAGTCTGATATGTTTGCAGCCATGAGAGGGCATTGCTGTCCCAGATCGCAACACTGACTCTGCTCTAACTAGCCGTGTACAATCTCTTCAGGGCAAAGCTAAAGTATATGACTCCAAGCTCATATATAATACATATATATTATCTTATTTTACATATTTACATATTTTTCATCTTTCATTTTTTACATCAGTTAAACATATTTTTTTTCACAACATAACAGTTCTATCACAAAAGGCCTGCAAATGGGGCTTAGGAGATGTCTTACAAAAAGACTTTACCTACATTAGTAAAGGCTGTAATTCTAGTCAATTTGAATGCACATTCTGCAGGCTGCAGATATGACTTAAGATATGACAGGATAGGCTGACGGGGGTTAACCTTGAAAGATCTCTGATGATTACAGCCGTCAACCACGTTCTCAACGGCAAGCCACCTCACCCTCTCCGACCTCTTTCACTGAGCTATCAAAGGAACCCTGAGACCAGAGTGTGTCACAGCTTCTCAGGTCTTGTCACACGAGCCATCATACACACACACACACACCTGCTCTGTAGACCGCAACCTCGTCCTGTTGGCGTGGAGACGAAGGCGAGTGACTGCGGTCACACTCACACACACACACACACACACGAGTAGATTCAGTGACACGGCGCTGGAGTCGTAGAGGTGCTAACCTCACACAGGATGTGAGCTTGTATCCGTACGGCCCTTATCTGTGTGCTGCACTGCTGCTGCCGACGAGAGACCAGCCACAGTGTGGGTGAGACACCTGTCAGAGGCAGGGGGGGACGGGACCGGGGAGGGAAGGGGGGGGTGGGATTGAGAGAAGTGAAGAGAGAGGTGGAAAGAAAGGGAAGGGGGGGGGGACAGGTGGGGTTGTGAGAGAAAGAGAGAGAGAGAGAGAGAGAGAGAGAGAGAGAGAGACAGAGAGAGGGAGGGAGGGAGGGAGGGAGAGGGAAAAAGAGAGGGAAAGGGGGGGGGGTGTAAAACAGATGAAAAGAGAGTTGTTTTATGCGAGAGATGGTTGTAAATCTCTAAATGTTGTTTTACATGCACTCTGAGATAAACTCCATGGTCTGGTTCATTTGGTGCGAGAAGAGAATTTAGAACCAGCTCTGGTTCCTGCCATCCAGACAGCCCTAACACCTGATCTCAACCCAGCTGGCTGGATGGAATAATCATGTTTGTGGAACATATTTCATACATATCATATTATGCAAAACTGCTTGAGGTCTGCACGCTTGCTCTATTGGAACAGGTTCCCCTGATACAGTACTAATATCATAGATTACTATTCAAAATACCCAATGCATGTGGCAATGTTGTCCCCAATGTTTAAAGTGAGCCATAATTCAAGTCATCTTTACTCGGAATAGGTTTTCTGCCGAGGATGTCTTTCCAATTCCTCCGTGTCCCCCATTCAGCAACATGCAGTCCTATTTTAGAACCTGTTGTTTTCTCCCAGTCTCAGCATATACAGGGTTCTCCGTGCACTAGCCGAGCAGACCAGTGTGTTCCTATATACTTTGCTACCTCACAGTGTCTCAATGTCAAATAAATACTCAATTAGTTGGTCAGTCTGTAGGACCTAATTGAAAGGAAACGATCCTGTATGTGCTTTAGAATCTCAAGGGAGGGAGTGGTGCTCTCTAACAACACACCAATTAGACAACAATCTCTTAAATGAAAAGTAGCTTGTACGAAAATGCACCTCATTAAGGCTTAATGATTCAGGCATATATCAATTATCATGGCAAAAAGGTCTTCCACCATGATGTGGATGGTGTGGCTCTAAAGCTGTATCTTGAATGAATGCATGCAATGCACGACAAAAATCATACAAAATAGAAAAAGAAAATTGGACTACTAGTAGTCTCTCTCTCCTGCTACTGTATCTCTGACTACAGATTCAAGCCCAAAAAAAGACGAGTATAAAATGAAAACGTATTACAGTTCAAATGCATATCAAATGTGTGTAACCCATGTTGAGAAGGACATATACAAACGGTATGATTCATCAAGACACATCAAACCACGGTTGTCTGAGAACTCATTTTCCATCCAGCACCGATTACCAGACCAACACACTGGGTTGAGTGGAGCTGGACAGACAGAGCGACAGCCTGGCCTGGACTAGAATCTGGGTCTGGACCTGTTCACGAGGGCTGTCTGGCCCGTGTGACTGGATGATTGGTTTATTTTGGTTCATCATGTCTCTCATCAATCTTTAACATGTGACCGGGTCAGCAATATGACAAAAGTGAATAGCTTATGTGGTCTGAAGTTTTCTGGCAAGGATTGGGTGTGAGTAAACACAAAAGACACCCTCTTCCCTTTCTTCTCTCCTCCCTCCATCCCTCCCCTCCTTTCCAGCGATATATGAATGCAATGTGTGGATCTGGTTGGCTTTGTGAACTAGGTGCCAGACCACATCACAGACAGTGAGCTGAGAGAGCAGATTGCATGGTGACGTCTTTCTCTCCCCCTCTTCTCTCTCTCTCTTTCTCTTTTTTACTCTCTCTCTTTCTCTTTTTTACTCTCTCTCTTCCCGCTGGGGGGGAGTGCGAAGAGGAAGGTGGGGGCAGTGTCAAAATGTGGACAGATTTCCCCTTTTGACCCTCTCTCCGTCTCCAAGCCTTCCCTCCTCCTCTCCAAGTGGCCTCTTGAAGGGCTCACAAACTGTTTAATTCATTCAGATTCATGTCTTCTAACAAGGCGCTACTGCAGTCTGTGTGTGTGTGGCGAGGGAGAGCCGGCGTATCCGAGTGATGACGGCCAAACGACAGTCCTAATCAGGGCCGGGTAACAGGCGGAGAGCTAACGGAGGAGCTTGGAAAAACAGGAGTTTCAGCTCGGCCCTTTTGAATTCAAACACGTCAGATGTTGTAAAGAGTTGTTGAAGTGGAAAACGAGGGTTAGTGAAAGAGAGAGAGAGAGATGTATAGGGCAGGGCATGGGGTCTCCAACCCTGTTCCTGGACAGTCACCTGCCTGTTAGTTTTTGCTCCAACATACCTTATTTTACCTGATTTAACCACAGTTATCTGATCATTCAGCTAATTGTTAGAATCAGGTGTGCTAAATTACATTTACATTACATTTAGTCATTTAGCAGACGCTCTTATCCAGAGCGACTTACAGTAAGTATAGAGACTTCCCCCGAAGCAAGTAGGGTGAAGTGCCTTGCCCAAGGACACAACGTGATTTGGCTCAGCCGGGAATCGAACTGGCGACCTTCAGATTAGTAGCCCGATTCCCCACCGCTCAGCCACCTGACTCCCTTTTTAATTATATTAGTGTTGGCGCTAAAACATACAGGCAGGTAGGTCTCCAGAAACAGAGTTGCAAAACGCTGGTATAGAGGCTGTGGTGGATTTGTTGTCTAGTCAGAAACATTGTTGTGTTAATGAGACACATGGTTGTTGGTCTGGCCTTGATGCCGTCTTAGGAAGGTACACACTCACTGGAGGCTGACAGCACTGAGGTGTGTAGCCGTCACGTTCCTCTCCATATTCAATGTGAACAGAAGGGGTGAATAGAAGAAAACAAGTGAATACGTTGTTAAGAAAAGCCTTAACCCTCCCAAAGTGTGAAACCCACTTCCTAGGAACATCTGACTCACCAAACAAACTGTTTAGCTATGGAAGTGATCAGCCCATTACTAACATGGCCCAGCTCTCACTCTCTCCCACACACACACACACACACACACTCATACACAAAGTCAGATCACTAAGGGTGCAGGGTCGGCAGGCGCACATGAGAGAGACGCTTTGAAAAGTAAGCCCTCATTTGGGGAGAGTGGATTCAGATGGCTTGGCCCGGGCTCAAAGGGAGCCAATACTCTGGCCCAGCTTATTATTTCAATGGATGCAAGGCGCTGATGTTCTCAAGTGTGGTGCGTTTCAATCAAACGTTGTGCAGCTCAGAGTATGGGTCAAGGCCACAGTCATCCACTATGGGCTTGGCCTTGACCACAAACCTAGCCCCAGCCCCAGCCCTGACCCCAGCCCAGACTGGCCTCAGCCACAGCCCCAGCATCAGTCCCCACTTCATTCCCAGCCCCAACTAGCCTCAGCCCCGGCCCTAGCCTCGTCCACAGCATCAGCCCCAGCCCCAACACCAGCCCCAGCCTCATTTCCAGCCTCAGCCTCAACCTCAGCCTCTACAGGAGACAGCCTGTGGTGTAAGGGAGCTGGGCTCCCACCAAAAATGCTGTAAATTGGATTCGTCTGTGGCGAGGGAATCCCAGGCCTGACCAGAAAACTAAATTGCTCAAAGATGCAGTATTTCCAGAAGTGATAGAATGGCAGATGTTTGGCTTCCTTCGTCGAGTGAGAGAGCTGACAGAGAGGTGTGGATCTGAGGGAGACAGTTTTTTGTTTGTGCTCGGTTTGAGTTTTGGTTCTGTGTACAAAATGTTTTCATTCTTTCTCTGAGGGAAGAATGATTAACACGTACATGCTTTCAGAATAGAAACAAACAAGTCTGGAGTTGTAAAAGTTATGGAAGTAATCTATTTGGTTGTTTTGTCTTTTTCATATTGTCTTCTCAGGCAATTTCTGGTTATATGTTTACTTACAAACACATATTTGTTTGTTCTGTAGATTACCGTTTATGACCCTACTGGATTGCTTTTCAACTTTAATTCTGTGGTAGTCGCTTTTCTAAACACGAGCCATAATTAAATCCCTCTACAATCCAAGCAATACATCTCTACACAAGCATGCGCACGCACACACACACACACACTGTAATTGAAAGCTATCATGCAGTGCGTGCTTGACCTGGGCCTCACCTCCATCAGACTGGTCGAACTCAGCCTACCGAGAAGGGTAACTGGACTATATTAGTTGTTATTTTACAACAGGCATCTGTTCCAGAGCACACATTAGCACTTATCCACTACAACAATGTTAGTCATGGCCCCGGAGTTGTGTGTTGCAGGAGTACCAGAGCATGCCATTCGCCACCATGGTCTGTTTACCCCTCCAGCCTGGCCCTGATAGGGTAATGTGGGGTGTAATGACAACCAATTAGATGGGATCACAGAGCAGGACATGCAAACAGAACGGGGTTGTGGTGTGGGTGGTGTTGGGTTCTGGACGGAGGCCTTGACTCTGATATGAGCTCTGGTTTTGCAGCTCTGTACGGTTATTGTTGTTACCAGCTAAACCGATCAGAGATATGTGTCGGAATTCAATGTCTGCACACTTACACAGTCCGCTTTCTCAAAGTGCACATGCACATTAACACACACACACATACATGCACACGCACACCTACACACGCATACAAGTGGACAAACACACACAGCGTGGACCCTATGAGGACACAGGCAGTGTAGTGCCTAGCTGCTAGACCACCCAGTCTCATACTGCTCTATAGAACCACCGCTAAATGAGACTTCTGATTACAAACAGAAGGTAGATTCTAACTGCAGGGACAGAATGGGTAATAACCTCCAGCACGTCCTAATTCAGCGATGCACCTATCTTTTGAACTATCTATCCACTGACCAACTGACCTGTCTGTCTGCCTGACTGTCAGTCTGTCTGGGGTCTATGATTGGATGTGCTGTACCCTGTCTGCGGCTCCTTCACTGCAGAGCGTTGTGTTCGCGTGAAGTCTGAAAGGGATTCCTGGGGATAGGAATGACAGTGCCATTGTGAAACATCACGCCATATCTGAGAGACTGTGTTCTATCTGATGTAGTTGTCATGTCTCATACCTAACGCAGCCTCTGATAGGCTCACCACAGCTCATGCAGGATTAGCTGCTCATCCTACCACCACTGCAAACCTACACCGGTCTGGGGCTTGTTTCCATGTGACAACGAAGAATGAGCCAGGGTGCCTTAATGGTCAGTTCAATCAGCAGGAAAATTACACAATCCTCTGCAACAGCAGATGGTGACATGGGAAGATACCGACGCACACTTGAAAGCACATGAGTATTCTTTCTACTGGTAATTGGATTGTTTGGACTAATGCTCTGTGTGGTTGTGACACTGTTTCCTAGGTAGGTTAGCTGTGATGGGTCAGAGGATCCTGGGGTGGAGTCACAAACTCTTCTCCTGCAGCAGTTGAGATCTAGAGGGTGGAATGGATGGTTTAGTCTAACCGTGTGGGTCTTCTCTGGATCGGCAAAGCTTTTGGTGGGTCACAAACCAAAACAGACCATTGACCCCCCTCGTCTTCAACTTCTGTGACCTCTCTAGATGTCTGTGAAGTATAGGCACACAGAGCCTCTTGAAATATCTGTGGTCGGCTGCATGGAAAGGAGAAGGGAGAGGGAGGAGAAAAGAAACTCGCTTTTAATAAACAAGATAATGGGTGCCATACGCCCCTTCTCACACCACCGCCAGCAACCCTCACTCTCTCTTTTTCTTTCTCTCTCTTTTCCTCTTCCTTTCTCTATCTATCACTCTCTCCCTCTCTCTTTCTTGCTCTTGAGCTGTACCTCTTTCTCTGTCTATCCCTCCTTCCCTCTTTCTCAAACTATATTTATTTTTCTATCTCTTGAGCTGCACCTCTTTCTCTCTGTCTGTCCCTCTCTCCTCAGTCTGCACCCAGGGTTTACAGAGAAGGAGTTAGAAGGGGTGGTGGGAAGATTGAGAGAGCGAACGAGAGAAAGTGAGACAGCAAATAAGAGAGAGTGAGAAAGAGAATGAGAGGAGAGGGGAGGGGTGATATTCAAACCAACCAACAATTAACTGGCGTCAGGATGTTTATAGTCAGAGTCAGTTGTAGCGTCCGGTCCTCTGTGGTTTAGCCCTGGCCTCAAACACTCATCTCTTTAAAACAGATATTATGAAAAAAGACAAAAAGTATCCATATTTCCTTTGTGGCCCTTGAGGGGAAGATTGAGAGGGAGGTAAGACAGACAGTTATAGTTTTGTCTATAAACATTATCACATTAGGATTACGACGGCACATCTCTGGGAAGACTAATTCTGTACCCACAACGCAAAGTTGAGAACTTGAGCCAGGGTAAACCGATTCCCTGTTTCCAACCCTTGCAACAGGAAGTAATTTAAATATTCGATAATTTCATCACTTTGACAACATCCTGAGCGGTTTCTGATAATCAGGTGTGAACAGTACTGTATGAGAATAGGTTTGTTGTGTGGCAAACATCTTCCTAGTATCTCTGAACTGGACAAACTAACATAATTTCTCTTGACACGTATTTTAAGGTGGGTATCTGTTTGTGCATGGATTTTGTGTGTTTCTGTCTGCGAGTGTGTCTTTGTGTGTGCATGCGTGTGAGTTAGGGTTTTGTGTGTGCATGCGTGTGTATGTGTGGCCCACCTATGTGGTTGCTGGCCAGGGAGTCTGATAAAGCTGTGGTCTAATACTCTGTTGTGTAGGGTTTCCTCTCTCTCTCTCGGTCTATCTATCTATCTATCTATCTCTCTCTCTCTCTCTCTCTCTCTCTCTGCCTCTCTCTGGGATCCAGACACCCAGTATGTTGTGTAACATTAAGCAACATGGTTCTCTAGAGGGGTTGGCATTCCGTTTGTGGGGGATTTGGCATTAAATGTGTGTGTGTGAGAGAGAGTCTGTGTGTGTTTTTGTGTGTCTTTGAATACCTGTGTGTCTGTGTTTTTGTGTCTGTGTGTCTTTTGACGGAGAACAAGCAGGTTTTGTAGCAACGAAGCGTTAAAAATGTAAGCTCCAGTACAGTCAGGCTGTTCAGCATACAGGTCACAGCCTTTCCATTTCTAACCCTATTTAACGGGCCATTCAGCTGCCCAGGCGATATAAATGTTGTCAACACACAAACCAGAACATGGTATCAATATCCAAATTTAATCCACTTCTGTTGTCAAATATATATATATATATTTATATTTAAACCCTGTTTTTCATGATATAGGGAATATAGCACACATAGCGAATGTATACTATGATATTAGCAGCCATGTTCCCAGACTCCCATGAGAAACTCAGTTACTTCAGACTGAGAGGTCAATAGAGGCAGAATGACTTCAATCATGTCTGCCTCTCCTCAAGCATTTTAAAGTTGTCTGCCAAGTTAAAAAAACAACAACTATCCTAGGTTTTGGAATCCTCAGATGACAGAGCCCATGGTTCTGTTGGAACACATCATTTACATCCTAGGGAACGAAGCGGCTTTCACCACAGTCTCATAGCTGTAAAACCGCTGCTAACTGGTTGATGTGGATCCCAGTGGCTTGTGAAACTGGGTGTCGCGCAAGACGAGATCCTAGCCCCGTTGCTCCGCAGGCTTTGGGACTCCGCTCCTTTTTTATTAGCGACTTTTCCCAGTACTTTTTTCCCTGTTTTCTTTGTCTTTTTCTCTGTTATGCACTCCTCTGTTCGCGCTGTTAAGTCCTCAGAGACAGCCGCTGTGGTGTTTCGCCAAGTATTTTTGGCTTTGTGCTGCTTACATGCAAAATGCAAATCGTGGTGTAACCCGTGGCTCTACGATCTAATTTGCAGCTAAAACCACATTTTATTGTGATATTTTTTATGTCACCCTCCCTTTGTTTTTAGGCCGATTGTCATCGATACATTATTTACAAGACCTCATATTTCCGATACAAAAATGACAGATTTTTTCACCAATGTCACAGTTTGACTTAGACATGACATTGGTAACTGACACGAAGCAGGTACTGTAAAATGTGATGATCTTAGTTTTTGAATGAGAATCATTTTTACATTTTTTCAGGCAATTACACCTCATCATCCACAGATGAGCCTTTGTCATCCTCCCGCGTATCCCTTTCCATTTGACATAGTTCTAGAACACATCTTTCTATTGTTGCCAGGCAGCGTGAGGGCCCGGGATTCCCCCCATTTGTGCGGTATTAGCGGAGCCCCCTTGGCCAGACACTTGGCCAGGCATCTCTCCAGTCTGGCGGGATGTACTCTCCGGGCCTGCCAGAACATGGAAGAGAGAGAGCCCTGGCTGTATCAGCGCTGTTAGCAAGAATGTGTCAGTCATCCCTTGCCTGCACGCCTTAGCCAATAATTCAAAATGACAATATAATGAAAGTGACTATAGAGATGTACCGTACTGTGATCTTCTTTTCTTTCATTGTCAGGCTCTGTCTCCATAGCAGCATCAGAGAAGAGGGAGGCTGGAGGCCTAGTATGGATTCAGACAAACAGAACACACTGAATGGCATGATTACCACTTCCCTGCCCTAACCTGGTCTTACAACTCCACTATATTTGGTTTCATTTCATATAGGTTGCTTCTGAACGAGGAGATGCATTAGTAGGCCTCGCCATTAACTCAATGTTTCTCCATAAATATTTTTTAGACGTTGAGCTGAATCCAAATCAGTGTCCTGGAAGAATTTTTGTTCTTCTATTATTACACCATTATGTATTTGTGTTTCCAAAATGTCGGCCGGTAGCTATACCATGACATCCCATCTAGTGTTTTACTGTCGGCAGAAACAGCTAAGGACTGATTTCCCCGGGGGTGAGATACATGTTTTCCTAGTATTTATTTCTCTGACCAATTTACGTTCATTACATACGAGAAATTACAGTCAATATGAACGGATAGGGATCGATTTCTTGCTATGAAGATAGGCTACTCAAAATTTAATAAAACAGAACGCACCTAAAACGTAATCGAGTAACTTCCATTCAGAGTAGGGCTCTTCTCGTGAATGTCGTCTCATCCTCCTGCACCTCATACTGGCTGTTACCTGACAGATGTTGACATTTGAGTCTGAATCCTGGGGGGGATCTTTTCATTCTTGGGGGGCTGAGGGGAACAAATTATATTGACAAACATGCATGAGATTCACCCTCCCTCTGACAACCTTTCAGCACTGACGGGCTGAGTGAGCCAAGAAATAACCCACAATGCACACATGCATGATTCTTGAAGACTTCTCCTTTACGAACGATATATTACGTAAACGTTTAGACTGATATTGTCTTAACTTCCTGCCCGTTTTTTAATGAATATAACACAAAAACTCCTTGAAACGAGCAAATTAAGTTTATCCTCTTTTCGTCTTATTTCCAGGCTTTAGTTGAGCACAGCTCTCCACATAGGTTGTCTTCCCCTGTTCCCAGTGTGGGTGTTGGGGTGTAATCTGTGGATAAGTGAGATGATATTCTCTGCTCCCGCGGATGCGTCTCCAGAGACGTCTTGGCTAGGCCGACAGCTCAGGATTAATTAGCGGCCAAGGTCCCCGTGGACACATTAGAGAGCTCGGAGCCGGTCAAACGCCAACGGTGTTAGCGACTGAACCTGGTAGCGCTCTGGAGAATATCCATCCTTGTATCGCAGGTATTGTAATTAATATGTACCCACGTTCAGGTAGCAAGAGTTATTTACCACATACGACCTTAGACATGCTGTTTTATACCCCGAAGTGCAGGGAAGGAAAATAGAAAACATAGCTACTTCCTTTCCGTGTTTTAATGAGGGAATTTGTGAGGTGTTCGGTGTACTGATTCTTTCTTCTCCAGCTGCTTTCACAGTGAGTTGCTGTCTCAGGGGTTGAGTGACAGGTCAATAGACTGGGTTATTTCTATGTAATTATAGAGTGCATTGTCGTATTATTCATAGTTTGATTGTGTCACAATGGGAATAATGAACATCACTTGATGCGACGATGAATAATCAATGATTACATTCAGTGGTTGATAGTGAACAGATGTTCTTTGTGGGTCCGGAGTCAGAAGCTTTAGCTCGTCCTGTCTCTCCTGCATAAACATCCCAGGGAGGATCAGGGCTGCTTAGATTACCTGGGGTTTGAGAAATGTCACTGCGGAGAGCTGGGCCAGCTGGGCTCGGCCTGCTTGATCACATAGTCATGCTGCTGCTGTGAAGGGCAGAGGATGAGACAGCTTTGGTAGGGGAGAGGAGGCAGGTCTCCCCCAGAATCTCAACTGTCTCGGGATCACAACACATCCTGTCTGTCCCCAGTAAGAAGGCGAGGAGACGTGAGTGTGCCTAAGGTGAAGGGACCTGACCGGTGCCTTTGAAGAAGTCCATAAGAATACATAAGGATATAACAAGAGGATATACCCAAATCCCTGCAATATTAATGTCCAAAATGTCACCGGAAAGCTTCAGTCTTTCTCTTAAGGCCGACTGGCTAGAGGTGAGCTAGGAAGTGTCAGTCTTGTATACTGAATGCTCATTCAGTCCCTGTCTTCAATCCCTCTGGACTCCACACTGCCTAGGTGAAGACATGGCCGGGACTGTCAACATTCTGTCTAGACATTCAACAAGCATTCCATAGAACACCGAGCGTCGGAACTCTGAACACTCCATATAGCCTGAGTGAATCACAACCAGGCCATTAGCTACGGTACCATGGTTCGTTTTCCACAAATTGGCTTTTGTATCCTGATTAGTGCGTTTGTTTCATTGATTGCACAGCTGTAGAGGCAACAGGCCTCCCCAAGCCCCACGGGACCAGTCCTTCCAGACACTTCCTCTTCATATAGATTCAATAGTGCTCCAGAAAGAGGCCATGCAATCATGGACAAGAACATCATTTGCTATCCAATATCTCTTCTTAGCTCGGAAAGTTGAAATGCGCTGTGGTATTTATCCCCCAATCACAAGTCATTTTACTCCAGTTTTTTGCTCAATGGGTTATGAAAATGGAGAGACAAGCTCCCAGCCCCCCTGTGTCAGGATTATGAGGCTGCGTTTGCGAGGACTTGACTCTAATGGCTAAGTAATTACCGTTTGTTTATGAGTTTATTGATGCATATTACCAGCACGCTTGGGCTACAGGCAACAGCAGATAAGAATCAGCCATTTATTTTCATTTCCCACTAGATAACGACTTGCCCACCCTGTGAACCCCCGCTGTGATCACATTACAGAGGCAGGATACTTGTGATCTCTCGTGCTATGGGCCCAGGCCATGATTCCAGTGACAGTGAAACTGTGAAATACCAAAGAAAACAGCGACAAATCATAGTAGTGGCTAAACTGTCTAATGAACGACTCATGATCTCCCTGCTGATGCTATTGTTGGAGTAATGAAGCCAGGGCCTTAACACACACCTGTGAATACAGACTTCTCTAAAGGGAGGACCCTGATGTGTGTGAGTATGTGTGTGTGAGTGCGTGTCTGTATGTGTGTGTCTCCACTCTCCTGGCCCTTCTTTCCTGCTCCTCTCTTCTGCTCCTCTCTCTCCTCTCCTTCCATCTCCTCTCTCCTCCTCTCTCCCCCTATCTCCTCCTCTCTCCCCCTATCTCCTCTCTCCTCCTCTCTCCCCCTATTTCCTTTCTCCTCTCTCCCTATCTCCTCCTCTCTCCCCCTATCTCCTCTCTCCTCCTCTCTCCCTCTCTTTCCTCCTCTCTCCTCTTATCTCCTCTCTTCCCCTATCTCCTCCTCTCTCCTCCATTATCCTCCTCTCTCCCCCTATCTACTCCTCTCTCCTCGTATCTCCTCTCTCCCCCTATCTCCTCCTCTCTCCTATCTCCTCCTCTCTCCCCCTATCTCCTCCTCTCTCCTCTTATCTCCTCTCTTCCCCTATCTCCTCCTCTCTCCTCCTCTCTCCTCTTCTCTCCCCCTATCTCCTCCTCTCTCCTCTTATCTCCTCTCTCCCCCTATCTCCTCCTCTCTCCTCTTATCTCCCCTCTTCCCCTATCTCCTCCTCTCTCCTCTTCTCTCCCCCTATCTCCTCCTCTCTCCTCTCTTCCCCTATCTCCTCCTCTCTCCTCCTCTCTCCCCCTATCTCCTCCTCTCTCCTCCTCTCTCCCCCTATCTCCTCCTCTCTCCTCCTCTCTCCCCCTATCTCCTTTCTCCTCTCTCCCCCTATCTCTTCCTCTCTCCTCCTCTCTCCCCCTATCTCCTCCTCCCTCCTCCTCTCTCCCCCTATCTCTTCTTCTCTCCTCTTATCTCCTCTCTTCCCCTATCCTCTCCTGCCTGGTTGAGTGGACCAGAGCAGCATGTGCTCAGAGAAGCCTGCTCACAGACCTGCTCCACCCTCCATTTGTGTTTGTGCGGTCAAATTTAATCAACACAGCATCTGCTGGTGTTTAATGTGAGTAATTGTCCTACGTGTGTGTGGGTGGGTGTGTGTGGGTGTAAGAGAGTACTGGAGAGAAAGAGAGAGAAAGAGAGAGACAGAGAGTAATAGCAGCTACACAGTCTGTATTTACCAGTAGATGTGTTTGCCTGTCTCTGTGTATATATCGATGAGTGATTGGTGTGTGTGTGTGTGTGTTTGCGTGCGTGCTTGTGCGTGACCGTGCGCATGTGCCAGCTTGTGTGTTTACGTATGAGAGTGAGTCTGTGAGTGCATGTGTGTGTGTGTGCTTGTCTGCGTCTGTTGGTGCAAATGTGAACATCTTTGTGTCTGTGTGAAGGTTTTTCTAAGAGGCCATTGTCAACATCAGAAGGATTCCACTGAGGTTTTAATTATGCAGCAGCTTAACTTGGCACAGGAGACAGAGAGAGATCCACAGTGAAGAGCATCAATCTCCCTGAGGAGACAGGTCCACGCCCTCCAAAGTCCTCTCTGCTCCTGGACCTCCCACGGTCTACTGCTGGAGGCCCCAGGTCTGCAACCGCAGGCACCTCACACACACTCTCACACACTCTCACACCCACTCACACTCACACACACACATACTGCCACACACTCACACACGGACACACACACGCACTAGACAAACACACACATACTACAATAAACACACACACACATACTAGACACACACATACATACACACACATATTGGACACACACTGACCCCTTGGCCCCAAAACCAAGACCAGGCCAGACTAGGTGGGGCCATGTCAGGTCAAGCCAGGTCAGACCAGCAGAGCCTTCTCTGGGGACAAATGGCTGCATGAGAAGCCTTCACCCTGGCTCTCCACAAGAATGTTCTGGCTCATTGTCTCAAAGGGCAAGAGTTTGTTTGTTTGTTTACCTCATCACCAAGGAACGGCTGTCATGATCTAGCAGACTACAGAGTTGATGCCGCCTAGTTAATGAACTGTATCTTCCCATCTCCTCTGTTTCTCCTCGCATGTTTATGTCAAAGCTTGAAAATAGAGAACCCCAGAATAACCTCACAGGCAAACAATGGCTGCTGGGAGTTCAAAGACTAGATCCAAATGACTTCATCCTTTATCATATAGTACATCCTAGAATGGTTCCTATTCTGGAGTGGAAGATGGAAACAGCGTCACCTGTGAGTATTAGTTTCAGCAAGGTATTAAGAACAGGGTGTTTTTTGTGTTCTTGCTTAGAACCCCTCCCTCCTCATTAAGCAGCATGAATATTCTCCCAGGAGGATTCCCCTCGCTGCACACCGCATCTCCACAGGTACAGCTCTCTGGGGTCCCTCGCTTTTTTCTCTGTCTCTCTCTTTCTTTCTCCTTTCCCCCCCCCATCTCCTCGTCTTTCATCTTCTTCCCGCTTCCCACCCCTCATATCCTCCCTCATCTCCCCATCCTCTCCCTCCTCCTCCCCTCACCCCCACACACCTTTACTTCACTTTACTTTGGTGATGCGACGCACACTCTCTCTCCATCCTTGTTCCTCCCTCCCTCCCTGCGTCCCTCCCTCCCTACATCTCTCCCTCTCACCTTCCATCTGCATATGCAAGTGCTTATTTTGAAGTCACAGCCCACAACAGATATTCAATATTAATGAGGGTCCTCATGAATCTTGGAGCTGTAATTAGACGGGTTCTCAGTTCGTTAACAGGGAGGGGGGTCGGTGGGTGGGTGCACCAGGGTGAGGGTGGTGGCTGTGAGAGAGGGCCAGTCAACCCTCCCCCCCCCCCACCTATACCCCCGTACCCATCCGTCCCCACTCTGTGTGGAGAGAGGAGCAGCGGTAATCAGTGGTCTAGTTCGCCGGCCTCATTACGTGACAGCTGGCCGTTTGTCTGCAGGCCCTCCGTGTTGTATGATCTCTGGAGTGGACTCCCTGCTGGGCCGTTATTTAACTATTCCATTTCATCGCCCCTGCAAATGAGGAAAAGATGTCACTATCCAAGTCACAAGGTTCCCACACTCACACACGCATGTGAACAGACGAGAGCCTCGTCCCCCCCGAGCCTTCAGGATGTAGGGAACTGGTCACAAGGGGAAGGACTGCAGTTTTCATTGTCCAGGTTGACAATCCCAAACATGACTTGTATCCATACTCCCTAGCCCCTAGCCCCTAGCCCCTAGCCCCTAGCTTCTGCTTCAGAGGGCTCGAGGGCTGCCGTCCCCCCTACAGCACTGCCCCAGTGCAACTGGCAGACGTGAGCTTGCCTCCCCCCCACCTTTACTCTCCCCCTCTGTTGCCCCCCCTCCTTCCTCTCCCCACTCTTCTACCTTCATCCACCACTCCTCACCTTCCCTGTTCTGAACCCCCACCGCCCTTCCAAATGTTCCCCTCATGCATCCCCCCCCATCCCATCCCATCACTCCCCCCTCCCATCCCTCCCCCCCGCCTCGCTCGACTCTGTCCCTCCGCCCCCCCTTCCGCCCCCACATCCCCCCCCCCAGATCAGACTCGCAGTGCTCCTGCAGGAGCGCTCCCCTCTGTCCTTTGGTTGTGGATCCCCAGAGGTGTGTCAGATCCAGCCGCTGCAGTGGAGGCATCCGCGTCTCCCGCCTTTCTTCCGCCTGCTCGCGCATATGCAGAGGAGGAGAGCATCGCCAGGGCGACAGCAACAGCAAGGAGCACTACAAAAGAGAAGCACCTCTGACGGTTAGCATCAAGAGGGCGTTGACAGAATAAGGGCGGGAGATGATGATCTGAGACGGCTGGATGCGTGGAAGGTTTCTCTCCCTCTCTCTCTCGTCTCTCTCGTCTCCCTCTCTCACTCCATCTCTTCCTCTCTCTCTCTCTCTCTCTCTCTCTCTCTCTCTCTCTCTCTCTCTCTCCTCATGTATCTCTGTTTTTCTTCTTTCCCAGGATTCATCAAGCCCTCTTGACACATGTCTGACTGAGGTGGTGCTAATCTCCAGGGAGGGGCGGGGTCCCCTTTTCTTCCTGTCCCGCGCCTCCACGTTTCCTGCCTCCCATTTACATTTCAAACCAGGCAGGCGGCCCATCAAAGACGGTCAGTAACGAGTGGGTCTTTCATCACGAGGCTGCGGCGCGTCGAGATCCGGCGAAGGTTTGCTGATTACGGCGGAGCCCTGGTTTGTGAGCTGCTGCTGGTTTAGATGTCAAGGCTCTCGTCATTGTTCTATCACGAGTTTGTCTCTGGAGGCGAGGGGGAGGTGTTGCCAGCGGGGATGCGTCGGTGGGTATCTCAGGAGAACATCTCTGTCATCCTGTAGTCTGTCAAGAGATCCTTCAGGGATCTCCTGGCATCTCCGACTTCCAGAGTTAAAGGCCTCAGTGCCAAAGTTGTTTATTCCAGGCCACAGCGACCCATGCAGTGAGGTGGTCCTTAATCTCACCTGACCCTGCAGCTCTTGATACTGTTAATTCGGGTTTTGATGAGAAATCGGTGTGAAGGCCGTACTCCGAGAAACAAAACGACCCTCTGAAGGCTCCCTGAGTTAGATTCATATACGCTGCTTTTAATTCAGGTTTTCAGGTTTTCACAGACCAATAGTCTGTGTTCAATAGTTTGTCGTTTCCTCCAGTTCCTCTGTTGTAGGTAAGTAACCAGGCCCAAACTCCCTTACAAACTTGTTTGACCTCAAACAAACAACTTCTCCAAGGAGTGAACTCAGGATATGACCGATAGAAAATCCCTTCTGAGACAATAACTGGAGGTGTAAAGCAATCCACAGCATTCACATGAATGCACGACAACTTTCCCAAATTATTTCATTAAACATGGGTGGTAGGCACTCATGCCCGGGTTCCTGTAATTAGCTGCACAGCGAGGGGAGAGAAGAATGTTCCAGTTGCTTTAGGAGGGAGATGGAGAAATGGCAAGAGATAAAGATACATTTCCGATGCTACGTTTGAGATTTTATTTTGTTCGTTTTCACGGTAAAAAAAGGAAGGACCCTGTCGTGCTCAGAGCCCTACAGCTCCCTGGGTAGTGTGCTTTTTATTATATTTCCAATTAGAGTCAATTGACCTGACAGAATGGAGGGCAATTAGTGATCCCCCCCCCCCCCCCCTCATCTTCTCAGGGCTGTGGGGTAATTTGCTGGTGGTTCTCAGCAGTGCTTTATGTAGATACATACCCCGCCCCTGCAACTCTCTCCGGAGCATAATAGCTTATGATTTTTCAGAAAACGTCTCCACTCCCTTCTCTGTGCCCGGCTCAATAAAGTGCAATTATGGAATGATGGGGGTGTCATCCGTATTCACTCTTTTTCTCTCTCCCTTTCTTTCTTTCTCTCTCCCTTTCTTTCTTTCTCTCTCCCTTTCTTTTTCTCTCTCTCCCTCTCTCTCTCTCTCTCTCTCTCTCTCTCTCTCTCTGTTTCTCTCTCTCTCTGTTTCTCTCTCTCTCTCTCTTTAGGTTTCTCACTATCTGTCTGACTCTCGCTTCAGGAGCAAGATCTCAGTAGATGTGGAACTGACACTTTATAGTCAATTTAGAATTAAAATATAGCAAATTAGATCTCTTGTGGTTGTTGTATATCAGGTGGTGAAAACACCAGAAGGTAACTTCATTGTCTGGAGTTAATTTACTTCTTCAACGTTCAGTATTACTGTAACTTGCACATTCTCAACTGCGGGGTGACTGCAGGCTTAAACCCCGACTAACCATTGATAAACTTGGTAAATGTAATTTGTGACTTGGAATGCTGGGTTATTGTCCTGTTCTCCACACCTGCAATGCTGGAACATTCTGTTCCGGTGTGCTGAAACACACAATGGCTGCAGAACTCAGCGAGCTCTTGGCTGAATACCTGTATCTCTTTGGGCTGCGTTGAGGAGTCTGACACACAAAGAGGAAATAATCTTCTAAACTAAGCTGCTCTGGCATCTGCTCTGCTGAGTCTAGAAGAGCTCAGAAAATCTCCCTGAGATGGGCGCCGTGAAATAAATACGCTTAATTTTCACTTCTCTATCCCAGAGTGAAAATACAAAGGTGAGGGCCAGCTCGTTCCCGCATAAAAGATCTAAGTTGTTTTGAGAAGGGGGGGAATAGCGGCAATACACAGACAGCAACGGTTAGTCGAGCATCCCCTGCATTGTAAAATGCAAATCTCTATAGAGGAGAGGAGGGAGGGGGGGGAACACACATTTGATACATCGAGTCCAATTTATTCCATGCATCTGAAAGCGGCGCCCTTCCCGAACCCATCATTTGCTTGACATTCACTACATCTGTTGTGTTAAGTGACTGTAATTTAGGTGACATTGGCACAAAGCCCCTTACAGTAATGTACCCCCGGCGGACCCCCTGTAAGAGGGTCATGTGGGACCCAGCAGTGCCCGTGCACAGCTGGAGTCACGTCAAGGATCATTTCCCTCCTCACGTGATTAATTACGGTTTGATCACTTCAATCTAAATGGATTGATTTGGGCCGCGTGCACGTCCGACATGTGGTGACGCCCCGGTCTCCTTGAGGCTGGCGTCTTCCAAGACGTGGGAGACGCCGTCGTACGTGTGATGAACGTTGTTTCTGACCTTCTGTGAGGTACGTCAATGTCTTCAGTAGCCCTTAGTGTGTGTGTGTGTGTGTGTGTATGTGTGTATGCTTGGGTGTATGTTTCTCTGTGTGCATGTGTGTTTGTGTTTGTTTGTGTGTGTCTGGTTGTGTGTGTGGATTTGTGTGTGTGAGTGTGCGTGCCTGTGTGTATGTGTTAGTGTGCATGTATAAACTACCATTTCACAATAATGTGACTCTATATATATACACTTTATAGACACTAATGTGTGTTTAAGAAGCTGTCATCACAACAACTCCTGTTTCACGTAACTTTCGCACGTCCTCTATCTTTGGACTGTGACTCCCGACCCAAACACTGCAGAAGTTACCCCTTCCTGCAGGACCAGATTCCTGTCCTACACGGCTGCTGTGGAGCTATCTGGCCAAATACTGTCCTAGGGCCAAATAGTGTCCTGCCTGACGTCACAATGCCGTTCCGAAGCAAGGAACGCTATGGCCGACCTTAAATTCCTGAGATATCTACGCGTGCTAGCAGGAAACTGTCATGGTTGCTATACTGCTTACTAGGTAGGAAGTTTTGTATTTAGGCTTATTTAAACCACTTTATTTTACTCTACTATTTAAAGTATTCACTCGTTCGACATTCCCGAGACAGCAACGCGCGCAGGTAGAATACTATACGTGTTGCCTTCCCGGTCTGTTAAAATTGATGCTAAATAAGTATTTTTTTTTACGAAAACAACTAGCCAGCTAGCACCAGCTATATAACGAGTGAAAACTTAAAATAGGAGAGTAAAATAAACTGGTTTAAATAAGCCTAAATACAAAACTTCCTACTTAGTAACCAGTATAGTAACAATGACAGTTTCCTGCTAGCACGCGTAGATGTCTCAGGAATTTAAGGTCGGCATAGCGACGGACGCATCCTTGCTTCGGAACGGCATTGTGACGTCAGGTAGGACACTATTTGGCCCTAGGACACTATTTGGCCTGACAGAGCCGTGTAGATCTTACCGACAGATCTCACCTTCATTTCTGAGTCACAGCTCTGATGGAAAATACTCTACAGAATGACTCATGCTCAGGACTTCTCTTCCTGTCCCTCACCCTCAGGAGCTGCCTCCTAAGCATGGCTGGAATGTGTTGTGAGTGACAATGGGTGGTGTTAAGACAACAAGAGGTTGGTCAAGGGTCATCGTGTGCTCCAGCAGAGGCAGCCTAAAGCCTGGGGCTTCTGCAGGGGTGAAGAGGAGTGAAGTAGCGAGCATGAGGGAACAAGTCAACTACTCTCTTGTTGACTTCTGTTGGGTGACTTCTCCATGGTTTAGTCCCTAGGCCTTAACATATACGTGTTCTTCCGTGGTCCTTTCATGACGAAGGTACCATGACACAAAGCTTGGTCTGAGTGTAACTCTGAGGTCACTAAAACCAAACAGCTAGGAGGAAGGATGCCTCGAGCCAAACAGATAACTGCCATTTTTACCATATGTTTACATGACCTGTCTAAGATGTGTGCCGGGTCAAAAAAGTCACAGACACTATAAGGGGAATTTTTTTCCAAATTGAGCAAACTGATTATCCTATTTCTATTGACTTTACTCAAGAAGTCAACCGTCATGGCAAACACTGATAGGCCAGGTATTCTATATCCACTGCACAAGAGACTTACAACAGTGTTTGTCAGAGTGAAGTAGGCAGAGATGGGAAGTAACGAAGTACAAATACTTTGTTACTGTACTATTTTTCCGGTATCAGTACTTTGCTTCACAATTTTTCTGACAACTTTTTACTTTCACTGTTTACATTGTTTTCACAAATATCTGTACTTTCTACTTCTTACATTTTCAAACCAGGTTTTTTCCTTTAATTGTAATCTGTATTTGGTGGCATGATCAATATTATTTGTCATTGCGCGCCTTCTTTCATTTACTGGCTTTCATGCACAACAAATGTAAGATAGTCAATGAAGCATGGAGCAAGTGTAATTACACTGTTGTTGCACTGTTATTACAATGTTATTGTGTTGTTACTACACTTTTTACACAGTTTTACACATATTACACATGTATTATGTTGTTATTACATTGTTGTTACACTTATTACTATCATTACACTGTGATTACATTGTTATACTGTTTCAGAGATGGGAAGTAACTTCTGTACTAATATTTCTGGTATTAGTACGTCACAATTTCTCAGACAACCTTTTACTAAAACACTGAAACAGGCAGTAGGAATGACTACTTTTGGAAACTATCTGCAGTGTTTAACTGTGTCCTTGACCATGCATTTTCTGGTGTGAAAAATAAATTCAATTTGTTGATGTACTTTTCAATTCTTTCAAATGTGTGCTTAGTTAAAGAACGCCAGTACACAGTGAATAGCTCAATGAAGTCTTGGACCCTGGAAATGAACATTGTTGTGTAATGGACATCAGTGTTTCATTTGGGTTGAAACCAGCCCAACTTTGAGCAGGCAGAATCCCTTTTTACCTGTAGGAGTCAAACCTCTCCCAATCCATTTAAATGCAGAACCAGGGTTTTCCAGCTTAATTCATATGCAGGGACTTTGCATGTTTTAAGCTCTATGCAAATATTATTGGATTTTCGAAGGATTTCGGCGGATTTCCTGCCATGGATTTTCCTTTACAAATGTCTTTAGAAAATAGAAGTGAACCATTTTTTTATTTGGAAAAGAGAAATATTTTGATTCTAAAAATGGTGAAGGGAAACCAGGGCTCAAGTACAAACACACTTATTTTAAATGTCTTCATTCTTCCGTTTTTCTCATCAGTCTTACATGTGATCCACACAGTGTCATGTGCTTTCTATCTGTAAAAAAAAAGTTATGTATGCAGAGGCAAGCTATAAGTTTACATTCATATTTCACTGTCAGAAAGCTCATTGTTGTTTGGAACAACCTTGACATATTACGACTGGACCTGGCCTTGAAAGGCAACACTGACAAAAACACATCCTTGAGAGAGAAAAAAAAACCCTTGTGCTCTAGAATAATGGGATGTTCTTTGCGTGTCATCTGAGAGGACATGTATGTGTTCAGCAGAAGAGAACAAAACATGGGGTGTCTGGACATGACCAGAAGTTAGTCTTTTCCCTCCAGCGATGGAAGATGACACTAGAGCCAATCCTGCAGGCTGAACCTCCCATAGCAACGGGTAGAAAGACCAATCACTGATGGACAGATAGACAGGCTAATTCCGCCAATGGATGTCGACTGTATACACAACATTCAATCATTATTCTCTCGTGTCTGCCAAACAAAAATTTCAAGAGAGGGGCAACCCAGCTATCCAGACGGCCTCAGCCCCAAGCTTGCTGCACAGCCTGGAATGTGTAGTCCATATGTTTCTGATCAAACGTCAGTCACAGTTCTTGGGCATCGTCTTCAACAGTGCCAACGTTTTCCAACAACAACACTCTTCTCTCAAACAAATGAATCCTCTCTTCAAGCCTTGGCCGGTTAATCTCACAAAGAGGAACACATATTTAATGACCTTCTCCCTCCCTCCTCTCCTTTTCTCCAGTTCCCCGGCCATGTCTCCCTCTGTTGAGTCTGGTGGTGACTTCTCAGCTCAGACCCAGGCTAGGGAAACAGGCCACAAACTGAAGGCTTGATTACAGTCCTGGCATGAGAACAGAAGGAGAGTGGGGCAGGAGGGATGGAGGGACGGAGGGATGGAGGGACTCAGGTCCTGACTAGAAGCAGCTGTGCAGAGGGCTGGGGGTGAAGGCCCCTGCTATGGGTTTGAGGAGCCCAGACTGACCCAGGACAACCTTGGGTAAATGCATATGCTCCATGTGGCCTGGCTTGGCAAGCTACTTCCAACTGACATGAGGCTGGTCCTGTAGCTGACACTGATATCTTAACGCTGTATACAGACTATTCCATGTTATTGTTTGTACATGATTTGTTAATTGATCCCTCCAGATCGTTTTTTCCCTGGTGAAATACAAACCGTTCGTAGGGGTCTGACACCCCGAAACGCTTCTGATCCTTGATTATCAGCTGAGCTTTCTACGTGCAGTATTTGGAGATAGTGCTTTGGATAAAAGTTTCAGATAAATTAACAATAAATAATATCACATACACATGCACATATACACATACACACACACACACACACACACACACATACTATACAAACATTAGAAACATTACATTAACACACACATACATATATACAAAAAACATTATATATGCGTATGTACTTACATGACAGTGACCGTATATGTTTATGTATATTGTGTGGAGATGTCACTGTTGTTGAGACCATATGTTTGAATCATCGGTGTATGGGTGTAACTGTTACTACTGTCATACCCAGGGTCTTCTGTTTTTCAACATGCTTCTTTCAGACAACCAGCAATGCTGCGTTCTGTTGTCATATCCTATTGACTGCACCGTAGGAATTCATTCACCTGAAGAGCACTTGCCTTATTGTACCTCTCAAGACAAACTGTTGTGTACTATTGGTGCTGTGCTTCTCTCAACACAGATGGCTCATGTACGAACACCTCATTGTTTTGAGTGACAGTCGTACATGGACAGAAATCAAGGTAATCTCAGCCGCATTTATAAATCTGGAGAGAGGGTCTCCAAAGTGTGGAGGTTATGTCTGGGATTGTCTGATTCAGGTAGCGCTTCAGAACATTTCTCATCTCTGTTTTCTTACTTGGGTAATGTCCGGGGGACAATGGCTTGATCCTATTATTCATGTATCCCACTTCAATGGGACTCATCTCATTACCAGTCTGGCATACAGATAATACAAAGTATAATGTTTTTAAAACACCATAGGATGAAACAGGTTCTGCCTAGCACTGTGTTAAATCCCCTTTTTATTCCTGGCATTATTTTGGTCGTCAGTAGCATAAATTTGGTTGTGAATAACATCAAAGCTCCAAATAAATGCCTTTCTCTTCATGTTGTCATCCTATCTTGAATCACTCCCCCCCCCCCCCCCCCCCCCAGGGCCAAGGTTATTTACATTTTCAAATCTGCATTTTTCAAATAGATCTGTCTGCTTCTGATTTTAATATCAGTGATGTTTCCCACGACACCTTTTGTTTTATTATGCATTATGAATTTCTCTCCCTCCTCTCTCTCTTTCTCTCTTTCACTCTGTCTCTCTATCTTTGTCATTTCTTGTCACTCCCTCTCTGCCCATCTTTCACTTGCCCCCTCTCCCTCTCTGCCTCCATCCCTCCCTGTCTCGCTCTTTCTCTCCTCTCTCTCTTACTCTCCCTCCACCCTCCACACTTCCCTCTCTCTCTCTCTCTCTCTCTCTCTCTCTCTCTCTCTCTCTCTCTCTCTCTCTCTCTCTCTCTCTCTCGTCTCTATCTTTTTCTAATCCCTATCCCCCACACTAGGCTTATGAGTCCCAGTGTTTTATCATGGGGAGAGAGATTTATCATTCCAATCTCATTTCAATAAATAAAATAATCTCTCTTCTCCTGCATGTGACAGCAGCTAATGCTATTTTGTTATCGCTGAGAGAAACTTTGCAGACTCGGTGAGATGTTTGGCATACTGTGCGCATAGCAAGACTGTGCTGAATGAGGAAGTTTACTATGAAGGATCCTGGTTGCATGGCGTGGCACACTTTGTGTATCATGTTACAAATCGTGTCAGTGTACCTGTTAAATTGGAACACAAGATGTGCATATCACATGATAATCATTCCACAACAGTTTTTATCAATTTGCTCTGTTGCTACGATGGAATGTCGTCAAAAACGGAAGTCTATTGTTATTGTTGGTATTGGTATTGTTTGTCTACAAAAAAACATGGTATCATTACTGAATGTGTTTAGAGGGGTTAAATGAACAAGTTGTAACACATTTCCAAATTAATTGAACAAAACATGCAGTAGTGTTTATGTGGTTTGTACCTCTTACTGTGGTGGCAAAGCAACCTTATTGTAACCATTCCAGGCTCTTAAAAGCTATTCCACTTCACACATGTATGCTTTTATCTTTCAGACTGGATGCATTCTCAAACCAGCAACTGTCAGATCTCCAAGCTCAGTACTATGTAGCAGAACAAGACCAGCCATCAAAACGACAGTTTTATTTTAATTGCTATCTCCCTTTCCTTCCAGTCCCTTCTCTCTTTCTCTACCCCCTGAGCAAATCAACAAAAAAATGTAAAAGGACTGACAGGAAAACAATTGCGTTTCAAATTGAACTCCCAGCAGAGTATGTTCACTTCCTTAACCTGACATCTCTCCCTTCCCAACACATGGCAGAGGAGAGCGGCGGGTGTACTAAAGAAGAGAGAGAGAGAGAAAGGGGGGGGGGGGAGACCGTCCTTTTGAATATGTGTTTTCTGTTTATCATTAGCTGACTGGGTGCTTCATCATTCGGTGAAAATCCCTATCTGCTGAACATAAGGCCGAGAGACAGCGGGGAATCAATCTTTTGTGCTTGGGCAGATAAACACAGGACGCAATCAGGGGGAGACGGAGCGACGGAGCAGGCCGCGGGACCCACGCCGGCGGTGATGGATGGCGGAAGTGAAAGTGTCAGGATGGCATTATGCAAATGGAGGAGGCATCCGAGCATCGCCCCGGTGATTATGGGAGATGGGAAAGCAGCCTGTGGTCCCCCTGGCACCGGCGGCAGACATTTTGGGCCTCGTTGTTTTTTCCATCCGCCGTCGTCGCCCTCTCTCTCTCTCTGAGCTGTCCTGACGGAGGGAGGGAGGGAAGGGGAGGGAGGGGGGAGAGGTGGTGGGGTTGGAGGGAGGGAGGGAAAGAGGAAGGGAGCGAGCGAACGAGCGAAAGAAGGGAAGAGGGAAAACTGAACAAGGGAGTGGGAGAGGTGGTGGGGTTGGAAGGAGGGAGGGAGTGAACGAAAGAGGGAAACGGAAGAGGGGCTTGAGATGGAGGGAGGGAGGAAGGGAGGGAGGGAGGGAGGGAAGGAGGGGAGGAAGCAGAAGGAACAAGGGAGTGGGAGGGATGGCAGGGTTGGAGGGAGGCAGAGGGGGAGAGGAAGGAGGAATTATGGGAGGAGGAGATGGAGGGAGGGAAGAGATGAATGTCAGAGATGGAAGGAGAGAAGGAGGGTGGGACGAGGACGAGATGAGGAAGGAGGGGTAGAGTCACCAGAGTGTCAGCGTGTCATTCACACAAAACCCCACCCTGCAACAAAACCCCCACAGAAATAGGAAGGCCACTGAAAGCCAGCCGTGTCATTTACTAAAAACAAATCACCAGCCAGTCTGTTGGGGCTGTTTGAGTGAGGGTGGCGAGTGGAGGTAGTGATAGAGACACAGCACTGACAGAACAATAATGAATAATGAACTTCAACCACTTGAAAATAAACAATCATCCAGCACCGCCTGACAGCTTCTGGTGCTGTCCCGGCTCACAAATCAAACTAACGTGCATATAGCTACTTTCACCAAAACATGACCCCAGAGAGAGGCTGTATCCATCCCTGTTGAGTCACTCCCAGACCCGTCTGAAACCCGTCTCAATGACAAGTGAGGGGGGACTGACTCTCAGTAACGACCGCGTCTGCCTCTTGTATTCAAATGAGGGTTGAAGTGAAGGCAGGACGCATACTTCAGGGGGCAGAAAGACCCAGAGGGGAGATCTGGGCTCAGTCCCAGCTGAACCATTACACTGAGATTGGATGAACACAGAGACATGGAAAATATGATAGTGTGTGTTGATGGGGACTAAGCAAGGAGAGTGCCCAGATGATGTATGCTCACGCGCTTGTGTGTGTACGCTCGTGTGTGTACGCTCATGTGTGTGTTTGTGTGAAGGTGTGTTTGTGTGTGTGTGAGATTAACTAGTCAAATGAGTCCCTTGGTCCCGCCTCCATACAAGGCTCAAGAGGCTCTGTGTGTGTGTGTGTGTTGATATGTGTGGTGCGTACATGGGTGCTAGCAAGCACCGGAGAGACAGAGAGAGAGAGAGAGAGAGAGAGAGAGAGAAAGAGAGAGAGAGAGAGAGAGACAGAGAGACAGAGAGACAGAGAGAGCGTGAGAAATAAACCATCACAGCCACACATCGGTGATACACAATGTCACTTGTTTATGCTGTCATCTGTTACGCCAAATAATTGTCCCCGATCATCAGATCGTAATAAGAGTGTGTTTATGGTGATGGCTCACCCACAGTCCACCTCCACAGATGAGGAGCAGAGCCCAGTGCTACCTCAGTCCCAGAGGCAGCAGACTGAACTGCCCCCAGTCTGTCCTCCACCTCCACCTCCAACACTCACCACCACGTCCAGACACACCACTCCGTTCCACCTGATTGGATCCATTTGCATCAGACACCTCCTCTGCATATTGATTGATGGGTTTAATCTGCGAATCAGGGGGAGCGCTGAGACATCAATCTCTGTCAGCCCTACCTTTTTTCCAAGCCTGTGATTCCCTGCTAGGACTCATCAAGAGAAGCAAGTTTCGACAGAGAGAGGACCTGAGAGGAGACAAGGAGAGAGAGTTACAGAGAGAGAGAGAGAGAGAGAGAGAGAGAGAGGGGGGGGGGGAGAGAGAGGAGAGAGTTACAGAGAGAGAGATAGAGAGAGAGAGAGAGAGAGAGAGAGAGAGAGAGAGAGAGAGAGAGAGAGAGAGAGAGAGGGAAATACAAATAGAGAGTGTTAACTTCTCAGGTGGATTTCAGTCAGTGGTCTGTGAGTTGTGATGTGTCTGGTAAAGCTAAAAGAAAGCTTGACCGACTGCCTAAACATCTGAGTGATTGAAAACTGGAACATCAGTCAGTCAAGACAGATTTACAGGCACACAGATATCATGCTATTGTGTACAGTGGGCACTTGGAAAACTGTCTGGTTTTGTTTTTCATTTCTTCACAGAAATGCATTTGTCAATTGATCTTTGAAGTCAATTAATTTCAGGACAACAACAAAAGTTAATAGCTAATTCATTTACAGGTAAAGTTAACTTTAGTTTTCCTCACCTTACCAGGAACCATTGTGAAGATAATTGGCTCACCTCGTCACCTCACAGGCATTCATAAAAACAAGTGTAACAGTTTGAGACTCAATCTGAGATGAAAAACAGCCATGTCCTTTTCTCTCTGCTGTGTGTTGGTGGCATTGTGTTGATTGAGGTCTTGTTGTGATGTGATACCTCCTCCAGACTTTAGGTGTTTCTATCTGTGTGTGTATGTGTGTGTGTGTGTGTGCGTGTGTGTGTGTACATGTATTAATAGAACGTGTTAATTGAGTTGTGATTGCCATTGTGTGTCCCGTCAGGTGAGGTACAGGACCCCTATGTGTGTGGTGAAGACTGTACCTGTGACATATCCATCTGACAGACACCTCACACTGCCTTGAACAAACTAATTACTGCTAATTCAATTAAAATGAAAAAGTCATGAAATTATAATTTTTTAATTGTTGAATTCGATGTAAAGGTAAATATGCCTTGCACATTACTTTAGAAAATTACAGAAATAATGTATACATCACAAATAAATTAGTTGGATAGTAATTAGAAATTGTGTAATTTTATTATTCGACATTTCACGCCTAATGGACTGTCGGGCTATGAACTGCATCAACATGTTTTTTTGTTGATGATGTTGTTTCAAACATCAACTAGAAACACAGAGACACGCATCATCATGTTATACAGACACCGTACTCCCACCGTAAAACACACATACATACACACACAAACACCCCCCATCCCCCCCAAACATACACAGCCCCCCCCCCCCAACACACACACACAAACACACACGCACACAAAAACTCCACAATGAAATCATTTACTAGTGAGATAATCCACAACAGACTTTCTGTGGTGAGACAGCATCACACAGAAAATGTTTAAGTGTAAACTGAATTGTAACCTCTATTTTACCATTCACTTCTGTTCAAGAATTCATTCACCAAAACGACTTCCTCCACGAGATTGCCACAACAGAGGTTTCACAATTCAGTCTTAAAAAAAACAATAACAGTTGGACTGTAAGTTGTCGTTGGGAGGAAGAAACTTTTATTCCCCACATCTCTTAATGACGGCACTCCAATTAGAGTGGCTGCATTTTTCACTTGCCGCGAGTCAAAGGAAAACAAATAAAGCAGCTAGATTTAGAAACCTTATTAGACTTTGAGTCCCTGAGCAATTAAAGTATTACAGCTCAAGTGCTTCTGTGAACCTCCGATGGAAAGCATTAAGGTGGTCTCCACTGTGGAGGTGGTCTGGTGCCAGGCTTCTATCGCTTGTTCCTGTTTGCCTTTTTTTAGCCTCTCTCTTGTTGCACAGTAAATACAGGGCTGTCATTCACTCATTGTGTGTGGGTTCCATTAATGGTGAGAGACGTGATGGGTCAATGTATGATCGGAGATTGATCATTGGTATCAGATAATGGATGTGTTCAGAATGTTTCTTGGCTCTCTGATACATACACTGACAGGTCAGAGGACAAAAAACGTTAGTGTCAGATACATGGGCTTATGCAAAATGCCATAACGCCACAGAAACTGTGACTGTATTTATAAATACTGTTTTTGATGCAACATTCATTGTCTATCCCCCGTATTCACATAAATTGTTGTCACCTACAACTGTCTTCTCATGAAAACAATTTGCTTCAATTTGATTCCTTATCAAATCAGTAACCCGGAGAAAATGTATTATATAATTTATGTCGAGATGCTACACCAGCCTCATTTAGTCCACAACACATTAAGGGCTAATTAAATAATTAGACTTATGTGGATTTATATCCATCCTAATATCAATTTAACTTTATGAAGAAAACAGTTTCCAGTGTATTACATATCACTTGATCAAATTAAGCCAATCAGGTAACACTAACTAAAGAATGTAATGGTAAATCCAGATATGATAGTTCACCCCTTGTCTTAATTACCGTAGGTTTCTTTCCAAGAGAATATATGTACATACCTCTGTCTCAGCCTACATTGAAATTGATACAATACAAATTATTTTTTGCTGTTCCAGGCCTGAAATCACTGATTGTGATATTTGATACCACTAGGGGGTAGTAGTGGTGCCTTCTCTGTCTGGTAGCTGACATGGAAGCAGTGCTTCTACTCTATTGGAAACACACATGAAGCCTCTCAAAGAAGCACATGGATTCACATGCAGACACACACACAATCGTGCATACGCACGCACACACGCACACAAACACACACTTACAGACCTGCACACAGGCACAGAGACACACACACACTCATGCATAAACACACGCACACACACACACAAACAGACACACACACACTTGATGGATACCTAAGCTGCTCTACATCACAAACTTTATTTTCACTCTATTTTCATTTTTCACCCCCACTTTGCATTCAGATTTGTTTAAAAACATATCAGTTACACGAAAATGTGCTCGCAACAACTTGTCCTCATCCACTCAGAGGAGTATTTCCCCAGCCTCTCTGCAGCCCGGCAGGCCACCCCCTGCTAGATAACCCTCTCTGCTGGGATCCCTACTGCTCTCACTATACAGTTGACACCTTCAGCGAGGGCACCACCTCTTCCACACCTCTAACATGAGGTCCCAGCCAAGAGGCCCCGACACAACGGACTAATGACGCCGTATCACTGTTGGGCCTGGGTCTGGGCCACTCTGAGCTGTTGTCATCCAAAGTGGATTAGTGTTCTTCTCAGCACGTTTCTTTTGGCAGCCAGCCAGGAGGGGTGGGGGAGGGGTGGGGGGGGGTTATAACAGGTTCCTTCTTGTGTATGTATGTGTCCATGCGTGTGTGAATAACGTGTGTGTGTGTGTGTGTGTGTGTGTGTGTGTGAGTTAGAAGGGAATGAGCTCCATTTCTTTGTGGGTATCAAACACTGAAATGCCGTTTTTTTTTGTGGCAGCAGAAAAAGGGGAATGACAGACAGACTGACTAACTTGGTTGACAGATTGACTGGTTGAGCAGGTTTCCAGGCTGCAGCTCTGGGTTCAGTCCAGCCAGCCTGGTTGTGTCTCTGGTCTGCAGGAAGCCTTCAGACCTGCCAGGCTCCAGCGGCTGCACCAAACAACTCTGCTGGCTGACTGGCTGCTTCCTCCAAGACCTAGCTTCTGTGTGGATCTGACTGACTAACTGACTGACTGACTGACTGACTGACTGACTGGCTGACTAACTGCCTGGCTGGTTGGATGGCTGACTGGCTGCTTCCTCCCAGACCTAGCTTCTGTGTGGATCTGACTGACTGACTGACTGGCTGGTTGGTTGGATGGCTGACTGGATGGCTGGCTGGATAGCTATTTCTCTGGTTAGATGGCTGGGGTTTGAGCTGACTGCCGTGGATTGTTTATGTAACTAAACGTGATGATCAACGTGCAGTCACAGATGATCATAATTCATATGCTGGGAT